>NC_050596.1:18815000-19137500 GCF_013368585.1 Megalops cyprinoides
AGAGAGTTGATCTGTGGAGAAGGACCTCGCCAGATGGGGTCTCCCCACTAGCTTCTTGATTCGCTGGAGCTCCTCCGCAAACTTGTTTTCAATGTCCTGCACCTTTTGGGAGTAGCGGGTCCGTTCTTCTAAGGAGACTGCTCTCTGCTTGAACATGGACCTCCTCTGGGCTGCGTCCATTTTCACATCTCGCAGATCCTCCTGGGAGCTCTCTCTCGAGATGCCTACCTGGCTCCCCCCATCGCCTGCGTCAAAGGACGCGGCCCGATTAAAACCAGCCCAGGAGCGGCCTGAGACCGATCCCTGTGGATAGTCCTGTCTCTTCACGTGCCCCTCAAAAACTTGCATCTTGTCAAAGATCTTGGGGCTGTCTTGAGTAAGTATAGATGATGGGCAGGATGTCAAGTCTTTCCCGCTGATGAGGGTCTGAGATAGGGAGTCCTGTGAGCTGCTCTGAGACATTCCTGAGGACTTTTGGATCTTCTCATCAATCTCTCCTGGAACTGTTTCTTTGTAGTCCTCTGGGGTAACAACCTTCTTGCGGGTGGACAGGGGTCTGGCCGGGGATGACTCAGAGTGACTTGACATGGGAGAACACTGGTCAGTTTTTGGAGACGGTGGCCGGAAGACTTGGGGCGGAGTGTCCCTCAAAACATCATCAGACTGGGTCCTGAAAGAAAGTGATTATGGGAAATGTTGTGTCACAGTACAAGCCTGGGAGGGGAGCAGTTCAGCAGGTTGCATAAGGACAGGAGACTAAAACTAAGAAAAGGGAAGACTTCCCATGGGAAAACCTTTCCGTCTCACAGTTTACAGTGAAGGGCTTTACACAGAGTAAATATTGACAGTGAAGGGGCTTCAGCAGCATTGGTGCAGATTACATATTTTTCAGGATGAATGTGGGCTATGAGAGCATTTCTAGAGCTAAGACTGGCAAGAAGTTGAATTAATTTTGAATTAATTTTTGAAAAAGTGAAACCTTAGAAATATGA
Organism: Megalops cyprinoides; assembly: GCF_013368585.1. Taxonomy (NCBI): domain Eukaryota; kingdom Metazoa; phylum Chordata; class Actinopteri; order Elopiformes; family Megalopidae; genus Megalops; species Megalops cyprinoides. The sequence goes on from NC_050596.1 coordinate 18,815,993, forward strand.
ATTCTACAGACATTGTGTGGCATACCCAATGTAAACATTTTTTATCCCAATGACCTCAAGAAATCGTGCCAGTTGAATGAATGAGAATAATTACATTATTGTAATATCCTTTATTAGTATGTTTCCATATGTATCCCAATTAACATCTCCTAAATATAATGACATGACATACTTATAAAAGGTTAATATCATTCAAATATGTTTGAGCATATAACAACCATAAGCACTACAGAGGCAATGCAGATTAATAAACACCTTGTTTTGCTCTCATATTTTGGTTCAGAACTGACAGAACCTTTAACTGCTCAGTGAAAAGAGGCATCCAAAGAAGGATGCGATCAGAACGAATGCACTCAGATGAAACAAGACAGGAAGCCAACTATCAGGAGATATAGTCAAATGTTACATTTTAACTGTAACTTCATAACCTTTTAGTGTTACAGCCATGTGGAATACAACATCAGCTTGTGAATGATATAGTATTACACCAAGACACACACAGTTAAGGACACTCAATGCTGCTTGAATTATTTCAATAATACACGAGCTTTGGAACAATACAAAACGCAACAACTTTTCGTATTGTTCAACAACTTGTGGGAGAAAGGAATTTGATGGCTACAGTGTTAGAATGTTTGCTAAATTATTGCAGTCCAGCACGTCCTTAGCTTTTTGATGTTTAGCTGATGTTCTTATCCACGCTACCTGAAGGCTACACCTTACAATTTTACGGCTGGATATTTACTACTATTGGGTATCTTCCCCAAGGGTGCAACAGCAGAGGCCCACATGAAATACTGAACTCCTCAGCTCTATGCCACGGTGTTGCCGCTGTAGAGCTTTGTTTATTTTTACATGCTCCCCACTGTAATCTCTGTGATGTGTGTGCCCCTCTGAGGCAGAGTGTATCCACCACTGAATGGTGTCATGTTCACTAGGCTATATGATAGACTGTGTTTATAAGGACAGGCTTGACTCCTGAATAGTGACAGCTCTCCCTGTCTGTTCAATGACGCACTGGGTGAAACTGGAGGACCGTCAGTGAGAACCTTCTCTCAGGGAAGATCATTTAAAAAATATTTTTAGATAGCAGATTGATGATAGATAAATAGATCATTTTGAAAATGACAGGATTAATCACAATCAATTTCTTAAACTATTTGAAAGCCATTAAATAAATGCACATTTTTATATTATGAATATTGTGACAACAAGGTTATTGTCAGTAGGACAATGTCAATAAAATAACTTATAAAAGTGAAGACTGTGCCAGTATTGATAACTACTGCCTAGTGTAACCTGATTCAATAAGAAAGAGGAGTAGAATTTTGAAGCAACACAATTTAGTAGGCAATTCAATGTGCCATTCATGCAGAGCCTTTTTGCTCGAGCTGTCTTGAATACGCAACACCGCTAGACTTATTTCTATATCGACTTCACCCTTAGCAGTAAATCATTCTGATTGCTCCGTCAAAGCAGGCTATAATGACAACTGAGCTAAAGTAATGGCTGCGATTCAAATGTACAGACGCTTTATTTCAGACACCTATGCCAACTATAGGGAGCTCTGCATAGTGTTTTAGGTCACAAATCCACACAGCTTCTCTTCTCTGTTTCTCTGTCATTCACGTGACATAGTTTGTGTTTTTCAGGCCTTGCAGCGTTTTTTTTTTTTTTATTAACAAACATGAAGTATTTTTTCTGTGCCCACTGCAGCACTACTGTTAGGTTGGACTGTGTTTTTGGTTGGTTTGATATTGTGGCTTTGGGTTTGTGTGAAATATATTCTCACATTAGCCTACACAGAGTCTTCAATGGAGACAAAACCTGTTGGGGTAGAAATTACTAGCAAAAGGCACACTTTCCTTGGTCCCTAAAACTTGCTGGGAAAGACTAATGTGTGTCACCCTAGTCACAGCCTTGTCCTACCTTACTGGCTTGGAGGGGTGCGGTTGCTCAAGTGCTTTCGAATCCATGGCCAGCGCTTCCTTTACTGCTGTATTCTGGTTGTCTGTCCAAGGGCTTCTGCGATTGCTTGTGTCTGGAGTGACTTCCATCGTCTTGTCAGCATCACCTGATGAACAACAATAATATCAGAATTGACACTGGCTGGAGAACTGTTGTGACAAAGTCCTGAGTTTCGCCAAATAGTTTTGCCACGGCAATAAAAATATGTTGTGTATAAATATTAAAAGCATTTAATACATGCAATGCTCTTCACAATCTCATTATGCAAATAAATAAAAATAAAATGAAGAATAAAGGTTAGAATATGCACCCTGAGGCTTCGCTGAGCTATTATTCTGCTATTATGCTCCATTTCTGTGTTAGGAGTACAGTCTCCTGTTAGATAACTGCCGGTGGAATTATATTTCCTCAGAAAAACATTTTTCCAAGGAAATCCTCACTTCAGTTGCTGTAGAACCCTGATGCATACCTCATTTCAAAAACACGAGTAGAAAACAGTTTTTATGTATGTCATTAACTGTAGCAGAGCATCTTGCACTGCAGGTAGTAAATCAAAAGAAGCTATTTTTTCCAATGTAAATGTTCAATTATTTATGGAGATCTAGAAAACAGTCACATACCTTTTATTAAAACAGTATTGGTTGTCAGTGTGCTCTAACAACACCATGTACAGTAAATACCTTAATACGTATTAACTCAACTTAATTCTGGCTTGCACAATTAAGATTGTACCCTGTAATCCAAACAGCTTTTCAAAAATATGATGCCCTCTGTAATGTTTTGTGGCAGAGTGCTTTAGAGCTAATCCTGATTTAAAACTGTTTATTTTTTAACTAAACACCCATGGTCAATCACTGAACAAGTATGTTAAATTCAAGAACACACTGTCAATAAGACTGAAGGTAAACATCACCTGCTATAACACTACAAGTATTTTTATACTAGAAAGACATCTGCAGGCACCAAAATCGTTATAATTACCTGCAGGCAGTCGGTGGGTAGCTTTGTCCTCAGGACCCCCGGGTCCCTCTCTGGGTTCTGCTGGTGCCTTGGGCTCTGACGCCTCATCCTCTGTGTTCTCTGAGTCTAGAAACAGGAAGAGGACATGATGTTGGAACCCACACTAACCAGATAAACGGACAACCGAGACATGACTTTTTATGGCAAACAGCAGAGTCAACAGGCAGTAAGGTGTGTTTGACAGGATATTGCTAAAATTTATAAATCACAAAACCACATCGCTGGCGGTTACTTTTGAAATATCACCAAAACCAGGTTTGTGGACAGAGCAAAGAGAGCAGAGCTGTAGAGATTATGTAGTGCTCTCACATGCAATGCTAAACTACGTAGATTTACAGAGCCCTGTAGTGCAGTGGTGCAGTGCAGTGCAGGGCTGTATAAGGGAATTTCAGGATGCCCAGGATGACAAACAGTAAACTGCCAGATCAGAGGTTATAAAAAGCCAAACCCTTGCTGTGTCACCAAAACAGCGACAAGGTCAGCTAGCCAGAGCTTCCCATTTCTGAAGACAGGGATGTTTAGAAACGGGGAAATGATGTCAAGCAAAAGGGCCGTGACCAGGGTTAGAGGAAGAACAGAATCCATTAACATTAAAGCTTCCACAGCAGCAGAAGGGGGGAGGCACACAGGAGAGCACTGTTACTATAGAGACAAACCTGCTGTGCTAACAGATATCCTTTATAGCCTTCCCATTGTTCCCACTGTTGTATGCATTTCATTTAGCGGACTAACTGTTCTAATATGACACTACTGATTGAATCCAGATTGATATCGAGGAAATTTACTGCCTTCTTTATCAGACTTTCAGATACCACACAAGCAACATATTCAGTCTGAAAGTGTGAAACGGAGCTCGTTTATTGGAAGCACTGAGAGATCAGGAGAGCAGAGCACCACAAGTTCGATTCACAGGTGTGACCAACACGCAGCATGTACATTACCTAGAGCACAGCTGGGGGAACTGAACTCCACCACGTTGCCATGGAGACGTGTCAGCGATGTGACACAGTGTTATAAATAGTAGCGGTTATGGTTTAGCAGCTGTGCATGGTGGAAAGTGAAGAGCGGGTCCCAGTGGAGATAACTCCTTCTACTTCCACATGATTGTCATGCACCAACATTGCACTGAAGGAAATGCGATGAATGAGAACTTGGAACTTTTTTATTCAAATAATGATATGCAGATCTGATCCGACAGCCATGAGTGGTGCAAACTTTATCCCTGTCTTCCTCCCGTCCCCAAAATGCACTGTAAAGCTTCACACATGTGCCTGTTAGCACAATGCTAGCACGTTTATCAAATTCAAATTCCTTACTCCTTACATTAAGTCACAAAGAAATTGCACATTGGATGTGGTTATGGGGAGTAGCATATATAGTAGGGTATATGTTGTGCTTCATAGAGTGTGGGTTGTAAGATGTGGGTTATGTGGTGTGGGGTGTTATCTTTGCACTGCACCCTGCTGGTCTCCTGCCCATGTGATCAGTGAGATAAATAAGAAACTGGGTGAACACCTGTCATTCACTAATCCGCTAGTTAGAGAAAGAAATGCAATCCTGATGGTTACAACACAGGTGAATTTTGCATTACTCTGCAGAACCACTCCCTAATGCAATTATCAATGAGTGGCTTTTTAATAGGTGTCTGATGTCACCATACCATCAAGTTACCTCAAAAAAGAGTGAGAGGACAAGAATGACAGAGAGCAAAATCCTAAGCAAAGACCCAAACAAATTACAGTCCTGCTAATTGGCAGGGTTTTGCTGTGGATGTACTTTGTGAAGTAAAAATCCAATTTTACAGGATCTTCATAACATTGTATTCTTTATCTTCTGTATGGCAAGACTTGTGAGAATATAAGTCCAGTTAACTTTATCAATTTTTTGTGCTTTATACAGACACAGAGACCGCCTCTCGTGAAACGAACAGGTGACAATGTTACATGTCACCTACAGCTCAAAGTACAACACAGACTTTAGTTGCTCCTGTATTTACAAGACCAGAACAGTACCCCTGCCCTCCCTCCACCACCCCAAAAAATGCCTGTGAGTGAAAATTGAAAATGCCTGATTGTTAAAGTGTCATACGTTACATTACTGAAGACAAGCAATTAAAGGGTGCACTCTGTTGAGCTACATCTCAGTCAAGTGTGCTCACAGTATTTATTCCATGCAGCAGGAAGGAGCTTCCTAACAACCTCACAAACCTTGGTAGCACTCTGGCTGGTATCAGGTGATGTGGGCAGCTAAAGAGTAACTGTGCCGTGATTGCTAAGGGTGTTTTAACTAGATAAACAGGAAGTGGAATAGGTGCAGAAAACATTTTTGCAGCTCTGTAATTAACAAACAATAGTATTTGTGGTGTGTTGTTAAATGCCAGAAAGTCTCTTGCTCTATTCACACTGCACAACTATCGGTTCTGCATCAGCAATAAATCCTCTCAGGTACGAAAGTTGGCTGCGCGTGGACCTCCTTCACACTGAACGTAACAGGACTCTTGACTGTCTCATAAAGCTGGAAAAATGGCAGCTTCTGCTGCAGTCTGAAATGGATTAGTGATTGGCCCTTTTGAGAAGAGTGAAAGGATGTTACCAATTGAATCTTTTCAGAGGATTGGGACAAGGTTAGTGATTGGTCCTTTTGAGACAAGCGGACAGCTACTTGCCTGGTGAACTGAATAGTGACAGGGGACAGGGGGAGATGAGGCAGCTAAGGGACAGATAGAGCCCTTGGGCTGTCTGCTCCTAATGCCTACCAGGCTGTGTGCCTGGAACTCTCCTTACAAGACTTCTGCCCCCTGCAGTAAAAATAAATCATCCTCATGCTGACATGATGTGCAATCCCAGCTCTAACTGACAAACCCAGCTGTGTCCCTACCACCCGCTCATGTACCTCTTTTTCTCTCCCGCACTCTCTAATCCCTCTCTCTATCCCTTCTCTGTATTATCTCTCTCTTTGCACTCAGTTCGCTTCTCTCTGCTCTCGTCCTCTCTTTTGCCTTTCTCTCAAAAAGATCCTTTGTCTTTGTGGGTCTATGTCTGTCTGTGTTCTGTAGGAGCCACACCCTAAGGTCCTTTATCCTCCTCCTCCTCGTCCATATCTCTCACTTCACTCTCTCTCTCTATAAGTGTCAATTGCAGGTTAGAAAATCCCATCTTCTCCTTGAAAAGGCAGGACAGTTACTGTGGTGCCTGACATCACACAGTCACAAAGAATTTGTCACCAGTGAAAGCTCCCCTCCCCTCCCTGAGACCCGAGTTGCCTTTGAGCCCCATAAGACAAGGTAGACCAGCTGTCTGTCATAGCCAGTGACTTTTCACAGCATCAGATTAGCTGAAGTGGTAACATTTACAGTATTAGTTCACTAGAACATGCTAATGTTAAGGTGGGTCATCTTACTACAAGCCTTCCACTTTCCACAAAGAGGTTATAAGGATTCTAATACATTGAAAAGGTGCATACATCACCTACTTAGCAATCTCCAGTGCCACAACCAAACAACCAGGTATCCGCATGAGTTATTACAATAATAACAGTTTTAGTCAGTGATGAAATGAAACAAATAATATGCGGGGAAATAACAGTCCCTGCAGGTCATGTGAAATCATTTTCATGTCATGGCAGTAAAGGTATTTCATTTGATATTGTAACAGGCACCAAGGTCCAGATAGGTGGCACTGTTTATTAGAACTTGCTTGTTGGTTATGACTAATGCATGTTATCTAATGAGTTTTATGCTCAACACATATATACAAATGATGGCCTATTTACAGTATTAAATCATACAACAAGTTAATGAAAGCCTGCACAGTGGAAACTATGGTGTGAAGGAGAAATGCTTTGGACGGAAAATATATTTGCAGCTATACAACAAAAACGATTAAGGTGAGTAATTTAGCTAGCTAAACAGCCTTATGAATGAGGTACAACTTTCAATAATTTCTGCTAAGTGATATTTATAATTTAAATTATGAATATCACTTAGCCAATACATACAAGTCCAGTCTACAATAAAAACTGCCTAATTAAAATCAACTGCCACAGCCAATCCAAGGTGAAGAATCTCCAGCTCCCGCTCTTTGGATTTGTGGATGAGGACAATAAATTCTCAGCCTAATCCTAATCAGCAGCAGAGATGTCGTATGAGTGCAAACCCTGTTACAAATAGCTTGAGATAGAGAGAGGCATTTACACAGAACTTGTGTTACTCCGAACCTGCCCTTGATAAGAACCTTGGACCAGCTCTGAACACCAGGTCCTGTGCTCTTAATGTGGGTGCGGCCTAGCTGAGAATGTGAGAGGTGTTATGCTTTGCTCAAAGACTGACTATGGCTGATCCACTGGGCATGATCGGACCGGTCCAATGTGGCTTTAAGAAATGGCACTGCTCAGCTGAGCCATTTTAATCACCCCAGCTGGCATCAGGACCTGCCACCTGCATTCACTGAGGGGACTGCAACTCACACTGGACCTGGCTCACAGACACTTCCACAGACCACACTCCCATGCTTACAACATCAACAATATGCTAGGAGGACAACTTGGCTCTTAACAAAATAATGAAACATATCAAATAACCGTGGTCAATCAAAACATACTGTACCTTTGGACACAAATTAAACTCATTGAACACAAATCATATTCACTGAACTCAGATTATAATCAGTGAATATACATATACCCCCTGATCACAAGCTATACTGTCAGTGCTCTGCCTCCTTAGCTGTTGTGTTTTTGTTTTCCTTGTCCATGTGCTTTTGTTTTCCTTGTGTTCTAGCCCTGCCCCGGTCTCCGCCCGCCTGATTGCCTGCACACCTGCTTCCCATCCCCTCGTCAGCCCTGCCCTATATCTTCCCTGCTTGTCCCTGTCCTGTTGCTAGTTCGTTACAGCGTGTTTTTCCTGTTTCCTCCCTGCCGTTTCTCCTGCCTGTTCGTTTTTCCTGGTTTCCGATCCTGTCTGCGCCCGACCTGGTTCTCTGCCTGCTGCTTTTGCCCTGTTTGCCTGATTGCCTGCTTGCCTGGTTCCTGACTCTGCCTGACTCCACGATCGCCTTCCCCGGAATTGCCCTCGGACTGCCTGCCTGGTTTAGACCCTGCCTGTTATCGTTTTTGCTACGCTGTCATCTTCCTCAAATAAAGTCGCAGGTAACCTGAAACTTGCGTGGTCCGCTCCTGAGTCCTTGTCTGAGCCTTGGCATATACTCAGCAATCACAAATTGTACTCACTGAATATATACTGTATACACATTGTTCACAAATTATACTCACAGGACACAAACTATAGTCACTGGGCATAAATTATTCTCATTTGTTAAAAACCACTCTCACATAATACTCTAGCACATCATTCTGTACAATCATACAATCAAACAATCATACAATCATAAGCATGAAGGTTCCATTTGATGTGGTAATCATTGTACTTCTATTTAGTCTGGAATCTGACCAGGGATTGCACTTGGTTGTGGGCTGTGGTTGTTGACACCCTTTGTGGATATCATACACAGGGAAAAAGAAAGGGAGGAAATGAGATGGAGGAAGGATGCCGTGAACATTTAGCAGGACTTTTATAGTCATGGAGAAGACTGGCTTGTTTGGTTTGGTTTCTCTCTCACAGCAAGGACCAACAGGATATAGAGCAGACTTGGACGACTAGTAATGTAACAACGTGGTTAAAAGTTAAGATGAAGGTACATGGCAAGATGTGCGTAATGACGGTCTCCTCACTCCAGCTGGTGGCAAAAGACATGTCAAAACCATCTTATTTCAGTGTTTCACTCAGTAAAAGGGAGCTGCATCAACCCCAGTTCTGTTCATTTGCACTCAGTCTTCAGGGAGAGGGCAGACTCACTACCACCCCCTAGTGACTGATTTCACATTTATTAATAAAGAATGAGGCTAATCCTGGACTGGTCCAATGCATTCAAATGAATACTTCTGTCAGGTACAGCGATGCAGAGTCTCAGCAGATCAGTCTGGAGCTGGTGTTTTAACTGACACCAGCTTCTATGGTGTGTGATAATTAAGTCTATAGTTGGTGCTTAAAATTACACCAGTTACAGCACTGGTAGGTAAGTCCGAGCTGGTGCATTAAGTTACAGTGGTTAAAGCACTACCGAGTAATTAGGTCCAGAGCTGGTGCTTTAATGGAGATCTTGATGGCTTTCAACAACAGTAACTATAACCCAACAATTCCAATCATATTTTAGCACTCAGTGGACAGATTTTTGACTGACTTTCCCGTAGTTCCTAGATCAGTCATTCCTCTGTTAGACGAATTAACAATATATACTGTAGCAGCTTTGTGCCTGAAAGACCACAAATGGAGTTCATCTATAACTCAGCCACCAGTAACATTCCAGACACGTCCAGCTTATTTAATCAACATTAGCTGCAGTGGCAGCCATGTCGGTCTGTGTGAAGTAGACACCTGTTCAGCATGCCCTGGTCTTCACGCACTCAAAAACAGCAGCAACGTGGGGAAGCCTTCTTACCCCTTGGGGACGTCTGCCATCTTTGAACTACACCGATCAAAATCATCAACTTGGAAGCAATTTTTTTTACACCCTGCTTAGGCAAGGGCTCTGTGATTGTAAATCATTTTGCTGAGCACAAAAGGAAAATATTATCTGGATAAGGGAATCCATGGGGAAAGGCAAACCGTTTCAGTAATGAGAGGAATATTCAGGTGGGGATCCAGCTTCAGCTGTGTCGTCTGAAGTGTTTACAGGGAGGGTGAAACAGTTACAAACAGGTTCACCCTAAAATCATTTTGTGAAAGGATTTGACCATCAGTCATGATGATTTGTATCCTGTCTATTAGTCTATTGCAAACATATTCACCCCAAAATAATTTTGTGAGGGGATTTTATTACCAGGACAATAATATCATGTCATTGTATATTGATATCACTGTATCATAACAATAATAACATCTATTCGTCTAAATAACATCCAGTACCCTAATGCATACCAATGATGCCAGACAATAGTAATAATCAGATATTTGTACAATACAACAGCAAGTTCAAACACAATCTATTCAAGACTCATTAAATTGGTTGTTGTTAAGAAGTGGTCTGTACGAACTCGATTGTGTTCAAAATTCAGCAATGTTTGTTTCAGATAAATAGCCACTGAGAATGCACCTAGTGTAGTGGCATTAAATTACACACGGCTAAATATGGTTCATCTCCCCTCTGTACTTCTCAGGACAAATCCCTCTGGGGTGAGGAACTCAGCAGTTACAATGTGATCAATATCACCATACTTTATCCTAACTGCAGTGTACAAAAAACATTCTTCACCTCCACATTCACATGGAATGCACTGTGGAATGAATGGATGGATGAATGAAAAAATAAATAAATGAATGAACAAACAAATGAATGAATGAACAAACTTTATTATCCCTCGGAGGGGAAATTTGTATTGCTGCATCAGACACAGAGAAACCACAATGTAAAAACACACTACGACAATAAATACAAATGCCCACAAAACAGTATACAGTAAAAAGTACCATCTTTCTCCACACAAACTGGAATGAATGAGACTGAACCAGGGCCCACTAAACTTACCTTTTGCTTTCTTTTTTCTGGGAACTCTCATATCATGTCTCTTGGCACTTCTCAAAGCCCTCCTCGCCTCAACCAGCTCCTGCCTTAACATGGTCACCAGAGGAAATCAAAGTCTCCTTTGTGACTATTCCTAAAATATGACGCTGGTGAGGATGGCAGGTCAAAACAATTCTGTTCTGAGGTCCTTCTTATTGGGTCTCTATGCCTGCCTCTGTTCTGTGGGAGCTGTACCCCCTGGGCCCCTGCTTCTAATCTCCCTCTCTTTCCCTCTCTCTCTCTCTCTCTCTCTCTCTCTCTCTCTCTCAAGCTGGTGAGCTAAATGGTCTATATCAGGACACATATAATACACTACCCTCTCCACTACCTCACACTTGTTTTGCCTTTGTGAAAACACTAGACTATAAACCAAGCTGCAGATGATTTCACAGGTTTCCTGTCTGTTAAGTAAAATGCATGTGAACTACATACCAAGGTGGTATGCAGCTGAAACGTCCTGAATGTATGCGATATAAAGGGGTATAATACGATACATAAAATGATATAATGTAAATTGGTTTTTGATATTTACAATATGTGTCAACAAACTATGTGGTTAAACTTAAAATGGAGAACTATAAATGTCTTCTGTCAAGTCACCACATATGTGTGATTGGTAATGGTACCGTGCTAAACATGAAGCACCTCCTGAGGGAAACCACTGGAGTTCAAGCAGGTCCGGCGCTATGGTGGTGCTTAGAGGTGCACTGCACCCCCAGGCGGACCTCAGTGCACCCCTAGTTGTCTCCTTATATCCCGATGTCTACATAGTATTTATTACGTTTTTTTTAAGATATGACTTAAAACCCTCTGTATTTTCTCCAAGCCTGGGTTCAGGTAATTGGTACCGGAGTGGTAGGGGAAATCCAAACTACCTACAGCAGAAAATGAATCACGTGCAGCGTAATAAAGTCCATAATATTTCATATTACTTCTTTTGCTCTTGTCACAATCTACTCTGTCTTCTGAGAATTCAGTAGAGACAGCTAAGCTATGGTTTGCTATGTACAGGCAAGAAGGTATAGGTACCCAGCTAACAACAGTGCATTGTGACAACATTCTGTTTTGCTGTGGAAAAGTTCATCTGTATTATTGTGACATCTTAGAATCAATGTGGTGACACAACATTACATCACTATGTTGTGGAAGCGTTGCATTGCAACATTGCAAACGCATTGTTGGCAGCTTTGGTGGTACATTGTGATAACGCCTTAAGCAGCAGCAATATTTTTTACAAAGCAGCCACACATGAAAATTGTTGCATTTAAATTGCATTATTTTAGTCTTAAATCCATCCACAGCATAGTGAATCCACACTGTGATACTTTGATATTCTAAAAACTTTTATCTGATTATTTAAAATAAAACAGATATTGTAGCAATAATTAAGCTTGTTATGTTACATGTGGAAATTAATCACGACTTTTGAGTATATGTATTTAGAGAAAGGGCAAATCAATCTAAAAAACATAAGACCATACAATATAATAATATTTCATCAATAAATATTGTCAAGTTCAACAGTTTAATAACATCTATTTTATATATGGACATGGTAGAGGCACACTTTAGTCCTCTCATGCTATGCTTCTACTATATAGCCATGGATCTGAAAAAGGTACAGTTTCACAAATGGCATGACAAGCTACGGCTCATTCAGCCCCACCACAGGCTGGGCTGAGCAGCCCCCAGAAACTGGCACAAAACCTGGCCAAAAGCATGCTCACAAAGGTAAAGAGGACTCCTCAGAGTCCTCAGCCCTCATACTGGTTTCATGCTGCTTGAGAGTATGCGGCTGTTTTTTGGAACAATGTCAATAGATGACTCGTCCCAATTATTGCAAAACACATTTTCCTTATATTTCTTCCTGGCCAAAGAAGGCTTGGCATGCGAAGAAGCCAATGCAGGAACCTTACAGTATCACACTACTAAGACAGCTGAATACCAGAATTACACAAAGATGGAAATTACACTGGCCAGGGCCATGTATCTTTGGATACAGGTAAATATCAATTTCAGCTGATCCAGTGACTGAGGGTCATCTGTCATCATTTTCACATCATTTCCTGTTGAACCGTATTGACGACAGGCCTTTGTTTACCAATCTACAAAAACAGTCAAGGATTCAGCAGTTTTAGTATGTCCATCATGAGAAGTTAATTGACTCATTTCAAGCCACTTTCCTTGTAACATGTACCCGACAGCAAAGAGAATGCAGCACACCACCATTGCCTAAAGCTTCATAAAGCCTAAAGGTCTTTAATGAATTTCCTGTGTTTTGCTGATGAGACTGGCGCCACCTGCTGGGCTGGAGTATACATTGAGCTCCATCTTTACAAATTGAAGCAGTTGAGCAGGACAAGGGGTCACAGTTCTGTGGGACATTTTAGGAGGCCAATTTGCAGATCCTGGAGCAAACACTGAGACATTTAATATTAAATACAACAAAACAAGTCAACACGTAGTTTAAGTCAAGGATTTTATATCACTGTCTGAAAAATGCATGTGATGAGCCTACTGAGAGTGTCAGAGTTAATCTTCTACCACTTTTTGAAGTTGTACTAGTCACAGGTGTGTAGCAGCTGCAAACAGCAGAGGGTTAAAGGGTGTACAAGGAGTGCACAGTGTATAGGGTGTACAGGGTGTACAAAGTGTGCAATGAGTGCATGGTGCATAGGGCATAAGGAGGGTACAGGGAGTATTTCTCTGCCAGTTGCTGGTTTCAAGATACCAGATACTGTTTATCCCTCCCGCCACTTTATCTGAAAACATAAACCTGACACTCGTGGCCAGACTGACAGGAGATATTTCAGAGTCATTTTCCATCTGCGCTCACCAGTACAACATGGCATAATAATCAAAACAAATCTGGACAGCAAGCGACTTAAAGAAACAGGGCATCAATTTGGGATGAAGACGAGCTTCTGTCTGCAATACTCAAATTTCAGCAATGGAGAAGATCGCTTTTATACTCCTGTACCAATGTACTAAGACTGAAGTACACTGATACTGTACACACAAATCTAAATAGAGGTTCTTTTTTTTCTCTCACAGGCCACCTCCATTTGCGCGGGGGCTGTTTGACCCACAGTGTGAGAACAGCGGAGCACAGGCGCAAAAAATAATCTCTCAGAAATAAGACCGTTCCTCGGAGAGCAGCGGAGCGAGCATACAGAAAATAACCTCTCAGAAAATAAAACGGCTTCTCGGAGAAGACTGGAACAAAGGCTCAGAAAATGACCCCACAGAAATGAGCATTTCTCTGGCTCAGCAGGCACTTCTTTCTGCCTCCCTCAGTTTCGCCCGGAGTTCAGGGCACTTCTCACGGAGAGGCAGCCTCTTTCATATCACTCCTCTGCCATCAGCAAGGCCAATTTGCATCTCACTGCGGTGGAGTTCACTTTAGCAGCTTTGATCCACGGATTGCCTTAGACCTCAAGTGGAATCAAAATCTGCCCAACTACAGAAATGTGAACACGGGCAAGTGATCACAGGCACTGCGTATGACATGCTGGAATTACATCTGTCTCCTAATGAATAGTACAATTAATTGTCCACACATGCTTTTCAACGTTCAGTATGAGCTACTGTTCATTACAGAAAGACCTTATAATACAGCTAAGTAGTAAGACGTTTCATATCAACAATGTTGGCATATTTTGTAAAAGAAAAAAAGAGAAACACTTTAAAAACACCCTAGTGATGTGCTCTCTTGCGTGATCAAAGCAGGACCAAGCTTTGCCTCTCTGCAACCTACAGTAGACAAGGGAATCATGATAAAAGACTAGTCTGCTGCATTGAGTCTGCATTCAACACACTCAAAGCATGTAAGCATTCACGGAGGAGAGTGTGTCCTCTAAAACCAACAGCCACAAAGAAACAGAACACAAATGACACATTGGAACTATCATTGGGTGGTGCCAAATTCATGCCATTTCTCAGATTCTAATTCTACTCTCATTCTGAGAGCTCAAACCAACCTATTCAGTACATCCAAGTCAATACTCTACAGCGGGCAAAGGGAGCTGAGGGAAAAGAATACCAAGGAGGAATAAAAAGAAAGCTCTTATCGTCCAAGGTGCTGCTGACTGAGTTTACGCACAGAGAGGCTATAAATAGATATGATGTGTTTGGGGTGTAACGGGAGAGCCTGTGGCCCGTTAACATGGCAAAAATCTAAGGCCTGGCACATTCCTGGGTATAAATACCCTGCGAGAGATGGCCCGCCAGGGGAGAAGAGAGGGAGCGGGAGGGTAAAGACGGGGTGCTGAGTGACGGAGCAGCTGCAGCCCGGGACGTCAGGACGGAGGGGGGATCGAAACCCAAGGAGGAGGGGAGAGAGAGGGACAGGGATTCAGGGAGAGGATGACAGGAACACGGGGATCACAGGGGAAGCCTCGTGCAGAATGAAAGGAAGCTTTTTCACAGCATCCACAAGCTCACCTTTGCACATAAGTAAAGAAGCAACAACAAATGCCTGTGCACCTGTGTATTACCTGGGCGTCACATATTGTAAAGACACACACACTCCTTTTGGTTCATTTAATTTTTTTACAAGAGGCACAGAAGAGGGAGGATCTCCCCTCAATTTTTAATGAGATAATTAAGTATGGATTGATGAAAGAAAAGATTTCCAGTCTCACCTACTGTTGCGATAACACAGCTTTCTGATATGGCATTTAGACTATCTAACAGTTAATCCCTGTTCATTTGCTCATTCTGGTCAAGCAATTCAAGGACAATAAACATGACATTTTCATAAATTTGCTGTTTTGATATGAACAGTACTTGGTATCACCATCTCTCTGACCTCCCACAGTTGCACTGAAGGAAGAACAATGTGCTAACGTGTCCTACAACTTTTTCCAAAGATGGTTCCCATTATTATTATCTGGCTTTTATCTCAGGGGCAGATTTTCAAATTATGGCTCCTTTCCTCCACCATCTTTGCTACCGAAAACTGCTCCTGGATTCAGATTTAATTTTTTTAATAAATACATTTTAGGCTCTTTATCTAATGTGGTGACAGTAATTATTAACTGATTAATTATCTCACATTTTACAGAGAAGTATTTATACAGCCCTTTTTAAGTCACTTTACTTCAAAAGGAACTACAATCAGGGGACCAAATTAGTAGGTACAACCTTGCAATTACTGTAGTTGACAGTTGTCTGTATTGGAGACTTTGGTACCACAGCTGTTCGAAAGAAATTATTGTTCAGTGATTAGGAACAGATATTTGTTTCGACATTGTACATCCTTGAATGGATGCCAGGCACCTTTATGTAATCTAAATTCAATGAATTTAAACTCAACATCTTAGCTTACCATGTCAGATAGACAGACGTGGTTTAAACTATGCAAACATATAGGCTAGCGTGCAGTAAGACAAATGTTGCATGAACAAGAGGCTGAAAATGGTGGTGTATTTGAACCTACGATTTACAAGTTGGTATGTCAGCTGGTACACACTTCACAAAAGTTGTTACTGACGGTCTTGAAGGGGTGATGAAGATTTTGGCAAATGTACATTACATTAAAAGGGGACATTCCATTCTATCCTCATATCAACAGAAGAAAACTTTGAGTGCGCAGTCATGAATATCACTTGGCACTCTGAGAAACCTAAGCCGACAGGCTTCAGTCCAAGAGTTGCTCTCATGACTTTGCTAAAAGTAACTCTTAATGTCATTAAAGGAACACTCTAAAGTCCATCTTTCAGGTATACTTTCTTCTAGTTTGAAGTGAATGAAGCCCATGTTAAACTAGCTGTTTTAATATCATATACAGGAAAATGGACCAAAGCCTCGTAGGAGGAAGCATCTGGTCACTCAAGTGATCCCAACATCTTCAGAACCCCCTGCACAGCAGTTCTGATTGGCTGACAGACACAGTACCCACTCTCTTCTAATCTTTTTGATCTACATTTACAGCTGTATCTTAAAGTAAGACCCATTATACAGTCTCAAAATGATCACATCATAAATGATATAAAAACAACATCAGCAGGTTTTGTTCTTATGAATACTCTCAGTATCTTCATGAACACAGCCACTGGACATGTTATAAAAGTAACTTGCATAAGAAGTACCAAAATGCAGTAAAGTGCTTGGTGGTAATCTAGGAAACTAGAACCTGCCAGAATGAGGTCTGTAGTGAGAGTGACATCTCAACCAACCTATGTGTGTATTCCACAAACAGTAGCTGATGGGAAACCGGCTCAAACAGAAATCTGCAATATTTTCAGGGCACTGCACATGCAGAGTGATAGTGCAGTGCTGATCTACGTGCTGTAGATCTACTTCAGAACTGTTTAAAGATCTGTCTACAGCAACAAAAATGATGCTTGTCAACATTTTGTAATTACTGCAGCTGATATGTAAAATTCAGTGCAAATTCTATAATCACACAAGCCCAGAGTCTGGGTCTGAGTATGCCACATGCATTATGGGAGAAACAAAGAGGAGTCTATTCTACTTCTGAAACCATCCACAAACGCTAGCATAGGAGGAACACATTAACATCCATAAATCCCAGCACGTCAGGCTAAATACATTCACATACACGGATCACAGCACACTAGGAGGAATACATTCACATTTACAGTAGAACATAAGTTATATGCTCAATCCAATCCCATTATTCCAAAGTTCTCTGTGGCAAGAGGCCAAGCTACAATGAAACTCCCATGGTTCCATGCAGGTCTTTCACAGCTGGTGACTGAGGGAGATGATTACCCTACCTCACTTCCCCTCATTGCTTCACCTCCCATTCCTATGTTTGCAAAATCCTGCGCATCCTTCTACCCGCACTGCACACCCCCAAGCTTACCCCCCCACCCCCGCCGTGACCAAAGACCAAAGCCTGTGGAACTCAACTGAGACTTCAGTAATGCATATACAATAGGGCCAGGCTGGACTGGGAGAAAAGAATCTGTGTGGTTGCGACGATGCACTTTCCTACATTACCTTCTCACATAGTGCACTGCAGCAGCAATGCGTTTTCCTGCACAGAGGCTTTGATAGCGTATCATCAGTGTTTTTCTACACTACCTTCTCACAAACAGCGTGCGGTACTGCAACCGCAGCATTGCTCTACATTACCTTTGCACAGAGACTGTGTAGTATCAGCAATGTTTTTGTTAATCCTGCACGGCGAGCGTGTGACAGCAACGGTGCTCTCTCTGACTTTACCTTCTCCCAGGTCCAGCACAGCAAGCACAGCGCTGCTGCGCACCTCTCCCAGGTGGTTGCTTGCGATGCAGGTGTACAGGCCGGCGTCACTGGGCTTGCAGTCCCTGATCCACAGACCCCCGTACTCCTGGCTGTCCGACTCCAACAGGACATCGTTCCTGTACCAGTGCAGGACAGGCTGTGGGTCCCCCGTCACCGCCACCCTCAAGCGGATGTCACACCCAGTCGCCACGGCAGCGTTCCTCATCTTTCGGATGAACGAAGGCGCAGTCGGGCTGGGGTACACGGAATCCTCCACTTCTGGTACTACCTGGTCCGGGTTCACTTTGGCGCGCTTCGATGGTATTCTGGGACTCCCTGGGTCCACTACACGAGCCCCTTCCTTGAGTGTCTGCTGGCCCTCAGCCTTTCTCATGGTTGCGCAGATTGTCCTCTCGTTTCTTATCACTGCGTTTACACCAAGGACCTGGTATCTAACTGTCTGGCACTGTGAAACTGGGACATACTTTTGTATTCTACAGTGGTGTGGACATCCCTCTTCAAGTCTGAGACATTCCAGTTTCCTCAAGGTGAAATGTATTTGATTCTATTACTGTGACAATGTTTTCCAAAAGTCCCTCTGCAAAAACTAAAGCTCATTCAAAGAAAGTTTCTGTGCTAAACATTAGCATTTTCAGCACATAACACGGAGGTATTATCTTCACATTGCTAGGACTTACACTGTCACATCCTAGAAAAGTCCGCTTGATGTATTGCGAAATAAAAAGAAAATATTTAATCTTTAGCCAATTAAGTACATACAGCCAATCCAAGTCCTCCTAGCTGATGATATTTTTAGTGCAAGTCCTACTGGATCATGTTGCATTAACAGCTCCACGCCTTCCCTTTTGGAGGTGCTGGGGTCTGCTAGTCACCCTCCTGCTCAGGTCTTTGAGGGGCTTTGGTGCTTGCAGGAGAGAGAGAAAGAGAGAGGGAGAGAGAGGGAGAGGGAGAGAGAGAGAGAGAGAGAGCGAGAGTAGCCGTGGCTCCTTGCTGTTCACCTATTGCGTTCCAGCGTCAATGGCAATCTGAATGTTTCCAACTCTGTAGGCATCAGGTTCGATTACGCATACAGAGCCCACACTTTTTTTTTCCTCCCTGGGAGTTATACTCTCTCTCTTTCTCTCTCTCTGTCTCTCTCACTCAGGCTTTCTCGCCCCCATCCACTGTGTCCATGGGGAGGTGAAAACTGAATCCCCTAAGCCTTGAAGTGACAGCTGCATGTCTGATAGGTCACATATTTAGGGGGGGGGGTGGCCCCAGACGTATCTGCCCCCTCCCACTCCGTGGAAAAAGTAACCAACCAAAGGCTCCAGTGAGAAAGCTCGTGAGGGTAAAGAGACAGAGAGTGCTGAGGGAGGGTAAAGCACCGAGCTCTGAATCACAGCTGAAAGACAGGGGCCATCCAGGACCCTTCGCCATCATCAACAGCATCATCCATCGCCGGACAGCTTCCTTAATGTTATCCAATGAAGACATATGAGGTGGTAACTGTACATTGTTGATCCTCAGCTCTTATTTTACACATCAAAAGCATCTAATTGTGCCTTTTCCAATGTTCTATCCTTGTGCTACCCTTGTAATCCGTGAGCAAAACAGCTAAGGAAATTACTTGCCAGCCTTACATAATGCAGGTACTCTATTCCGTTTGATGTGTCATTTCAAAGTCCTGGGACTCACTTGTCATCTCCAGTAGAGTGCTCAGGCTTCATCGCTTAGATGCCTGTTTTATGACACGTGTGAGGCGATGTTTGTCCACCTCGAGGTTATATAATGCTGACTATGCTATGGGGGAATAAGAGATTTCCCTGAATTCTGTGCCCACGCAGTCTTCCTCGTTCTCAAGCGAACACCCTGGCCGCACTCCAGTTGTCATGGTAACAGCATCACAGCTACTTGAATGAAGACCGCCCTCTTGAAAAATGTAGAACTGATTTTCAGCTGGAGTACAGGTGCTGGTCCCTATATGAGTGAGTGACAAGATGCCTGTTTCAAAGCATGAGTGAGAACAGTACTAAATCCTCTGTAAACTTGAACATATTTTATTCTCCTTGGCCACAGGAAATCCAACATGTGTAGTTGGCATTAGTAGTTACAAAAGAGTTACACTTACTGCCTCAGAGACCTACTATCCTTATGCTGAAAAATATGATAAGCATGTGGCATGACTGTAAAGAGTAAGATCGCCACCTGTTGGTTTACAACATCATGTTTAGCCATCATTAATGTAATATCTAATATTTCCTCTGTCCTCTTTTTCCTCTGTTTCAAGTAACTTGTCCCTGTGGGTTATCATTTTAGAATTACAAGGTGAATAGCCACAGGCATTTAAATAGCTATACTCAAAATCCTTAGGTCAAAAAGTTTCATACCCAAAATGATTTTGTTGCTGTTGGCTTACATTTTACAGTACTCTCATGTACAGTGCATGTTTTGTCTTGCTTTGCCTTATTGAAATTATCTCATTAGTAACAGTCTAGGTGCATTAGTTTGGAAATATATGGACACGTGTGGAATATTTTATTATTGTGATGATCCCAGGCCACCTGACGGACAATTATCTCTCCAAAATTCACTGTTTCTTTCCCTTTGGGTTACATTATTAACCCAACACGGCAGCACATAATTACCCAACCTGATATGATTATTGCCGATCCTGCAACTACGTAAAGACAACAAAAATGACATTTCCAAAGATAAAATGTAATAATATTGGATTAGCTGTGTAGTGTACAGTATGTGCAGGGGATTATGTGTAGTATTGTCAGGGACAAAGCATATCAAAATCTCAATACCATAATGAACCGACAAATATCCATCAAACAAACAAATGTTGCAGACAACATTGATCTACATTTTAAGTCAAAATACGATGTTCACTTGTCACACTTAATGTCTAAGGCTAAAAGATCACACTATACTTGTAACATATTTATTCGAGTCAGGAATGCTAGTACTCACCAGTGTTTCAGTTTCGCTCCTGATACATGAACCATGGACTGCTGTTCCTGCCCTGATTTAAGGAGGATACTAGCCACTTCACCTGCTATCTACGTTTGGAAATGTTTACCCCTTGGGAAAACAATTCTTTTAAATCCGTAAATATATGCACCTTGTTGTAAAACCACATAAAATTGCTTTGCTTAATAATATTTCACATAACATCCTAATGAGGCTAGAAGTCAAAATTAAGTTTCTTATATCTCTAGCTGCCTGTGCTTCCCACGCCCCGTATGCCCCTAATTAGCTGGATTTGATTGAGTTATGAACACAAACGAGTATCAGACATAATTCACAAAACAGCTAACAGGGACCACGGGACCGGGGTTAGGAAACACTGGTAAATAGACTTCACTGGAGACTAACGTGCCACGAGGTTTTTTTTTCGTGTCCACCGACGGTATTGTTCTTTTGCAAATACTTAACAGATGTCATACAATGATTCATGTTTTCTGAGGTTCAGAAATTAGGCTACTGCCGTTTCCAGCACCAACCAGCAAGCTACTCACCAGATCTTTCATTGTGCAACATTAAACAAGAATCAGCCTTTCGTTCATGCATCATTGCAGTTTCAGTTGCTGTGATTCTTTGCCGCAGTATTTGAATAAAAAATTCTTACCTTCTGTGGATAATCTGTGCATTTATCGCCGCGCGTCTGAAAAGAGTCGCTGTCAGACCCATATCTCGATCCTGCAGCATCACTCGCCATTAAGAGCAGCAACACAACGAAATCTTAGTATAAACCTTCCCTCTGTAGCCGATGTTTATTGATAAGTCTTTCCACCATTGCAAGTAGTAAAGATGCTGGTAAGGCAAGTACTATTCGTGTGATACCATCACTACAGTATGCAACGAGGCGATTTTGAATTTTACATTACTACAGTACAGCATTACAAAACTTATTGGTAAATGAGGTAAGGCTACAGGGAATTTTTAATTATGCTGTCATAGGAATTGCCGGTCTTTCGGATGCTGTAGCGCACGCAGCCACACTCACACCCGGAACGCCCCGGTAGGACTACTGCCTAAAACCTTCTTTAACCCCCAGGGGCCCCCCTTTTTAACCCCCAGGCATTACAGGTGGTATTTGGAATTAAGGCAAATTAACAAAGATACTAAAAAATGAAGACCATTCACCACAAAGCAGCGAATGGAAGAGTACGATTACAGGATGTTTTTAATACACGAGAATCACAGGGGGGCTGCAGTATATTTTGTTAATGCATTTTCATAAGACAAAAGAAACACACGGGACAGTTTACAAATGCAATCTTTATTCTGAGGAATGCTGAAAAAATAAAACCACTATTGATAATTTGATACAAAATAATACAAAAAAACACACAGGATAGAAAATGCATGGTACCGAAATATTCCACATTGGCCTGCCATCTGCATGATAAAAAACGACAAGAGACAGATATAAATAGATGGCAAGAGCTCTGTCCAGTTTACGGCATAACATTAACAAAACATTTAGTGACAATGCGAGCATCCTGTCGTTATGCACTGTGGCGTCACAGTCAGTTCAAAATCTAATCTCTTTGCTGTTCGAAGACCTTTCCATTGAGTCACGGAATCTAATACTATAAACTGATATAGCTACTGTACAGGAATGTAACCTAGCTACTGCATTTCATACACGGAATCTGGTCTTCTCACGGCATTTAACTGAACAGGTCTAATTTAATGCTGCTTAGACGTTTAGATTTGCAAACTGCAAACCAAAGCAATGCACATGATATCCAACAAAATCATTATTTTTGAAGAACCAGTATTTAATGTGAATGTGGTAAAATGAAAACACACAAATGATAGTGCTCCAGCATTTTAATTTCAGGTTCTTTCAGAAACCCATTTGTCCCGATATTCAAAATGCTTTCCCAGGATAGATAGATCCTCAAAGTGTTTAAGACAACTGAACAGTTCAATAATAAACTTGTACATTTGCCTCAAAATGATTGTTTAAAGTCAAATGCCAAACACTAACCTTCCCTACTAACACTGACAAATAAAAAGATTCCAGTCAAGTTAGCCAGACATTCAGCATAAAATATCGAAGGTCAGAGTACAGCAGTAACTCTTTCAAAACTGTGCCCAAAAAGCATGAGTTTATATGAATAAAGAAAATGAATGCAAATTATCAATTTAATCTCAAAGACAACATACAAAGACAGAAAAAAATCAAAATAATGTGAAACAGTATGGAAGACCATTTAAGGTTCACAAAGATTCAAGCTTTTCCCAGGTTGTTAATTTGGACCAAAGCACCAACAAGGCTGTTCAATTAATCAAACTGAGGAGTTTTGGTTAAGAATTGTGCAGTTACTTTTCACTTCTCAGAGGTTTTATATTGTGCAGTACACTGCTGTGCTAAATATTACGCCTATACAGGAGTCAGCTGTGACCTACTGGGAATGATCTTATCCATCCACAACACCAGCATTACCAGAGCTGAGTCCCCTTATTATAAAGGCGCACCCCCCCACCCCTCACAAAAATCTAAAGAGTCCAAACCAGTGTCAGTTTTCACAGCTACACGGGCATTCACTTCCATTGTGGTTCACCAAGCACCTAAAAGTAAGACCTTACGAACTAAGAGGTTCAACACCAGATGAGCCTTCTTGGAATGGTCCTGAAATGTAAACAGATTTAAGGCTTTGCTGAGATGAACCAATTCTGTATTCAGAGGGGAGAGAGGGGAAACGAGGGGGCCCTCCTGCCCTTCCAATTCAACCCCAAAGACAGCAGTACAGTCTTTACTGGCAGGAACAGAGCACACACAGTGGACACAGTCTCAGATGTGCGAGTTGAAGATTGAGACCAGTGTGCTTTAAGAGGATCCTGCTTTTTGCACTGACCTTTATACTGTGCGGCACTTTCCCCCACCACAAACACACACACTCATTCTCTCTCACACTCTCTGTTCCTAACACACACACACACACACACACACACACACACACACAAACACAAACACGGTTCACTCTCCTCAGATGTCTAACACTTCCACATCCTTCCCCTTGGCAGTTCAGTAGATGGAGCAGCAAACTCCTAACACAAGTGTGAGAAATGACTCAGGCTGGAATCCCTGTGGGGGAGAGAGAATTACTGTCAGTACAATCACACTTGCACTCACAATGTAAGCTTCCGATTATCTGTGAATGTGGTCTACCTTTATCGCAAGTCCCGCCCTGTTTCTCTTGGGCAAAGTTGAGCCGGTTCTGCTCGGCGGCGGTGCCGTTGGACTCGGGGCTGCTGCTGCGGGTCGGGCTGCCCTCCTCGTTCTGGTAGGCCAGGTCCAGGTGCTGCTGCGCCAGCTTCAGGTGCCGGCGCAGGTGGTCCAGCTCCCGGGGCGACATCTCGTCCCCGAACGAGTGCCGGCCCGAGTCGCCCAGGTTGTCCCCGAACTCGGGCTTGAGCTTCCCCGCCGAGCCCTTCTTCACGGCGGCGTGGTACCCGGGCGGGGCGCTGGCCAGCTGGCGGCACACCGAGGGCCGGGGGCTGGTGAGGACCAGGTGGCGGGAGGACCGGCTCCGGAAGGAGTCGCGTATCCCGCTGATGCCCAAATGCAGGATCTCCAGGACGGTGAGGGACAGGCAGAGGAGGCTGACCACGTACATGATGATGAGGAAGATGGTCTTCTCCGTGGGCCTGGAGACAAAGCAGTCCACCGTGTGCGGGCAGGGGCTCCGTCTGCACACATAGGAGGGCGCCACCTCGAAGCCGTACATGACGTACTGGCCGAAGAGGAAGGCCACCTCGAAGGCAATGCGCGACAGCAGCTGCAGCACGTACACCTTCATCAGGCCGTCCCTCTTGATGCGCCGCCGCCCGTCGTGCTTCTTGCCCGGCGCGTCCGCCTTCTCCTTCGCCTCCGCCTCGATCTCCTCCGAGATCATGGGGTCCTCCTCGCCGTTGTCCTCCGCCTCCTCATACTCCCGGCCGGGGCCGCGGTGGACGGCGGGGGCCTGCTTCCGGCCCCGGGGCCGGTACTCGACGTCCTCCATGCGGGCGATCTTGTGCATGGCGAAGCCCAGGTACATGATGGTGGGCGTGGTGATCATGATGATCTGGAAGACCCAGAAGCGGACATGCGAGAGCGGCGCGAAGGCGTCGTAGCACACGTTCTCGCACCCGGGCTGCTGCGTGTTGCATACAAACTTGCTCTGTTCATCGTAGTATATGGACTCCCCGCCCACAACTGTGAGCACAATCCGGAACACGATGAGCAGGGTGAGCCAGATCTTCCCCACGAAGGTGGAGTGGTTGGAGATCTCCTCCAGCAGCCGTGTCAGAAAGCTCCAGCTCATGGTGCTTCTCTGCACTGCAGACACCAGACACACAGAGAGAGAGAGAGAGAGTGTGTGAGCACAATCAAATGAAAAGATGTGCAACTGCAAAATCGCTGCGTAGAGTCCCTGTGGCGCAATCGGTTAGCGCGTTCGGCTGTTAACCGAAAGGTTGGTGGTTCGAGCCCACCCAGGGACGACTCCTTTTCAATAACGCAACAACATAACTCCAGGCAAAAAGTATCACATAAAAGAGAACACAGGCAGCTATCATAACACTGATGCAATAATGGACATATTGGAAATATTTTGTCTGTCTGCAGTATAGCATAGTGGTTAAGGAACAGAGTGTAGTATAGACAGCACTATGACTGAATTATCAAAATGCAGAGAAGTACAGACAGCTCTAGCTATGATAGATGATATACATTATTTTCAGTATTTATGTGTTTACAAACATTGTTTTGGAGTTATGATTAGGAAGGCTGTTTGGATTAACAATAGCGATGAAATACTGAGATTACTTATATAATTCTGAACAAAACTGTAGCATAGTCAACAAGCAGGTGGGACAACGACACCGCGTTCTTTTACAATTCATGCCCACAAGATGGCGCTGTGTGCTGTATTTTCCTACAGCTTCAGCAACGATGAAGGCAACCACACATAGGGAAATTAATCTGCACTGCTATTAGGCAAACTTCATTCAGAGATGTTTGCTAACACGTACCGATAACAGACTCATGAATGCTTGGGAATACTTTAAAGATGAAGCTCTGCGCCTCCAGCTCTCATTTGGAGATCTTTACAGGAACAGCCAGAATGAAGTGAAAAAGCCCACATGGAAAGGTTGATGATGATGACTGGTTAGGTGACATGTGATGACGTTCAACATTTCATATTGGCTCACATTTTTCCTATCCAACAGGAGTATTACAAAGAGAGAACAAAGAAATAAGAAATAGCAGATGGACTACAAATTATATGTAGACAGGGGGGAGGCCCTGAACATTTAACAAAGACTAAAAATCTTAGATTCTCTGTTATGGTAATATGTGAATATGGCCATGAAAAATTACTAACAATTTTTCACACACATACTAATCTGTAAAAGTATGTTTAGAGACATCCTTCCAAGCTAATCCTCTTCAAACATCACAGATCACTTCTCCAAGAAAACAGACTTTTTTATCCAACTCTTATTTAAAAAAAAAAAACAGTGGAGGTATGCCAAGAAAAATGACAGCTGTGACAGTTCCATGGAGCACATACTTCAACTGAAAACCCTACAAGTCAGAAACAAGGGCTGCATTCAGACACACAGGAAAAAAAGCCCACAAAAACGACAAACTCCAAGCGGAGACCCAAAGGCCAGGAACGCCCAATTCCACTGCGTCACAGGGCTCCCACACAGATGGGTTGATTTCACTGAGGTTAGAAAGGAAAACATCACACTCTATTATAGTCAATGTTCTTTCACACTGTCCCTGCTACCACCAGACCACGCCACGTCATCATCAAGCATCCAATTACTGTCGCATCCCCTGTTTTTACCTAGGCTAATCCAACTTCCTCCTTGACCCTTGATCATGCCCTAACCTGCCTCCCAGCTTCCTCCTTCCTGCTGGCGCAACCATAGGAAATTGGACATGGAGTACCTCGTTATCTGAAACTCAAAATAAGCAGCACCACAGAGTGCTGACTTCAGCAGCTATTTGGAAAGAAACATCGCTGACTGACACTTGGTGAATCTAGTATATATAGTGCCAGAAACAGTGCAATCAACTACTCATAAACAAACTGATGCAACTCATGCACCGTCATTACTACTCATATGCCAACTCATAGACCAAACTCAAAATCCACTGTTGAGTGATGCCGGTATGGATGTGCAATGTGACTGATCATAAATGTCTTGTCGCCACCCAGCTTCGATCTGGGAGCCAAGTCGCCCTGTCAGCTCCGACGACACATGCTGCGACCCACACCAACGAGGCAGTCACACTGCCAGCTCACAGCAGGCCCACAGAGAGCTGCTCCGCGCCGCCAGCTCTCAGGAGTCTCCACACTGAAAGCCACCTTTTAAGGTAGAACTAACAACAACCAGCCGCCATCAGAGTACTTCTGTGTCTAGGTGACGGAGTGGTTACTTCACAGGAGCTACACTTGTCGAAAGAAAGGTCCTGCAGCTGCCATCTAGGTGGTGAATGACCACTAACTGTTGACTGGCAAACCACAGAGCAAAACTAACAGCACCCTCACACGCTTTCCCTGTGAGGTTCCAGCCATCTTAAGAATGGGTTGATGAAACGACAGAGGAAAAAAAACCATTCCATCACTTCCCTAACCTGACAGGACCTGTCTTGGCAGACTCCTACATTGGCTCAGTATCTTGCAAGTGTGGGCGTAATGCATTCTGTAGCACCGCTCTCCTGCCGGTCTAAATGATGCCAGCTCCCTCTGCCCTCACTGCAAGATTTCACTGCTCCAAACAGACATGCAAAGACATGCAAGGTAGCTGTAAGTATGGGGCTAACACAGAGCTCGCGCATATTGACCAACAGGTCTTTGGTTACAGCAGGCCTTGTTAAGGTTGTTACGCCTCCACCAGTTCTGTCCTAGCCCTCTGTGGTGCTCATGGGTGTCAGATCTCTGCAATTTGTCCACTGGATGAGGCATGTCTGTTTGTGGAGAGCTCTGTAATCTCCCGTACATGAAAGGCTTTCCTCCGGTGCTGGCGCCTGGCCTGCCATCCTCACACGGTTAATTACAGATCACTGGAGCCGTGTATGTTTCAGCAGCTTGTGCGTACAACAGATCCAGAAGGAACATTCCTAACACCTACACAATGTGTGTATCTGACTACAGGAGCAGTCTTTAATCTAATCCGGAGGCCCCAGATTAGAACATTAGTTATACTGGCCATGGTGTTTTTAAAATCTTTTCAGATGGGGTGCTCTCAAACAGTGCTTCTATTACCAGACTGAGCCTATCTTGTTGATGCAATAAAAATGTTTGATCACCAAGAGCACAGCTGATGAGGCACCATGATCTAGAGCTTCCCAGCAGGAAACAGTAGTCCCAGCGACCCTTTTCAATGGGGGATCCCAGATCCCAAGGAGGGTGGGGAGGTGCCACACAGTAGGGACAATTACCAAAGAGTTTACATACCATCTTACTGTAAACCAGCACTGAAGCTGACACTGGAAATCTGGAAGACCTAGTCCCCATCCATTCTGTATTAGCCAATGATTGCTGGACATGCACATTCCTATAGATTCCAACCTACTGTAACAATACAGAAATTTTTTCAGCAAAAATCACCCAAGGGAACATTTAACAGCCTGATCCCCCCTACCCCCAGTGACAGAAACACTTGAAACTACAATAGTAGAAAAAGCAGCCCTGGGGGCATGCTAATTACTGCAGTCAGTTAATTAGCCAGTGTACACTGAAACAAGGTTATTCATTGCATATAAAGGCATGCCGTTTCCTTTGTCTTCCACATGCACTTGAAATAGGAGCACACTACACAGAATAACAGGGGTAGGTGATAATGAGTTGACTACCCATGGGAAAACTGGCTGATTTTTCCAAGGAAATTTTTGCTGTAAATTCACTTAGACACTGTTATTCAGAGCAGCTTCCTGATGAACTGCAGGTCATCTAAGATTTATGGTCAACATTTTAGTTTGATCAAGCCCTCTCCTTGTCATGTCACAGGTATTCAAAATTAAACAACATGGTAAATTAGTCTGCAACCTTGCTTTCAACTAACAATGAAGAAATTCAGGGTGCCATGTTCACGTAAGTGTAAGATTCTGCGGGTGACTGTCTCAACAGCGCAAACCTGGCTGTTGTGAAATGGTTTTTCTTTCCTACGAATGGTATTAGTTATATAAAATTAACAAACTAAATTTGTTTGTATTGTTGCAGCGACATCAGGACTCTGACTCTCTACCCATCAGCACTACGCTGGATTTGAGACGTTGTTTTAAATGTTGACCGTAACATTTTTCCTGGCATCTAGGACACAAACAACCCTGTAGCACACACCAAGACCTTTAGCAATCAACATTACCATCATTCTGGGACTAGCTAAGAAGTGATTCAGCGGCGAGGGCAGTCATAGAAGCAAACTCCAGAAGTTGTTGGAATACAATGGAGACCCCGCTAAACGCTAGCGCACCACTACATTCCTTGTAGTGTATGGCACTGTTTGCTCTGGCTGTGGCTGTACTCTTGTTGACACACACCAGAACGTTATTTCCAACAGGGCTGTGCGATTTATCCCGGTACACAACTCTGCAGACAACCAGGAGGTACTGGGAACTGCTCCCCATTCTCTTAAAATGCTGGGGGAGGGGCGCACGAACAGGCAAAGACAGAATTCCAAACTAACCAAATCCAGAGCGGTAAACCTGGAGTGGAGCAGGGCCAGCTGCCCGCATCACCGTCCCCTCCCCCCGATTTACAACGCAGCATAATAAACGGGCCTTTGTAGTCTTAAAAAATAAATTACTCTTGCATTAGCCAAGCCGATTAATTTCCTTGCCCGATAAAACGGTGGTTTTCGAAAAAAAAAAACAACCCGTATGAGGGTCCGACACAAAAATTCACCCATGCAAACTTGGCGAAAACTATAGGGAACTACAGGGAACTGTGTCATTTAATGTTTGTAACAACCTACAGAATAACAACAGATTTAACAAAATCAGAAGGTTTCAGGTTGTTCAAGCGGTTTGAAGAGGGATTCAACTGACAATAAAAACGGCCAACAAGCCACCTCTTCTAATTTTCTCTGTCCAGTGATCTGTTCGAGACAAGAAAATACACTTGCTGTCGGTTACCGCTAATTTGGCTTCTTAGATTTAGTTAGCAAGCTCGGAAAGATTAACTTGCGCGTCCCATTTGCGTTTGAAGTAACTAGTTAGTTCTCAAACGCCTAAACCTCCATCTCAGCTGACCACAAAGTACTGGCGCACAACATCAAACGTGCGTATTTGTCCAGTTGAAAATGTTCTAACTCACGAACTAGCTTATTAAGTACTACTACATGCAGTTGCTATCCCTTAGTAAAGGATGGCGGTCGTGAATGAACTGTTACTGACTGATTTCCATTACTTATTTTAAACTATCGTGCAAACCAGCTCACCTCAAAACTTTCTCGCGTCCTTATTCTTCGGTGTTGTGGAGATTTCTGGTGCAAGCTATCCAAATTTTCTCTGTTGCGCTATCTTCACCTCCTAAAACATTTATTGACCCATTCAGTTTGGTGGAGTACCATGTGACCCTCAGATTCACGCAGGGGTCCTAAATACGGGGAAGACAAAGAAACGTCCCAAAATCCCTTTCCCTCCTCCCCCCGATCTCCGCGCACCCCACCCCATTTAAGGGGCCCGTCTGAAACTTGAGAATAATTTGCGCAGCGATTTGCGCTCCTTTTTGTACCGCATTTTTGTCCGTCTTGTGAATGCTCCTGAAATGATTTTATTTCGGACTTAACCTTAATTTTCTGCACAATACATAATGCAGTCAAAGCGTAATGCAGTCACACAACACACGCTTCATCACACTTCGTTAAAAACTCAGATTGCATTTGCATTCTGTCAAAAGTAATGTGTTTAACTCATTTCAGTTATGGCATGATTGCAAATAAATCTGTCCCAATCTAGAAATTGTTCATACTACTAACCGATCCTGTAATGATTTCATGTCTTAATGTTTCCCTGACCGGTGCTTGCGGTTGACGCTGCTGTAACGCTATTGCACACAGACTGTAGATCACTATTATCCAGTCCAAGAACCAATACGAGGTGTTTTTTGTTGCTCAGAACATGTTGAGAGTCCATGTTTCAAGGACTTAGTGCTGATTACTGTCAGCAGTTTTTGCTGTCGATAACGAAACATTTTAAAAGATTTGATTTTTGATGCTTTAAGGATGGAAAATGAAAACATTAAGAAAGGCTTGCTAGGGGGTTTCAAATTTTAAAGCATCTCTTTTTGAACAGCCTACATGTAATTCTTACAATCATGTGTATTCTTATTATACTGGGCTGAAACAAACTGAGAAAACAATTTTGAGAATGGGTAGATACATACATATACACAGGAATCCAGAAAACTAACAATGATGGTTTATTTTCTTCATTCATGTCATATTAACACAGGTAAAAAGATTAGTGACACTGAGCCTGAGTCAGCAGTCTGCTGTTCTGCAGCAGAGAGCTGGGGAGAAAAGGGCAGAAAATGAGGAAGGTACTATGGCATTACAATGAGGAGAACACAAAGGAAGTAACCGTAGCACTACAATGTGTAGAAACTGAGGAAAATACAATAGCATCACAACAAGGAGAACGGGAGGAAAATACTGTGAAATCACAATGAGGAGAAAGTGAGGAAGGTTCTATTCCATTACAGTTATATGCACTTTTGCACGTCGCTTTGGATAAAGGCGTCTGCTAAATGAATATATGTAAATGTGAATTAGAATTACTCAAAAGGAAGTACATCCGATTGTGGTAAACCGTTTGGCAACATTGCAGTTCGGTACATAAAGACAGATTGGCATGAATTCTGCACTTTTTTGATTTACTAGACTGTTAGATACAACTAAGAGGGGCAAAAATACTGTTATTTAGGTAACTGTATTGAGGTTACCTATTGCTTGTTACCTACTGATAAACTAAATATATGAGAATTGCAGGTTTGCATTTTAAGACAAAGATAAAACAAAAGAAATTGAATGTTTTGGTGACATTGATGGTTACTTATTGGCAATAAATGAAAGCATTGCCATTGTGGGAGGCAGAATGTAAAAAAGAAGTGTCTCTTTTGTTTCTGCAGAAACAAAAATACTCTCCGTGCTGTTGGTCCCTCAGCTTTACTGTATGCAGGTAGGAGCCATGGGCTCCCAGCTTACATATGGGGAAACCCCTAGACGTTGTCATCCACATTTCCACTTGGTCACAAAGCCATCAATGTCAATGAAATTCTTAAAGCCATTACCTGACTTCTAATGGCCATAGGCAATGTACTAAAAGGGCCAAGGGGCTGTTAACTGTAATGTCACTGACATGTTTGAAGCTCTATGGCACATCAGTGATACAAATCCATTTGCACCTGATTGACAAAGCAGAAAGGCAGGTTCAAGGCCCAGAGCAATGTCGGGACAGGGGGGAGGGGGTCAACCTTTATTCCTCTGATGAATTCGCAGACGAGGGCCCCATCTGTGGTTAGGTCAAACCCTGAGGCCTGCAGGCTTGATTTGACTGTTTGACTGTTTCTGACAGGGAAGTGTCTTATACTGATTCATTGCCATCAAACTACTGATTTAGTTGCGGCAAAGATTGAAAAAATCTTTCCGACAATAAATTGTCAAATACATGTTTCATTAGTCATTTAACTTAAGTGATGTGCTTACTGTACCTAGATTTTATTTATTTTCTTTCATTATGTTTTGGAAGATGCTTACAATATAGCAACTTACAAGACTGAATTGTTTATGACGTAATGATTTATAACATATAATAATGTATTGCTCTATTTTTTCAACCCACAAGGTCTAAGCCTTAGATTTGCTGTGTATTTTGTGCTGACAGGCTCTCTGCTGGTTGTGCATGTGTTTGGAAGTTGTTGTTATCAGAGACTGTTCCTCCCTTGCATTTTCACTGGGGAGAGAAGGGGGAGGGGCAGAGTCCCTGGTGTGGCTATTCCCACCTTTTTTCCAAACTTTTAATGAACAATGGGACTGTTGTTGCCCCATTAACTCAGAGGAGATGGCCCTAGCAAGACCAGCCACATGCAGACTGAAAGTTCTCACCACAGGTTTGGAGAATTGACGTTTGTTTACTGAGAGCAGACTGAGGTGTAATGAGACATAACCGGGGAGCAGATCAAATGATATTCACAGTCATAATTTCACTAAGGAAAAACCTAACTTGTGCTTGAGGGTGCAGGAAAAAGGGTCTGTGTAGACTGTGTAGAAATGTTTTTTTTTCCCACAGCTCCTGTAAATATTCCACCACATGGGAGTTCCTTTTGCTGCTCTCAAACAGAACACTGCTTCCAAAGTTAACCAGAGCCAATTCATTTGTGGGCTAGAAACCAGCAAAGAACAAAATGAATAAATGTAAAATTCAAACTAAATGGGGTGACCACATAGCAGGGAGAATGTTTTGGGGAAGTCTGAAAGACACCACTGGAAAGCAATTTTTTTAAAACCTAGAGAATATATCTCCTTGATGTGTAAGACATGTAAGGTTTACATTTCACCTGTATCAATTTGTGATCACTGCAATTTTCACATGTATTCATATGTCTCATCCAGGATTTCAAGAGTTGTTCCTTAGGAACTGATGGATGTCTACACTGGTTGGAAATCACCAACCAATGTGGCAGGCATCAAATACAGCTGGGCAATCACATGTTAGGCAACAGTGGTGACAGTCTTTTAAATGCAATCAAGTGTAACAGAATACAAGTCTAATTTCTAATTCAATACTCACAGAAGAGTTTTGCTTTGTGGTGTGTAAAGCCTGTTCAAAATCAAAACCAGCTGCAATTCATTTGTTACCCCATCAGGGTTAATTAGCACATTGTTGTTCTGCTGTTGGAAAGGAGCTGTAACACGTGAAGCAAAACCGCAGGTTAATAAAACATTGCCACATGTTATAAGTGCACTTAATAAATCTGCACATATGAAATCCGACGTGAAATGCGTGTGTGCAAAACAGGCCGTGTTGAGCTCATTTATGTAATATCTGCCCGGAGACAAGAGGTCACAAAAGGAATTTATTTTCCGCCTCATGGCAAGACTTCATTTTATTCATCTTTGACTCAATGCTCCATTGAGAAGAGGAACTGTGAATTGATTAATGGGGTACATTTTAATGAGAGTAGTCTCAATTCTTGAGATGCCATGTCTCATTTTATTCCAAAAGCAACAGGGCTGGGTAAGACACTGGCTCCTGTACAAGTGTGATATGATGCCGAAATCCTTCCAAATTATGTGTGGAACCAAAGAAAAGGTGAGAAAGGTGAATACAAACTACTTTAAAAGTAAAAGCGCACAAAGTCTACAAGGCTTTGCATAACAAACCCCGTTGCCGGGAAACTGTGGAAGAATGGCTGCGTGCAGCTGATGGCCGCTGTGAGCTCAGCCGCGCGTGACATCACATCACAACCAGAGCCTCTGAACTCTGCAGAAAAATGCAAAAAGGAGCCCTAAAACCTCGCACAAATGAACCAGACGGTCTTAACACACCTGCACTGATTTATCACAAGGTGACATGATTAAAACTAAACTTCACTGTTCTGTGCTTTTGGTTCTGATTTTTTGAAAATCTCATTTCCCTTAAACATTCCTGAGGCATCCCCCCTGCATGGGTGCCAAACAAAGGGAGAAACACTGAGAAGAAGCACATCTCCTGCCCCTGTATTCGAAGCAGGAGATGTTGCATTAGCTTCTCCCCCATTTGCATATCACTTGTCTCTTAAAAAGGAATGTGGGGCATAGCACTCTGACACTAGAAAGGCTTGACCTGGTCTTTTCACCTGATGCTTCAAGCCAATGCGCAAGCCAACTGCTACACTCCAAGTCAGAATTTCTGAGTGATTCAGAACTTACTCAGACCATTCACTGAAACTATTAAAATCTCAAGGTCCTCTTCAGAAGACTGAGTCTTGACCCATGCCTTTATGACCAACTCACTATTGTTCAAGAGAATTCCCCTTCATTTGATAAGTGCCTGGTAACAAATCTAACGCCCTGTCCGTGTGAGAGGTAGTATATTGCACCCATCACTGCATATTATTGCAATTAACATTGCTCATTGTTACAGCTCTGCTACACAGTTATGCAGCAAAGCATAACTGGTTCCAACAATGGTAATCTTTACCATCTGTACTCTTAAGCTGTAATCATGACCTGTGTGTTGTGTGGAAGGGGAGTTTCATGCACTTAATTGCTAATTAATCCAAAACTTTGGCCATGTGGCCAGTTTAAGAATAAATGTGAAAATACTTTGAAAAATTGGAATGCTCACAGGAACCATTGCCAGATTTATGGATTGAAAGCAAAATTTTACAATACACACAACCCCTCTTTAGATAATATTGCTGATGTGGAAACATTGTAGGCCGACTTGTAAAATGTGCGTTTCTGTCTCAACCTGTTGAAGTCTCCATCAACAAAGACTAACTTTTAGATTTAGACCCTAAGCATTTGATCAGATATGTAGTCATTGCAAAAGTACCTGTTCTGTGGGTAGCTGCCAGTACTTAGAGACTAAAACAATTTATGACCTGAGTAGAAATCACGCCTTTAGCTCATAGAATTGAAATAGAATAGATTGAAATAGAATTGAAAGTATTGAAAGTGTGCCCTGTGGATTGCATTCAGGATGGATGAATGAACGATGCTTCAGAGGGAGGGGCAACTGGCCCTCCAGCAGCCCTGAGGGCAGGGGGGAGAAGGGGGTGACAAACCCCTGGCGGGAAAAGCCCTTTGAGAGTGCGTCGGGGGAAGGGAGAGCCACCTTGTTGTCAGGAACGGGGGAAGGGGGTAGTGATGAGTTGGTCCCTCTCCTGTGTCCCGCCCCACACCCATGTATGGCTGAGTTACAGAGATAGAAGTCTCATTGGGACATAAGGGAAAACAGCCCTCGTCCCCAGGGGGAGGGGTTGCCATAGAAACAGATGACTTTGCATGTGGCCTTCCCCCCGTAGGGCAGCAAATGGTGGTGTGTGTTGGGGGTGTCCTGGGGCAGTATGTGTAACATTGTGTGCATGCTGCTGAGGCTGAAAAGTTTGACTTAAGGTTGAAAACATTTTGAGAGTCAAGGAAAATCAGTCCTTAGTGTGGGAGGGTGAATTGAAGATAGCCATTAGCCTTAAAAGTAGTGCTAATTTCCCACGTATCCAGGAGTCTTCGCGAGCTCTCAGGTCAAGAGTACACAACAGATGGTCATATAAAATGAGTTGTAAACAGATGCAGAGGTACTGAATAGATTATCTTGATCTGTGTTCAGGTTTAATTTGTATAAAATTTAGTGCAAACATTTGTAGTATTGAAATCAATACTGCAGTTTAACTCATTAATGAATATAGCTACTACACAAATAGAAAAGAACTTTCAACATTTTTAGCAGTATCTATTCCAACGTGTCTCCAGTTACCTTTGTTGCACTTCTGTCAGGATCTCTACCATGGTGTACAGTGATTACATAAATGGCATAAACTTTTAACACCAGGTGCACTGTGGGACTAAAAAATCAACTTTGTTTAGATTTGCAAAGCGCATCATCATCCAGCTCCTTCAAAAGCCAGTGACTTTATTCGAAATTTCTTTTGCTTTCTAAGCAGAGAAAATGTACCTTGTTTTCATTTAAACAATCAGAGTACACATAAGAGACATGTTCTTGATCTAAGCAAGACAATTATCAACAGTCAGTGCAACAGGTCGGTGTCAATGTAAGATTCAGGACACTTCAAACAAAGCAGGAGTCTGTCATCACCCTGGAGCTATTTAGCGTGTGGTCAAGCTCCGGCTGCAGGAAATGGATTCCTCCCGATGAGGGCTCTTTTCAAAGTCAAGGAAGCGACTGGGCCATAAAGGAGAGGCCAGCCCCTGCCCCTAGTTCACAGCCCTGCAGAGAGACCTGACTCACACCCTCCTGCCAGAAGCTTAGTTAAAAAAAAGGGGGGGGGGGTTCTATGCTTTTTCTGCCCCAAGACCCGACTCCAGCAGGGAGGCCTGGCTTCGGGGCCAGGCCAGTCCGGACCAGACATATTTAGCTAAGACAATTGGCAAGCATCCACAAGGATCATCCATTCCTCAGGATACTGGTATCTGCACTGAAAGCTGCAGCAACTGAACGCTCTTTCAGTGCTTTTCTTTTACAGCGCTCCCGCGTTTATTTAATGAATATGCTCCTAAAGTAAAATCAGCGGGGCTTCGCTAACAAATCTGGGGTCGTAAATCCGATTAGTGTGTGCCGCTGCGGGCTCGGCGGTCGCGTTAGACAAGCACACGCACATGTTAATGATTGAGAGCTCTAAAAATTACAATCCATTTCCATGGAAGTAACATTTCTGACAGTAGCAATTATGCTTTTGTCACATATCTGACTTTTAGCGAGAGCTGTTTAAACTGCATAAATTGTATAAGCAAACACGGTGTGATAGCTCAGACTGGCTCCCGGGGATTGTTTCCAGCTGATGCAGTGGTGCAGTGTGAGGGGAGCCGTGAGCTCACTCTGAACCCAAGCCTGGATTTAAACTCCAGCGCGCTCTAAATCGGTCTCCAAAGCACACATCATAACCCCAGGACGCACTTCACAGAAGAACGATTGTACAGTCAAAACAGAACTCGCGCTTGAATTGCACACTGAGGGGTCAGAAACGAGCTTGACCGGAGCGTGAAGATGCGGATGTGCATTAGTGACAGGACTGAAGGCAGTCAGTTACCAGGAAGCGCTGGAATCCCCCCTCCCCCAGAACACCATCACCGATGTGGGTCAGGGCTAGTCTTTTCACATTGCCGGGTGACATCACCGGTCTCAACTCCATGCGGAAGAACACGCGTCTCTGCACAACGACCCCACGACCTTGCTACAACACCCCACTTTCCTAGGATAAATACCGCCCATTTACGCATCGTTATAGTAGGCATTTTCAGTATACTGGATTGCACGTCCACTAAAACAAACTTGGGATGTGTTTAAAATTTACAACTCCAAACATATGGATACCAGGGGAAAAAAAAATACGGGACTGATTGTGCGGAGATATCACCGCCATCTGGGAATGAGAACAACTGAGACGGAACAATGGCGGGCAGAGAAGTCCAAACACTGGGGCATTATCAGCTATTACGTCACTATCATGGGCATAGCAAATAAATGTCACAACATGTTGCATATGTGCATGGAGTTTTTATTATTAAAGTAACAAAATGAAAAAAAAAATCCCTTCACACACAAATTAACAAAGAACAATTTATATAGACATTTTATACAAACAAATTTCTTATACATTTAAGAGTTCATCTGTGCTCACATTCACATTTTTGAAAGTGCTTTGCAACTCCTTGGTATTCTGTGCATTCTTAAAAGATACCATTATTGAATAACCATCAACACAAGCGTCATCTAACAAACATCCAAAAAGGACCCTGAAAACACTTTCAAGCAGAAAGAAAGTATTTGCAAATGACACCCAAAACATTTTGTAGGACATTTAACGAACCAAGCGGATGGTCTTCATAAGGCTGACTGAAACAACAGATTCATCCTGCCAAGCAGTTAGTTTGTTCATCTCGAGTTTCCCTTTCATAAACTATAACAGCTACCAGTTTTAATCAATGAAATACAAACCCTGTCTCTGATGTTACAGAAGAGGTTACAGACACTGCTCCTGCTTCCTTATCATTTTGGAAATGAGGAAAAGTCTCAGTATTTCACTGCTCCTGGACACTGAATGCAAGTGTACTACTGCTGGAAAATCCCCCCCCCCCCATTGCATTTCAACCCCTCCCTCTCACTGGCCATCAAACCCACCACACTGTGTCTGACCTGGCCTGAATCAAGGTGCATCAGCACAGGTGGAAAAACAAAGAAAACAGTAAATGACAGACAAAGGTGAGGCTCTGAGAGAAACTGAGAGTCTGAGGACTTCAGAATCTGATCAACAGTGATGGTTGGGCGCTGTGCACAAGGGCTCCCCGTTTACTGGTTCAGCTGAGACCATGCTGGACACAAATGCACAGGTGTCCTGGGGAGCGTGGGCAGGGAGGTGCTCAGGACCCCATCTCCTGAAGGCAGGTCATCAGCTTGACCCCGAACATGGCCTCCCACTGGGTTCTGACCCAGTCCACCAGGGCCTGCACCAGCTCCGCGCTCTCGGACCGCAGCGCCCACGTCTTCTCCTCTTTCTCCATCTGAAAAACCCAAACAGAGCTCACAGCCACTCTGAGTGTATAAGGAGTGGATTTTCTGGGGGATATGGGTTCCTCTCCTCTGAACATCTCTGGGGATACTTATATCTTTTCAGTAAGATCAGTGAAGACGTGTTTGTAGATGAGGCTACAGTTACATAAATACTTATTAAACAGCCAATTCTGTGCATTTTGAAAACCCCTCTTTCCTTCAGCTCACCATGACTGAGTTTAACATTCAAAAGCCTTCATCTGAATGAGTTGGATTACATTCTAAAGATTCCATCTAAGAGTTTAACCACCCTCTAAAGCGTTCCTGTATCTTACCTCATCATAAACGTTGATGTTCACTCGGCAAGGGTCACTCGCAAACAGATGGACCGAGCTCACACAGCTGATTGGTTGCGTCTCCTGAACTGTGACCCTCCCACCACTGGTTGGCTCGTCCTCATTAGGCATTGGGTCGGGCAAGCTCTTACACCATTGGTGATCCTCATTGAGCAGATACAGCGTTTCTTGAGTGGCCAGCACTGTCACCGGGCTCAAGCTGTCACCTGGTAGAAAAGCAGGAAAAAAAAGACTCCTTTTCCAGAACCTTCCTGACACTTTCTATCTTATCAACAGAGGTGACAGCACTGCGTTTCAGTTGTGTCAAAGACACAAGGGACCTTAAATGGTAGCTATTCATGACTCCAAACATGGCTTTGGCCAGTGTCACCTGACTACTGCTTTCACCTTTAGTGCAGTTGTTTGGAATAGTTGCTCAAACACCCTGTGGGATGAGATGCACGGGCCTGTAACTGTCCTCATTGGTTAAGCTCACACAGAGGCCCCCCTTTCAGCACTTCAGGAATGGGCTTTAAGGAGTTTGTTGACATTTGGTGGAGAAGCAGAAAAAGGCTTGTGT
This sequence comes from Megalops cyprinoides, assembly GCF_013368585.1. Taxonomy (NCBI): domain Eukaryota; kingdom Metazoa; phylum Chordata; class Actinopteri; order Elopiformes; family Megalopidae; genus Megalops; species Megalops cyprinoides. The sequence continues at coordinate 18,855,965 of NC_050596.1, forward strand.
TAGACTGGAAACTGTAAACACAGCTTTGAAGCAGGTGTTCAGAGTCAGACCCTCATCTCTCTGACACAGCAGAACCCGGCCTGTGTCCATCTTCAATTATCTCAGGAATGAGGAGGGTGAGCTTCCCAGCTGACTGACTCGGGGGCCTCATTACTGACTGTTTGCAATAGGACTCAAATGAAAGCAATCTGCAGCCAGGAAACACGTATGAAATCATTGTACATTTACAAAGTTAGCTTTAATTTTGTGTCTTATTAAAAAAAAAAAATCTTAGAATCTGGAGCTCATCTGACTGGACCCTGTTGCCATTCCAGTTTTCCCTCATACACCTCTCCATTGTTGAATGGGCTCATATCACGTTGTTGAGAATGAGAAGATATGTTTTTCCTGGCTGCTGTTCATATAGAACTGGACCTCTTTCCTCTGCCTTTCATCAGTAATTAAGCCGAGAGGAGACAAGTTAAAATGCCTCTGGTCTCTCAGGCACGCAGGTATGCAGAAACAGCTGTACCTTGTTGTGTGAACGCCAGGAGATAGAAGAACTGGGGCTGGCAGTCCTCAGCACCGTCCACCCGGGTCGTCTCACACAGCAGCGGCCTGGGGGCAAACAGGGTAGGGCTCACCTTCTGTTCTACTCACACAGCTCCACACATTCAGCCTAACTTACCTTCTGCTCTGTGTATACACACACCAAAGCTTACCTTCTGTTCTTTGTATACACCTGTATAAATTTACCAAAGCTTACCTTCTGTTCTCTGTATACACCCTGTATAAATTTACCAAAGCTTACCTTCTGTTCTTTGTATACACCTGTATAAATTTACCAAAGCTTACCTTCTGTTCTCTGTATACACCCTGTATAAATTTACCAAAGCTTACCTTCTGTTCTCTGTATACACCCTGTATAAATTTACCAAAGCTTACCTTCTGTTCTCTGTATACACCCTGTATAAATTTACCAAAGCTTACCTTCTGTTCTCTGTATACACCCTGTATATAGTTACCACAGATTATTACCTGTTGTCTGCCTACACCTGTATATATTTACCAGACTCAATAGCTGCTTGAATAAGAGAGGGTTTAGTAACACCCTGGATGCATCAGTGTGCAATTTGGCTGAGACCTGAGGTTTGTAGTCAGGCAGGGATGGCGGGAGGAATCTGCTGGGAAGGTGCTCTACCTACCAGAGGTGGTGCTGTGGGTTCAGCCGGGTGGTGGAGATCGACTTGAGTTTACTGTTGGACTTGTGAGCCAGTTCTCGCACGATTCCTGAGAGAAGGGACACGTGTGTCAGCGTGGTACAGAATACAGCGGTCAAAGCTGTATGAAACACCACAAATATATTTCAAACTAAGGTCCTCAGGTAAGTATGACTCCTTCCCTTGCTAGTACAGAAAAGGAGTCATACTTTTGTCCCGACTCCACTGGATGATGTTCACCACAAAGTGACTCACATACGTTTCAGAGATCTGCTGTAATATATCACAGTGATGCACTGTGGAAGCGCTGACTCAAGAATAGGTATGAAGGAAGGAAAAATGCTCTGCAGAATTAATATCTTTCATTCCATTATCTGCAGGGTAGGCCATTGGCTTACTTACTCAGCCACCTGGATGACTTTCCATAATGTCCTCCAACAGCAAACTATGCAGACAGAAGCCACTAATCTACCCTTTATGTAAACCTTAACCTTGCAATATTTAAAATACTGAATGGAGGAACACCACTGCACTGCATCCTGAGAGTTCAGACAGAGACGAGAAATCCAGTGTTAATAGCAGCCAACTGGCTACCCCTCATCATTGATGCAAACACCCCTACTCTGACCCACTCTGAGCTGGAAAATAATGCGTGGGGTGGGAGAGAGGTAGCTGAGAGCGTCCGGGGTGGAAACGCGGAACAGTACATCTTTCCAAGCTGTGCCTTTGATGAGAGAGTGACTGGCCGCAGACACCGATTCCCCTCTCTCCACTCTTGCTCTAGAGTCAGGTAAACTGGCTTAGGCAGAGGTCCATAGCTGTCATTCAGCTCAATGAAAAAGAATCTAGAACACCGTTCAGAACCTGAGCTTAGCAAGCCAGCCTAGGTCTAGCGATACAGTTGAAGACGCATCCCTGTCTCTGGATCTCTCTCTTTCTCTGCTTATCTGCTTTCCTCTGGCAGGGTATTTGAAGTCCCCAATCATGTGACAGGGGTGAGGAGTCTCTAGTTACCCATCTGGAATTTGGAACTTGGATAAAAATTCCATGCAATGTCTAGCCAGAGCTCTCAGATTTTCCACAGCTAGAAACCTGCTAACTGCAAAACTGAAACTTTCCTATTTTATCTCTATGGTAATTTACTCTGTGTTGGTTAATATAAATTGACAAGGCATGGATTAACAGATCATACATCAGTGAAGTTACTTAAGCATGACACAGTTAATGGGGTGTGATGTGTGAATGAAAGAATGAGGCAGTAATATAGACAAAGAGTATCTGGGTGCTGATCTGGGGTCAGTTGACTGCTTATGAACCAAGGGATAAGCAGCTTCATCTTTGTGTTTTATTTTACAGGATGTTTCAATTTACTTTAATCCACAGCGAGCAGCACCAGCTCTGCCCCGGTCTATTCAAAGTAAGCAGCAGCATTTTCCAGTTAGTTTAAAGCCATACCCCTTTGTCCCAGTATATACAGTGACTGTAGCCTGTATATACTGTGCATTGGGCAACATCTGTTACGTATCGTGTAAAGCCAGGGTAGTCTAAAAATGCCTCTGCAATGGTAAAATTATCCACTGGTTTTTGCCAGAGTCAAATATTATAACAGCTGTTACATCACAAAGCAGACCTTGGTAAACACGTTTTAATGAACAGTTCGCATTTCATTCCTTTGAGCTCGCACAGTTCCATTTGGAAAGTAAAAGTCCTGTTCTGTCTGTAATATACACCCTGCATAGAGCCAGTCTGACATGTTTAATGGCTCCGCAAGGCAAACAAAAACTTGTGAAATGATTTAAAATTGACTCAGGCACATTAAAACCTTCCAATGTGTTTGGAACCCTTCTAAAAATACCCATTCCTTCTGAACAATGTGGATGTGGAATTCATAAAGACCGTCAAAGGACTTTTTTTTTCCCCCCTTATATAACAAAATTATTTTTGTAGGATATTGCATTCCAGGATCTTAAATATAAGAATTTTAGTTTCCAAGGATTTAAACGTAAGGATCTTGTGTTCCAGGATCTCATGTTTCAGAGATTGGCCAGGATTTAGGTTCACGGCTTTCTCACGTCAACATTTTAGGTAGCTGGAGAAACTTTATCAGTCAACATCAGCCTCTGTTCCTCATGGTGTACATAACATGAATTCAATATTTTGTACCTGAAATTTGCAGTGTCTTTTAAAAGAATGTAAACATTACATTCACCCAACATGAACGGGCAAGCTGCACAACCCAAACACAAACTGAATCACACATAATGACTCATTAAAATGCTGTATCACTGCATGTGGGACACAGCCACGTCTCACTGCTGATAAACATATCCGGCACCAAGTCCTGTGTCACGCTATATGCCCCCCTCTGCCGTCTTATCTCAGGCCTCACCCCGCCCTCCCACTGCTGCGAATACCGTCGCAACACGTCAGAGGCGCACCCCGGAGAAACCTCTGGCTGATCTGTCGCGACTGGAGACCTGGTGAAGCAGATCAGCTCCTGAGATAAAGCGTTTTCCACGTTCGTGACTGGAACGATGTGGAACACCATGTTCTCATCCCGCTGCACAGCATCGGGACCGCCACGTTACCGGAAAAGCAGAGTGGCGTCATCTACCGCCACTATAAAATCTCGTCTTTAAAAGAAATACCCAGACATCTGAAGTCTGAAAAAAAAAATTCAGTACAAATCTTTAGAACAGATGTGGCTGCAGCAACTGATTATGCAGGCAGCCCCATGCCTGTACAGCACAGTGGGTGTGCTTGGCTGCTGTCTGTACTGACTGTACCGTCTGTTCTCCCTATAAGGAGCAGACACAGTGGGATGGTCCCTCCCAATACACTGCACAGCAGCATGGTAATCTGCCTGTCTGAAGTCCAGACCACTTTGTTCACCTGAGACCCATATATATGGGGATGGAGAAACAGCTACCAGGAAATCATGGCCCAGAGCTATCTTCACACTTACCCGTTTCCAGAACAATCTAAATGCTACACCAAGACAGACCCATCCCTATTGCTAACCATACGACTGCAATCAATGAACTCTGTGCACACAGGCTTTAATAGCCAGTCCAATCACTTTGATACAGTTTAGCCTCCCCTTTCAAGTCAGATGTGGGGAATCGGTGTTGATTATCAAAAGCTTCTCGTCATATTGGAAATATCTCGTCATATTCTTCTTCTCGCCATATAGCGGGGCAGGGTGGTGGCTCTCTGCCCTGGGACACACATGAAGGCTTGTGCTTACCCGTGAGGAGCCCAAAGAAGTGCTTGCAGCGGGCGCTGTCCCGTACGAGCAGGGTGTAGGCAGCGCCCCCATCCTGGAATTCCATGTGGATGCTCTGGGACCCCAGGCCTACCTCCAAGTAACACAGCTCAGAGATTCGATGGCTCTCCCTCTTTAGCAACCAATCAGACGGCTGCCCTCTACCAGGACAAAAAGAGAGAGAGACAGAGACAGAGAGACTTTCAGAGTAATCCTGAGGATGATGAAGATCACAATTCACCCAAATCTGTTTCTGCTGGAAATGAGTTCACGTAATGTTAATGGAAAAATCTGGTTTTTAACTGACACCCTTCAAGCACAAAACAGCCACATACTAAACACATCTGTTCAGTTAAGATATGATATCCTTCTCCACATGGCCCTCTATCAGGCAGATCCTGATATGGTGGTGAAATTACAAATGGAGAGAACGGTAATCACACTGTGGGCATAACTCCAAACAACAAGTCATTGGGCATCGCAGGCTGGTTGGTGTACAGATGCGTAACGATGCCATTACCAAACAGAGTTCACCTTGTAGCTGCAAGCTTTATTCTGAATGCTTTTTGAATAACAATACCTAAAGCCTTAACCAAATTCATGAACATATTCTGACAATATTACACATAAATGAACTTAACTGAACACAGCAGAAATGAACTGACATGGTTCACAGTCTTGAAACAAGACAGATAATTCAGACGCAAGTGACCTGCACAACTGCAGCGAGACAGGAGGGTATTAGGAGACAAACTTTAAAACGCCGACAGGTCCCCAAACTGCCAGTTTTCGACACTCCCCCTTCGAAACAACGACTGCAGGAACGTTTTTCTGTTTCCTGCTTGATAAAAGCAGAGCAGAAAGCAGGGGCCATTTGTGGTGTACAGAGTTCACGACTCACTGCATTTCCATGGTAATCTCCAGGATGTAGAAGGACTGGTCTGACACCACCAGGAGGGATGGGAACTCCGCAGGGTCCCCGAACTTCACTGCGGACATCTGAGAAGCAAAGGGTGTACAACACGCTTATATTTAAAGTAACCGCATAGCAAGCACTCATCCATGCGCAGCAATGCACCTAAGCGCACACAAGGCTAGAGGAACAACGGCAGGTGAGGAAAATGTCATACAACATTTGAACAAAAAATCCAATGCTACCCAGTGCTGAAGTGTTAAGCGAAGTGTTAATACGTGAATGTGTGAGAAGAGACAGAGGAGAGAGAAGACGCACCCGGAGCACACGCGTGAGGAGGGACACACACACAACATACGTACGAAGAGAGACACAGCACACACGAGCAGAAACACAGGGCACACGTGTGAGGAGAGAGGGCAGAGCACACACACAGAATGCACACGTCCATTGGGGGTTGGCACATGAGTGCAATATATACAAACACACACGACAAACCAAACAGGAGCAATATCCAACATGTTGTGATGAACACTGAACGGATGCATGGGAGAGCAGGAGAGACACAGGAAAGAGTGGGGCAGATAACAAAACATAACAAAAATACTATACAGCAAATGTGAAGTTGGACCAGGTTCAAAGGGACCATGAACAGCCGAGCAACGCAGTTAAGCTCAGCATACACCAAATCCAGCAAAGGACTACAAATCTGCTGCAGCTTTTAGTCTACCCTGCCCAGACTCCTCCACGGTCTACAGGGCCTGCTTCCTGCTGCTTACACAGCAGATTCCCAACGAGAAATGAGAGCGTGGCACTGACTGATAACCTCCAGTCACCAGTCAGGACCTGGAACACTAACATATGACCCCCCACGCCAGCTGAAAGGATGTACGGTCCCGTTATGGTTACGGTTATCATTATCCTTGCCTTGAGGAAGCAGTGAAGCTCCTCAGAGTTGTTCTCGAACACCTCCATGTCCAGGAAGAGCTTGAGCCGATGGTCCACTGCCTCAAAGTCCTCTGTGAGTAGGTTGAATTGGGCTGAAAGGAGTAAGGACAGAGGTTAAGGGCATAGCACCTGCAACCACACAAGGAACACAGGACCACTCACTGAGCCCACAAAGCATCAATGTGCATACCAAACAAGAGTTAACACCAGGAGGCATTACATAACAGTACCCTAAGGCAACAGCTACCTGTAGTCTCAGTGGAAAGGTGAGCAAGATATCAGTCAATCAGATCTGTCGTGTAGCCAAACAAAGCTGACCCTCAGAGACCCTCTTAATGCAGGGACATTTCTACCCATCTACTACGGTCATTAAATATTACCTAGTCAGACCAGACAGAACAAGTGATGTGTGACATATCTGATAATTCTGTCCTTATTTTGACAGCCTCCCCAACTTCCCTTTCTGGAATCCTTGAGCGGATTTGGTAGCACATGAGAGGACACATAACGTTATATCTCTAAGACAACGAGTTTTGTGTTTTTCCCCTAGATGGATCATTGAAGTTGAGAGCAGAACTGAGTGTGGCAATGGACCATGCCTCCCCATTACTGAATTACATTGTTTTTTCTTTGTTTTGTCGATATGCAAAATTGTGTTATTTTGAAAGACATAAGCACCATGTTAAATCAATGTTCGTTAGGTCAGAAAAATTGTCTACGCAAGCCTTTCTCATTTCCCTCCCACCTAAATCAATTTCAACATCGTACATGGCAAAAATAATCCCAGCTATAGCTACAGAAAACTAGTTACTTTAGTACTCTCTGTCTTCTATAACCTTTCCTCACTATGGAGGAGGTCAAAATTAGCCAGATAATGAGCTTACATCATCTGAAGAGGGGAGTCTCCATGCTTTGCCATGGTTGAGTTAATTCACTTTATTACAGAGCTCCTGCATGAGGGAGCAAGCCTTATAACAAAGGGGTCTATTATAGGAATTCATTTTCTGTTGATGCTGTCCGATAACTTTCCTAAACAGTGTGGTTTTGGGTGGGTTACATTCACTTTCAGCCCTTGCCATAATGAGGAGAGAAAAGGGCCTGTGTTCTCTCTCTCCACTTACCGCAATACTCCTTTTCAATTCAGTGAATGCTCTAATGTCCTCTGGGGACTGAGGAACATGTGGGTTATTTAGTTTACACTCCCCTCCCAAAACCTCAACCCCTAGCCCTTGAATTCATTTTTCCCCCCCAGAACGCACCAGGGCTGGAGCCCTCCATGTATCGCAAGGGGGCGCCGGGGGGCTGGGGGGCGCTGTAGCTGTGGCTTGTGGACAGCTCCTCCCTGCTGGGGCCGTCGGGGGTGTGGAAGCTGACCGCCTGGGACAGGTTCCCGTCGGCCAAGCTGTCCCCGTCCCCGATGTAGAAGATGCCGCTCTTGGCCGTGAGGAAGGTGCCTGTCTGCTCCAGCGCTGTGGCCTCGCCCATGTAGGTGGGGCTGCCGCTTGTCAAGGAAGCTCCTCCCACTGCAGGGTCCTATAGGCACAGAGAGGGCTCTGCGTGTTAAACTGCATCTGTTAAGTGCACTAAATTAAGCATATGTTCAAAACGTCAGTGACACTTTTTATTCACATACATTGTCATTAATGCCAAAGCTCTGCAAATGTGTGTGTGCAATGAAATCCTTAATTTTTTAGGTTTTTATTTCATTTTTTTAAATTTAGAAAGACCGATGATTTTTCCCCAATTTTTTCCCCAGCTTTGGAATGCCAAATATTATTGCACAAATGCCTCACAGCTACAATGCCTTACAACTCTGTAATTTCGTTGTCCTGAACAATGCCAATAAAGCTCTCTTGTCTCATCTTAGGCAGTGAGACTACCTTAAGCAGTGGGACTAACAGGTTATCCTCCGAAAGTTGTGCTCTCTTACACCGCTACCCAGACTGGCCAGCAGCAGTCTCTATTAAGCTGCAAGACAAAGGCCCACTTGATCTACCATCTCCCCGGCAGAAACCGCCGATTTTTTGTTAGAACGGGCTCCTGGTCATCATCAGGAGATGACACAGCTGGCATTGAATACGGGCAGTAGTGCTCAAAAGTGCACTTGTGAAAGGCCTTGAGTTTCACCTTGAGACGCATAGGAGTGTCCGTGTCGTTGAAAGCAAAGCGTCGACCCCCCTCATCCTCAGAGGAGCACTGCACAGGCGTACTGGTGGAAGGATATGATTGGCCAGGCAGCTGAACCACATGATCGCTGCTACACTCCGGGCAGATAAGCATGTTCCCTACCAGGACAGAGTAAAAGACATTGGCACCCAGGACCGGAAACAAGGGGTGGCACTCACGACACAAAATTCGCACACAGGACAGTCCTAATGAGAGGTGTGTATGACCTTAGGGGATAGATTCCTGGTTGTTGCTGTCTTACGAATGTCAGAAGCATTAACAAACGTGAACACAAATATGAGAATCATTAACATCTTTTTCCTCCTTCTGGGTTTGTCATGCTGTTATGAAGTCAAAACAAACACCCTCAGTGAAGGTGCTGGGTTGGGGCGGTGGGTGTGGCTGGAACAGATTGTGCTCAGTTGGAGGATTTAAATGAAAACCACTGCACCAGCTGAACAAATATGTTGTGATCCCACACAAGTTTAAACATGTTTGAATATTCTGCAAACCTAAACAATCAAAGTAATCAGTGGTCTCTACAGATGACTACATGTGAAAGTGTTCTTTGCAACCTGCAGGTGATCACAAAGGGGGATCACTGAGGGCTTTTTGTGTGTTGGCTCTCCAAGGGATATCTGTGACAAAGTCACCACTGTAAGCCCTTGTAATCATACTGACTCACTGCCCCCAGGTACACAAGTTAAAGACTCGCACGTGGCAGTTCTCAGTTCAGGATCAGACGCCTTCCAAGAGGCGCAATTATGTATGAATCATGTCAGAGATAATCCACCTTAATGCACTGCAAAGAGTCAAAGAACATTATACAGCATGTCTGTTCAGAGCATGCTTGGCACCTCAGCACGGATTGCAATCACACAAATTTGAGGATTTAAAACAAGTCACCCGTAGGATTTGGTCTTGAAAACATAACAGCGAAGGGTTGGGTTCGACTGGAGTCAGCCAAGAATCAGCCTGCATGAATGACTCTGTTGTTGCTGTCAGTTGTGTCACAGAGATGCTGCTTTGTGTGGCAAAAGCGCTATTTTTCTGTTCTGTCTGTTTCTAATCAAAACAAACTCTTTAAAATATCACAGGCTGCTACAGAAATCATCAGTCACAATGTCTGAGTTTCACCTCCAGGCTACATGAGTTAAAGCAGGTGTTACTGCCTCTGATGAGGAATGTCCTCGAAAGCAATGTTTGGAAAAAAGGCCTCTTGTTTAAACAGAATGCTGCCTGCATGGCAAGAAAATATCAAGTAAGAGTAAGTATATAAGAAAAGGTTTGATCCCTGCTTCCATAAACACTCCTGATAAAACACACAAGCAGTCTTTCTTCTTTGATGTGAACATGTTGGCTTGCTTACTTTATCTTATTGACCTTTCAGTACTGTGGCATCACAAATCTGTGTTCCCACATGCACTCTTATCTGCTCTCTTTAACATCCGTGGAAAGAATATCTTCATGAAAGGACAATAAAGCAATCCGATCTCAACTAAACTTCAAATGAGTCAATCACTCATCTGTGGCAGAGACGTGTTCCGCTGAGTCCAATACTGCTCTCTGCTGGCTGTCACTGAAACTGCAAACAAAGCCGGATCCAGACGAATTCAAAATCCACAGAACTAGTAAATTTAAGTAGAACAAACAGAGATCCTGCTCACCAGCAGCGTCCTGACCGCTGTACTCCTCCTCCCCATCCATGCCCTCTCCAGGTATCTGCCTCAGGGGCCCTGGCTCCCCCTGCTGGTAAAACTCGGCGCGACACTTCAGGCACTGCAGACGCACGCCCTGCGGCCGGCCTTCGGAGTTCCTGCTCTCGTTCTCCTCTGCCACCCGAGACAGAACATCCACCAGGGCCTGGGGGGGTCACACGAGAATAAACACAACATTCTAGCTTCAGGTCTGCTCATCCACACAAACAAGCCAAGGAAATGATAATGGTCTGTGTGAAGAGGTATGGACACATCCCTGTGCTGATGGGACCCTTCTGAGGACATGACCCTGTGCTTGTACAGGTGTTTATTTCAAGTCTTCTGCTTTCTTTACTACACTGTGCCTTCTAAAGTGACTGGCAGTGACATGCGTCCCTGGAGGAAACTCCACAAAAGCCTCTACATTAGAGTGGGCTCACTTCTGTTAAGGAGAAAGGCTGAGTGTTCCTGGGTTTGAATGGGTTTCAGTGACTGGATATTCCTGGGGAGGTGAGTGTGCGTGTTTGGGTGAGTAACTGGTTGGGCATTTCTGGTTGGGTGCATGGATGTTACATGGACAGCATCTCAGTTTATCCAGGTGAGTGAGTGGAGTGTGTGAGGACCATTTGTTTGTGTGTCACTGGGTGAGCAGCTGGAAGTTTCTAAGTGGGTTATACGGCATTTTGGTTTTGAGGTGGAGTGATTCGGTATTTAGGTGTCTCTGAGTTGGTTTTTCTGTTTCTAGGTGAGTGAATGGATATTTTTCAGGGTGAGTGGCTGGGTGTTTCCAGGTAACCCCCTCCTCACCTGCAGGGCCTGCTGGGGGTCGTCATCCAGCATGGCGTAGCATCGCCTGCGCCGGGTGCGGCTGATGTAACTGAAGTGCAGCTCCAGGGCTGGGACACACCTCTCCTCCTGAGAGAGAGAGGGAAGGAGAGAGAGAGAGAGAGAGAGAGAGAGAGAGAGAGAGAAAGAAAGAGACAGAGACAGACCTGTGAGATTTAAAGTCACAGCTACAGCCTAGCTCCACGCCCACCTTCAGCAGGTTTTATTCCACTTCTTTTTTTTTTTTTTTTTTTTATAAAACAGACTCCAGCACCTGCTTCTCTGTCCATGTGGCCTCAGAGGTGGTGACCCTTTGCAGGCTGTCCAGCTCTAGCCTGGCCAGCACACGGCCGCTCTGCATGTCCACCTCCAGGGCGAGGCCCGGCTTCACCCGGAGGAACCGCGGGCACGGGGCCTTCCTCACGCCCTGCTCCTCCTCTGCCTCCGACAGCACACCCACCAGCAGGGGCAGGCACATGTCCACTGAGGGAGAGACACCGCCAACCTTACAGCACCATACCAAAGTACAACTCCACAGCATATCACAACCCCACACAGTGTTTTATGCCCACCAGCACTTTTAAACACTGCCATCTCATAACCCCACATGTTCCTAAAACCATGCCATCTCACAACCTCCCCACACCATTTTACATCCCCACAGTTTTATACTCTGACACATCATTTAACTCCCTGTACATCATCTCATGCCTCAACACCATCCAACCCCCCCTACCCCCCACCCTAACACGCCCAGCATCTCTCACCCCCACAGATCTCAGTACTCTGTCATGCTCAGCAGGCATAAGCCTGAGACAGCGCGGTGTGACCTCACCTCCCAAGTCTTCCTCCTCCTCCTCCTCTTGAGGAAGGGTCCCGCTGCTCCCTTGAGCCTGCAGCTCCCCCAGGCTGGTGTCCAGGGTGGACTCTGTGTTCTCGGCACTGTGGCCAGGCCACTGCAGGGTGGACTCCGTCTCGGGCTCCGCCTCGGGTTCTGACGCCTCCACTTTGGGCTCAGAGGTGAGCAGGGGTGCGGTGTTGTTATCAAGCTGGGGCGGCTGCGAGACAGTGCAGGGTGGGCCCGCGATCGGGGGAGGGGCAGGGGAACAGCGGCCATTCACGGCGCTCGTGTGGTCTGTCTTCTCCACGGTTACCGGCGCCACCTCCAGGTGGTGTTGGTAGCGCAGCCAGTCCTCACCCAGCTGGTCACGGAAACTCTCCATCCTCTCAATCTCCTTCTGATGACGGAGGACGATGTCTGCACAAGAGACGGAAACACTGAAACCACACATGCACACGCAAACAGGAGCACAAGAATACACATACACGCGTGCACACACACAAACTCACTTGCAAACACTCACAACAAGACTCACACACATGCACACACAACTAGACAAAACCAGATTCACATTCGCAACCAAATACACATGTATCTGCACAGCCACACACATACACACTCACTCATGTTCCATACAATCACACTCGCAATCACCTACAAGACAGGTATCCACGCACACACGCACAAACAGAAATATCAACACTCACAACAGAGTGCACACATGAACAACCAGGAACTGTGTGAAATACTGTATTAGACAGCCATATATTTTAGTTAGGACTCACCCTGTAAAGCGGGCTGATTCCTGAGATCATGATCCGTGTCACTAGGCTCAGAGATGCTGGCTCTCCTTACTCTCACCTTATTCTGAAAGAAACACATCACTTAATCTCTGCAGAGCCCAGCAGATACATCCAAAGACTATGGGAATATGGTACATATTCCTTAAAACACGGTCTGATAGCAAAATCAAATGAAAGCTATTGGTCTTCTCACTTTTTACTCATCTAAAGAGTCTCACAGATCACATTTAAACTATATCATGACACCTATCTGAGATTCATAATGAGACCGGGGAGTGACCTTACCCTGGATTTCTTCCTGTGAAGCCGCGTCACGGCCGGCTCACTCAGAGACAGGCTGTCACTCATCTCCCCTGCCCCACTGGACACATCCTGGGGCCCCCGCTCCGTTGCCACGGCAGCTGGGGCTACAGCAGACGCCGTGTGGCCAATCAGCTGCCCGGGCCTCGGCAAGATCTACGAAAGGCAACCCCGCCCTTCAGTAAGGAGTCTCAGAAGGATTAATTACAGAGGGCATGCAAAACTCCCAGATAAGAGAGAATCCTCTAACTGTAGCGCAACGGAATGTGCTTTTCGAGGGAAACCCAGATGAAAAGGAGCACTCACTGCTAGCTCAGACGATGACAGCTGGCAGCCGTCCAGTTTCAGCTGGAAGGTTCAGAGGAAAAGGGAATGTGTTACATACAGAAACGTTACACTAATGACCTGTGGTGCTCCAGCCATGAGGATTAGACACCATATGACTGCAGGAATTAATCATGCGTTCCAGCTCTAACACACCGATATGCTCACTTAAACGCTGTATATTCACATATTCACACAGGTTGAGCCCAGGTGCCCAGTCATCTGATCTATTTCCTGTCTGCAGTTCCAGACCAGGAGACATCCTAACCTGTCTGCAGCACCAGCACTGGCAGAAACACCACTGCAGACTCTACTAGTCTGTAGTCCCTGACCACAGACCTTACGGTAAGAGCCACCCAATTAATACATGCTCACAATCACCAGCAAATACCCTACACTCAGGCATTAGAGCATTCCTCAGTTAATAGAGCAGGGTATACATTACATTACATTACTTTACAGGCATTTAGCAGAGGCTCTTATCCAGAGCGACTCACATAGGTTATACTTTTTACATTTTATCCACTCATACAGCTGGATATTTTACTAAGGCAAATCCGGGTAAAGTACCTTGCACAAGGGTATAGCAGTGTTCCAGCAGGAAATGGAACCAGCAATCATTTGGTTACAAGCCCTGACCCACTATGCTACACTGCCACCCTCTGTATACTTACAGTCAAAGGCCACCCCCAAAACTCAGCAACAACTGATTATATCACCCCCATTTATCAGCTAATGCCCCACACACAGTAACACCCAGGGGCAGGCACACTCACTCTGAGGAAGGCTGCCTTCGGGGAGAGGTGTCGCACAGTGCAGAGACGGTGGGTCTTGTGGAAGTAGAGCGGGTTTCCCTCCAGGGTGAGCTGAGACAGACAGACAGACAGACACTGGGATTAAGGTCATCCCCAAGAAACAGGAATGACTAAATTCACTGCAGTCCACAAAAATAGAGACTGGTAAAGCTTATCATCTTGTACTGTTAATCAACAAGCGTGGAATCTGACTCAAGTGACCCAAAAGGCAGATTTAGTTACATTAAAGTGTTGCCACTAATTGTAAATTCGCAAAAGGAAATTGCTTGAGATGGCAAAACAGTGAGAATAAGACATACTGAAGGTTAGTTTAGCATCTGCATGAATTCCTGCAGTTTCCTTGACAGCTGCAGAAATGCATGCAGGTACCTGGGGGCTGGCCACAAGAGGGTGCTGTTGGGAGTACTGGTCTCACCGTATTGAGGTTGTGCAGCAGTAACAGCGGGGACAGCTGGGAGTGTTCCATCAGCAGGTTATAGGCCAGGTCCAGGTGCTGCAGAGAGCACAGGTGCTCCACTCCTACAGGAACACACACATACACATTACATTAACACACACACCAGCAGAAATAAAGGCCAGTTTATAATTCCAAAAATGTAAACCTTGACTGCAACATTTCTGACACAACCTTACATCACACACAGATCTACACCTATTCAGATTCTCTGTGGGTGGGTATAGCTTGCTCATTCATCCACACACAAAAGGCGACACATAACATTGCGATGAACCCACTAGAAGCTTACTTTCATTACAATCGCCTTACTTGGTATCCAGCTAGCCACTGCGTAGGTGATATTCAAATTAAATACAATCTGATGTCCGCTCACTCTTGAATTTAAACAATCTAGCTGACTAGGTGCAACATTTCAAGAAGAGTAAATTGGACAGAAGGATTTGGATACAACTGCAAAATAACTCCATTCAACCATATAGGCCAGTGTGAGCGCTGGTGACTCACTAGCCTTGAACCTCGAAGTACTTTGGAGAAATGCCACGAGCCTCCTGCAAATCAGCCCATCCCCGCCTGAAGCAGAGCAAAGACCACTCAGAGTAAATCCCATCTGATCACCTCCTACCACTGACAGCACCATGCAATACTACAGCTACATTACACCACACAATACATTACAGAGCAAACCTGTTCTGTCCCATCACCTGTAACTTATTCCATCTCAACATCCCTGACCTGTTCCAGTGACCATCACACAGAACTTTCATTTTACACATACAAAGCTGGTTATTTAGCAGTCACAAGGGTCTTGTTCACATTAATAAAATCACTGCTGAGTTATTTCATTCACCTGGAGTCATTGAAGTCTCCCTGCTATTTTCTTGTCTCTTTTTGGAAAGACAATTTAGGCAATATATTGCCTAATATATTGCCCAATATATTGCCTGCCTATTTTTGTGGGTCTGTCTGTGTGCGCACAAAAAAACACACACGGTTGCATATGTATGATGTAATCTATTGGGTATGCCTCTTACAGGTTCAGTAAGGTTCTACTGCCCAGAATAAATCTGGGCTCACATCTCAGCACTGGCAGGATGACTAACAGCTCCATCCCCAACTCTAGGCAGCTTCCAATAAACACAGTGGCATGTTGAAAAATTCAAAGGGAAACAGTGGGACTGTGGAGCATCAGATATCAGTCGCTCTTCTGGCAATGAGAGTGCATTACATCATAAACCCAGGAGACACCAGGAATATAACCTCGGTTTCCTGTGGATCTTAGGATCAGACTGCCAACAGAGAGAGAGTCCATGAGTGTTAGCTTTTGCAGAAATAGCCTCCCATTCATTTCTGGCTCATCTAGAGCCTTATCATGAACAGTCTGCTGCTGATCTATGGATTTATTGTGAGCAGCCTCCACCTCTTCTATGATCTCACCGTTAATGGTCTCCAGCTCGTTATTCCTGAGAACCAGTTTGACCAGTTTGGCTCTGCAGCTCATTCCCAGAAGTGGAACCCTTTGCAGGAAGTTGTAGCCCAAGTTCAAGTGCTGCAGGTCGCTGAGCGGCTGCAGGGAGAGGGGGGAGGGACAGTCATATGTCTGAAAAATTGATTTCAACTGCTTTGACTGCAACAGGCCTGACAGGAACTAACCACTGTTCTTTGACCTCTGATTACTCCTTCAGCTCTGAGAAAAGACAGACCACTATCATCTGTCAGGAGCCAAAATGTGTAAAGGTACGTGACTTATATGATGTGACAGATGTTGACCACCCAGGCTCCAGCAATACAAGAGCATCCTGTCTGTTTTGAAATGATTTTCAAATCAATCCTGAGGGAAGCAGGGTAAGAGAGGGAATGGGGCACCGCCATTGCTTGTGGTAACTGATATGAGGCAGAGAGACAGCTTCATGGAGAGATGGAGGCTGACTGCCCGCAGTCCTACCTACCAGCAGAAACTCGCCACAGTCCTGGATTTTGTTATGGCTCAGGTCCAGGGACCTCAGCACGTTCAGTAACCTCTGTTAAGAGCAGAAACAGAGACAGCATATGCTAACAGGGCTGTCTGAACAGATGTGCACGCACCATCACCGCTAAAAACTGTCTGCAGCACAGTTTGGTACATGGGGGGGGGGGGGGGGGGTGCCGCGCCCCAGAGAGTCATCCAGGCAGGTGATGGAGTTGTAGCTGAAGTTGAGGGTGTGCAGTTCCAGCCAGGTTAGAGCTGAGCTGAGGTCCCCCCCGCACAGAGACAGGAGCTCCTGTCAGACACACATACAGAACACGCATGGACAAAAATATACACACAGGATGAATGCACATGCACACATATAGACACATACATGTGCCCAAAACAAACACACAAACACACACAAATCAAAGTTAAATTTAATATCGTATACATGGATCAACTGAAACGTACTCGGAAACCTAAATCAGCAGAAAACAATGACCACAGTACCGCGGCTTTGGTCAAAAATGATTTTTTACAGAAATCTATCTGTTCTAATTGTAAACAGCCAAGACTGAAGCCACAACCTTTGAGAACCACAGGCGCTTGTAGTGGAGCTATAAAAAATGACAACTCAATTTGAAGCTGGCAGAAAAACGTCAACGAAGGGACTGTATTCCTGAGGGCTATGGCGTACCTCCAGAGAGCTGACGCTTTTGGAGCAGATGAACACCTGGAGCTGGGAGTAGACAGCCCGCAGGCCTTCCAGGCAGTGAGGGGGAATACGCTTCAGCTGAGGCACAGAGACAAATAAAAAACAAAGGGCCTCGGGTACTGCAGAACACTTACTCAGGTATAGTGACTAATAGAAACATACATTTACATTACATTTACATTTATTTATTTCGCAGACCTTTTTATCCAAAGCGGCTTACAAGTGAGGCAGAGTACATCACAAGCAAAAAGCCACATAAAGAGTCAGATGCAACCCTAACCTAACCCTACACACGCGCAGAACTAAACTCCAATTACATGAAACTAGGATGACAGAAAACACACTTTTTCCCCTTTTACAAATTTCTGGCAGAAGACATTGTAACAAGGAAAATGTGGCCTTGCATTTGCACATTTGAGGAGTAAGGACAAAGCTGACTACATTTAAAGACATGTTTTAAGAAAGCATGTGTTATGTGGTAACTACCACAACATAATAATCCAATTACAAAACTTTTAAAACTTTACACTTTCTTTGATTATACCTCCAAGTATCTGAGTGATTTGAAGGGGAAGATCTTCACAACTGACTGGAGTCTGGAGCCTGAGGGATTTATGAGCTGGCGGGAAAAATCAGGAGACAGAGGAGAAAATAAGGAAAGAACAGCACCACCTAGAGGTATCTCATCCAGCATAACAGAGCCAACATTTCAGACCTCCTGATATCACCAGCTCAGTATAATACAACATACAGATCTAAAAGTTAAGGCATAAAAGATCATCGCACATTAACAAGACAACAACACAAGCCTATACTAGGCTCCCTCCAATACCCAAACACGAACCCTGCTCAGAAGGCTTGACAGCTACAAACTGGTAGGATAGAAGCTGTCAAATTTTTAAATTTTAATTTCACTTAATTTTCCAAGACTTTTAGAATACTGTGCTGTCCCCTCTATTAGAACAACATTTTTAAATGAAAGCTCTTCCAGAACTGACTGAAGATATGGGGTTTGGTATTATTGACTGTGTTTTGTTTGGATAGAGTAACTCAGACAGTTTCAGTACTGAATAACTTGACATCAGACATTAACCAGTTTCTCTCTTTGCAAGAAGACATTTACATTTATTCATTTGACTCTATCATCCAGAGGAACTTGGTAAGCATGTAGTGGGTGGTCAAACACCACTGGGTTTACCACAAATCCCAGCACACTGCAGTATCGCTTACAGGAGGTAAAAAGACTAGGGCTGGAAATGTGTTTCAGCTATTTCTTAGCTAGTTCCGGGCTGGCTGAATTCAAGCATAAAAGTATTTTCCTCCCTCAGTGTTGCCATTGTTGACTGAAGTTCTGCTGACTCAACACTAGGCGGCAGCAGAGGCGGATGTGCAGGTGCACAGATGGCACAGATAGCAGTACCTTCAGTGAAATGGTCTTCTGCAGCATGTCGAAGAGGAACTGTACTTGAAGCATGGAGGGTGTGTCTGCCGGGTGCGAGGGCAGGGCCAGGAAGCCATGCTGATGGGCACGGGAGTGAATGTACTGCTGGAAGAGGCGGGTCAGGTGTTGAAGGCAGCCGGCCCGCAGAGTCAAGGTGCTGGTACCATCCAGAACAGAGTCGCCTTTGCCACAGAGACAAGAAGCTGCACATCAGACTGTGTGGATGGCATCTCAGAGCTGACAGTGAGACTCTAAACAGCTGCATCCTCAGACTCAAGTGTGAAGGTCTGTTTTGTGTCACAGGAAGAACTGAAACTAGATATTTTTGCATCTTAGAGGACTGAGCTCATCTGTCTCATGACATCCAATCACTGCCTGACAGGACCTGAAATTTGCTGAGTGATTCAGGGGTGAGCAGTCACAGGGCCACATCACTGTGGACAAGGGAAAGCTCAGTCCAGTGCAAATGAGTTAATTGATAGTAAAAATACCATTGTTTCTCAGCAATGCAGCCAGGCTCTGCACCAGGTTGGACTGACCACAAGAGGGTACAGACATCCTGCAAAAGAGAAATCAACAGAAGTCAGTATTAAATTTTGCCCATCAAGGACAGAAATCACATAACATCACTAAACTAAAGTCTGCCTCTTTTGGACTGACAATATTTTCAAGTCAGGTCATCAATTTCAACTTTCACTGGTGCTCCAAGACGTTAGCTGCAGCCAAACACAGTCAATGACAGAGCACAGTCTAGAATGGCTCAATTTAAAACACCTCTCCAAGATCGAGAGGTACTGCACGGTACTCTGTGAAGCATGCCGTTGCAACAGAAACTCTGTGTGCAAGTCACTTTGGTCAAAGTCATTCCGATGTCTCCCACAACAGTGAGAGCAGTGGTTTAATTCAACAGGCAGGAAAAAACGAGTGGCTGAGACAGTTTCTACCTACCACTTTGCATACCTAATCTCCTCAGTTGTTGCACACCCCGCTTTAACAAGAGTAACTAGAATGCATACAGCTTCATTTGAAGGCTACCATAAATAGCAATGAGACAAATTTGCAGTGCTCAAAATCCCATAGAGGTATCTAGCAATTATTTAAAGTGCTGGCTAAGTCGTTATCCTATCTGACAATACCTGAAACATTTCATGTTCATTGTATAACCGAACGAACATTTTGCTAGGTTATTGTCGCTTTTTGTGATACAAATATAAATCCGATGTTACTGACTACAAATTAATGCATGATATCGAACCTCGCCAGACAGATTTTGGTAACTCTAGCTAGCTAAAATGAAATCTGAATAGACTACATGTATGACACGTAGATTGTCAGATCTAGCCAGCTAGCTAGCTAGTCCTGCAAGCTAATGTTAGCTACAGCTTGCAGTAGCCATATGGAAGGGCGACCAAACTATAGCCATTCAGTCACATCACATGGCTAACGAGTATGACAACTCGCTAGACAAGTTAGCTAATAATCCAGCATTTACCTCCCTTGCAAACCAATGAGTTATCTAGCTAGCTAGTTTACTAGCTGGCTAATTCAGCGAGCTAGTTTATTATCAGGGTAATTCCTTTGTAGTAAACACTGATCTAGTCACATACCTCATCAGGCTTTGTGTAACAGTTTAAAAGAGAGCGGGAGATGCTAGACTTTCATAGCACTCTTCTAGGCTACTTTCCTCTTGTACTCCCCAATACTTTCGCCTCCTCGGATGTTGACATTTCATCGAGCACATTAAGTCACATGGGCATTCCCTTCTACGGTGGCCGTGAAGTTCATTCAATGGCGTGGACCATTGCCTTCAAAGTTGACTCTTTAGATTGTGTAAAATAGCGGTCACCATACCTGTGAGTAGGGTACAGCTGCATGTGAAAGGAGCTTTTCAGTACTCAATCTCATTAAAATTTACTTGAGATCAACCATGGGCGATGAGAGATTGAGCAACCTGGGCGTTTTGAGTGTGGAGTCTAGACGAGCCAAGTCCCTTAACTTAGATGAATTTGTGAATCAGTTTGCCTTTAATCACAGCAACCGCAGAATACAACTTTCGTAAGTTTGTTTGACATAAGCGTCTTGCGTGTAATTATCTTACGTAATTTAAATTGTAATTATCTTATGAGCTTTACCACCAATTAAAAAACAAGATTTTTTTTTTTAAATCAATTGACGGTTATATAAAAAGCTTATTATATATGAGTCCTCATGGTGTACTTCTACATGGCAGTCACTGTTGCCTGCATAAGCAAATGATAAGAGTGAGCAAAATAATAATAATAAATAATAATAATAAAATAAAAAGTTGACTATTCGGCCTACAGCAATATGCGATGCAGGAAAAGAAATTAACGAGACATCAGTTTCTGTACCACCCCAATGTGAGTAATGGTCTCAGCCTGGCCACCCCTATAAAATTTGTCTGGCCCCGCCACTGTGCAGTGGAGCCTCTTATTCATGTTTTTAAATATATAAATACAGTGAAATATATTGTATGATTCGACTTAAATGTATCTAAAGGGCCAAAGCCAATTTTCTTAAAACGTGTAAATACAGTAAATATCACAAAATGCTTCAATCTTACACACAGAGCTATAAATACAGAGATTTTTAGGGCATTTTATAGTTTGGTTAATGCTGTTGATTGTCCCTTTGTGACGTCTTCGCCGATATTGCATAAAAACAACCAGGGCGCGCGGTTCAGTCAAACGGTTCGCTTTACTTGATATTGAACTTGGTAGACAGTTGATTTTCATATTCTTTTATTTCAAATCTCAACAACCATGAGCTGTACTGGGAGTAATTCAGAGGTCACTCTGGAAATGGTCGGAGCAAAAGCGCCCAAGCGCAAGAGCAAGAAAAGGAAAGGTCTTAGAGCACTCTTCTCATGCTTCAGCTGCGTTAAAGATGCTGAAGAGGACTCAGGTATAAACCATGCATAACTCCATAACCTACATGGATATTGTGTAGTGACAAACATTCCTCAAATGCAGACTCGTCAACAGGAGGCCTTGGGCTTCTTGGACTCCAAAGTATGTGAACTGTCAGAACGTCAATATATTATTATTGGAAAACTGCGAGCTTTTATGACTAAAGTGTGGAATGATATTGTTCTAGAAGGCCTGTCAAAGGTTATCAGAATAAGAACACCAAAGTTACAAGCGAAGATGCTCGTGAGCGATCGGTAGAAAGCACATTAACGAACACATATGTCTATTTTCATTCTGGAAGAATATTCAACTGACATTCATCAAGTAAACAGTAGCCGACTAGCGCGTAACGGGCTAGACGAGGGCAGCTAACGTTACGTGTCCTGCTTCTTACGAAGTTAGCATACCAACTTCGCAGGTGGGCTGGCGATTCACGTTAAGGCATACATTTGCTTTATAGATAGCTCATTTTTGCTATTTTTTCTCTCTCAAGATAAAGGCATATGCTATTGTTCCCATTATCTTTAACTGGGCGTTGATAACAGACTCTTAGGGCTACTTTTTAGGTAAAGGCTTACAGTTCTTCAGTGATAGCTCAGAGCACATGGCGCTATTTTTGAGTAGCAGCAATTCGAGGGTCTTCCCCACCGAAAAAAAATTGGTAATTGTCTTTCAGACGCTGAAAATGCACGCCAAGCGTTTTTTTTTCAAAAGTGCAATATTTTAGAGCATGTGGAAAGGCTCTAAAGGCTCTTTCCTGCAGAAAACTAGCCTTGGTGCAAGAATACCGTTTCCATTTCAAAATGTGAAACCAGTGGAGCTAGTTAGGTAAGACACCTGGTGAGATTCCACTATCAAGAGAATTCATACCGTAAATTCTGACTTATGTCGTAATTATTAACTTTGTTTTTTTTTTTTTTTTTAGTTTACAAATCTAACTCGGTTATAATGAAATATAAACCTTGCTGATGCTGAAGGGCTTTCAAGGACAGTTCCCACTGCCTGGAAAATCTAGTCCTGTTGTTAATGAGGTCATGTTGCATGGCTTTGAAAGGTCGGATTCCAATTTCTTTGTAGATGCTGCACTCAACCTCACCACTGGTGCTGAGGGTAATGAGGAAAATGACCCACTGGATTCAGTGGGACAAGTAAAGGACAGCTCTGTTCCCACTAAGGACGTTTCCACCCAGGTTGAAGGTGGAAAGTCAAGTGGCATCTGCATTGAGCATGAAAAGATGCTCAGGGAGGAGAAGATGACAATCCTGCAGTTGAAGAACAAGGCTGTTGTTATGAAGAGAGAGGTAAATAGCTCCCTCTGTCATCACTGTGTGACACAACAATCTCTTTGTGCTTTTCTGAGTGATTTCTAAACCAGTAGGTATGATTTGAATATTGGTGGGCTGTTCAGGACAAACATGGGAATGTCCATTTACAATTGCTGAAGAATGTTTTGGATTCCAGCTCACCACAGTCTTTGTTCAAAGGAAATTAGTTTTTGTTTAAATTACTTTTTCGTTACCTATTTGCATTTCTGTACCTTCTCTTTGTAGGCTACCAGCCTACAGAAGGAGATTGTCTCCAAGAACAGGGAGACAGAAAA
This sequence comes from Megalops cyprinoides, assembly GCF_013368585.1. Classification (NCBI taxonomy): domain Eukaryota; kingdom Metazoa; phylum Chordata; class Actinopteri; order Elopiformes; family Megalopidae; genus Megalops; species Megalops cyprinoides. Next base: position 18,879,152 of record NC_050596.1, read on the forward strand.
ACTGCAGGAGGACCTTCAGAAGCTGCAGGGTGTGGTTAAGTCCCTGGAGAGGGACAATCTGAGGCTGAGCAGAGAGATTAGCCAGAGGGACAAAACCATCAAGGAGAAGGTGGGTCAGTGCAAGACACACTTGGGAAGCAGGTCTTTTCCCATAGATTCACACAGTGAATGATGGATTCCTGCATAATCACTATACATTCCAGTCCATGAAACATTTGATTAATGACATCAATAAGCAAACTAGCAATAAGTCAAAATTATGTCTGATTGATTAATGTGGCTATAAAGGCTATATCAAAGGGTCATGAGCGATATGCATATCCTCCATATTAAAAATTCTACCACAGGAATGTAACAAATGTGAAAGTGGAATATTTTATAGTATTTTCATTCATTCACTGGATTTGTGTGTAATGTATCTCATCTTTCTATGCATGCCAAGTTCCATTTCCTGTTTGCTATTATCAATGTTGTAGAAACAAATGATTTTCGATATGAAGACAAGGATGGAGGATCTCAAAGCAGAGAACAAGTGCCAGCTTGAATTGAGGGATGAAAACCACAAAGATGAGCTCAAGGAACTGATGAAGACACTCACTCAGGACACAGAGTCTCTGAAAGCAGAGAACAACGTGAGCATATGTTAGAGATTGGTTTCAGCATATTCACTGACACTGTAAAACCACTATTTTTGAACTCCATATACAAAGTAAATAATCTCTTATTGACCAGAAAATCCTATATATGTGCTGCAGATTCTCAGAGCAGAGAAGGAGAAGCTGGAGAAGGACCATCAGGAGTCTACAGCAGAACTGAAAAGGAGGCATTCCAAGGAGAAGCAGGATATAGGTGCACATTCTAGTTACTAGTCACGACATTCGGACTACTCGCCCATCAACACTCTGCACTGGCGCTGTGACTGAACCTTTGTAGGCTGACAAAGACAGCACTGAGTTCTCTGTTTTCCTCCTTACCCTCTCAGTTGAATTGGCTAACTGCCAGGACCTGATGCTGGAAATCAGAAAGTACCAGGAGCTGCTGCTCAGGGCCCAGCACGTGCAGGAGGAGTATGAACACCAGCTACAGAAAGCAGAGGAGATCAAGCAGCAGACAGTTGAGAATCTCACCCTGCACTATGAGCTTAAGCTGGAGAAGTACCGCCTCTTGCTGAAACAGGTGGGTGTTTGGGCGCACATGGTGCACACACAACTACGCCAGGAAGTGGGAAAGTCATAGCGTGGCTATGCTTTTCTGCTGATCAAAAATAAATCAGTTGGTTTTGGTTCATATTAATGTAGGCTCTATTACATAGCCACTTTTTTTTTCTTTTGGAATGCCAAATATGTGTTGACTGAACCTATATTAGGTCTTGGTCGCTGCTTTGCATTTTGACAATTTCTCGTTCCGTGAAATCTGCGGAACCAAAGTTAATTCTGTAGTTACGTCTATGGTATTGTTTCTCATTACTGTTTCACATTTCGATACCTTGTCCCTGTAGGTCAGCAGCATGCAGCAGAGGGAAAGTGACTCCCATGTGGTGGAGAGAGGTAATCTGCAGGAGGAGCTTCAGAAGCTGCAAGATGTGGTTAAATCTCTGGAGAGGGACACTCAAAGGCTGAACAGAGAGATTAACCAGAGGGACAAGACCATCAAGGAAAAGGTCTGTCAATGCTGGACACACTAGGAAACAGATTCAAACACTCTGATAGATTACTGCATAATCAGTGAACCTCTCTGTCCACCAAACATTCAGTTACTCAAGTAACAAATGAACAAATATAAGTCAATATGAGGTTTAGTTGATTATTGTGGCTCCAATGGCTGTATCAAAATGCATATCCTTTGCCTCAACAATGAAAATCCCAGCACAGGACTATAGCTTTTGTGAAACTGGAATATTTGTATCATGGTGTTTTCATTTGTTCATTCACTTGAATTCTCATTTGTTGCGCCTTTTCATCTTGGCACCGTGTACCTGTAGGTCAGCAGCCTGCGGGAGCGTGACTCTTGTATCATGGATAAAGATAAAGAGTTACAGAGGATGCAGAATTTGATCAAGTCCCTGGAGAAGGACAGTGTGGTGCTGAACAGGGATACCAAGCAGAGGGACGAGACCGTTGTCAAGGTTAGTAAATGCCGACATGGTGCATGGTAGATTCCTGAATAATCAGTGTACTGTTTGTCAGAATGGAGCTCCAGTTGGGTGACAGTAGGACAGTGTAGGTGAATGGAAGCTCCAGTAGGGTACAAATAGAGTGAATTCACTTTCTCCTGCATGTAATACTCACTCAATCCCAGGGCTGCCTGGCCTGAGAGTAGTTTATGGAATTTGAATTAGTATACTTTCAGGGTAAGGAGGAGACAAAACCAACAAAATCACTTTGCATTCTAGCATTTAATAGCAATTTATAAATACTGATGTTAACTACATTTTTGGGCATCACCTGTAAAACTCAGGTCCATAGTCAGATGAGAGGCTGATGTTTTGAAGTAGCATAGTACAACCAATAACGTGATAGCATTTCACAGATCATTAGCTCTGCAAAGGTTGAGAGAAACCTTATTTGCATGGCTGGTTATATTTTCAAAAAGTGCATTGTAGGTGATCTGTAATGTCAGTAATTTGGTTCTTGGCAGGAGTCGGCGGGAACGGCTCAGGCTTGCTCGTCAGTGAGAAGCCAGTGTTCTCTGAAGAGCATCGGGACATGTGCCTCTCCGCAGGCTGTGGGGCCCAGTATTACAGAAAGGACAATATATGTGGAGCAGCTGAGGGCTATGATGGAATCCAAAGATTTCCGGGAACGGGTTAAAGGCATAGACCAGCTTGTCACTGATTGCGAGCAGAGACGCAGCATGCTCGTGGCCTGCAAATTTGAGGTGAGTCAACTAATAGTATAGCAGTATAGTGGTGGTATAGCAGTATAGGTGTTTACAGCTCCAGATTCAATAACTGAAGGAATGTGGCTTTTATTGATTAGGCCAGTCCAGCTATACTCATTTAGCTTGGAATTTTTGTGGTGACAATGTCCATATGGAACCAGTCTTAGACCTGCTTGATAATGCTAAAAGAATGAGTGAATAGGTACGCTAGTCTTGTGTAGTTTCAGCGGGTATGTTTTGTCAGGGGCAAGGCTTTTCTCATCCTTCTCTCTCTTTGGCCAGGTTTTTGACATCTTAGCAGCAAGACTCCTGGAGTCAAACCGAAAAATCAATCTACAGGCACTGGAGGCCTTACAAAAGATAATCCCTCAGCTCAGAAATGACATGGCTGCTGTGGTCAATGTCCTGGTCCCGAGCATTGTTGATAACCACCTGAAAACGAAAAGTGATGCCCTCTACAGTGCTGCCCTCGCAACAATCCAAGTGCTTATCCACCACATAGGTGAAGTTCATTACATTCTTAAATTAGCCTCACATATCTTTATCTGTCCTGCAGTCTTCAAAATGAGACATGATGATGACAGCCATCAGTTTGTTTTTTTTTCTGTGCTGTTGCAGATAACGCCTTGCTGCTTGATATTTTGTGCACCAAGGCCCAGTACTTGAGTGGAAGGGCCAGAGGGGACCTTATTGACAAGGTTGCAGGTACAGGTCTCACAGTGCATTTCAAGGGAAGACCTTGATTGGGTTTGGGAACTCAGTATTCTCACCATTTGTGAGAACTGTTTTTGTTGCTATATTACCTAGGATCTGGTGAGGGAATAGTTATGGCAACCCTTAAAAAAGACTGGTGTGTAGACTGGTGTAGCAAACCCTGGTGTAGACTAGTAGCTATGCATTAAGTGGGGAAAAACAGTAAAATACTGACTGGTATGTATGACTGAAAGGTGATCCTGTTTGGTCTGTCTTTCAGTGCTGGTGCCAAGGCTCTACCCCCGCAAGCCCCAGACGGTGGAGCAGAAAACGCTGCCTCTGCTATGGCTTCTTCTAGATTCCAGCAGCAACAAACAGGCTACTGCTACGCTCTGCCAAGCTCTGCGTGCGGAAATGGGGCCTAGGCTGAAAAAGTGTGCTGTGTCCCAGTCCCTCGTCATTCAAGAGAGGCTCAACGAGATGCTCAGGACCTCCTCAAGCCAAGGAACCAGCTTAGGATAACACCAAAAAAAAAAATTAACAAAATCCTGAACAATAAACATCAACGTGGACGGTGCACTGCATTGACGGATAAACGAGTACAAGATATGGGACTAGCGTTGTGCCATATGACCAAAAATACAGGTCATTTCATATCCCGATAACGATACATATCACGATATAGCACATTTTCCGTAAATTCAATGAATAAATAGTTTATATAAAATGATCACACGGAAAGGCCTATTTCGTATTACATTTTGAATTATATACTGAATTTATTTGTATATTTAAATTATATACAAATAAAAGGTACTTACTCATATTTGATTATTTTTCTCCTTTTATTTAGAGCCTTTGCGCACATTTTCAATTAACCGTTTCGCGTGTACGGTCACACCGGTGTGATTAGCGTTTAGCAGGTATGCTAAAACCGGTGCGACTAAAACACCAGATTGGAAAAATTCTAGCTAATGTTAGCTTTGAGGAAACAGCGATTTAACGTTAAAAAATATAGCAAATAGCTTAATAACGCTAATGAAAACATAAACCATGTAACGTAGGAAAGGGTTAAGCATGTAACAAAATATAAAATATTAATGTAGAAAATATAAAAAGGTAAATAGAAAACACTTTTCAACTAGTTCTGTGTCACGTTCACTCTTGTCCATGTTTGTGTTGCCTTCATGCACATTTTCTGCCTGCATCCGTGCCGTGTGGAAGAACGCAAAGCGTCCACATGACGAAAAATATTACGGTAAAGTGTGTGTGTGAGAATGACGAATTCCCTGCATCTCTCAAATAGGACATTATTACACTAATTCCCCCACCAAATAAAGATAAAACGCATAGAGGAAACTGGAGAAATTGCTCTTTTAAATAATGGTTCTAAGCTGTTTAAAAATAAGCATATTAGAACAGTTCTATCAGGTGAAGTAATGTATAAAATTTATATTGGTCCTCTATTTTTAGGCATTTAAATTGGAGTAAAGCATGGGAAAATTTGTGAGATATATATATATATATATATAAAATGTAAAACATAAATGAAGTGAGATAGAGATAATTGATTAATGTTCTTGTCATTTTTGTTGATTAGAGAAAGAAACAAGCATCCACCTTGTAAGAAGTTATAGCCTATAATTGTTTTGCATGATTCAGATGTTATTTTTCGCATGACAACATGAATGTAAAATAATTTTAATTATTATGGGGGAATATCATATACACAAGAAAAGGGGGATGGATTGTAAGCCGAATTTTAATAATTTCCTTCAGGTAGGTTACTAAAAGGATCAAAGCACACCAACGGAAGCCTTAAAAACCAAGAAAGCGCGAGAGAGGAAAAAAACATGCGTGTGAGTTTTAGGGTATATGTGGTCCCACCTGCTACGCAAGCGGTTTCTCCTTGTCAGCGGATGCTATCTAACTAAATAAAAACAAACTTTTTCAATAAACAAGCAAAATGTTATTTATTTTATACCTCAGCAACACAGCTAATAAATGCAGCTACATCACAGGTTGGAAGTTGAGGACTTTTTACTGCCGAGTCATCATACTCGATTACTTAACCATAGAGAACTGGGTAATTAGGATCAAAAATCTTTTTGTTAATACAGCCTTCTTTATTATGTAGTAATCTCATGGTATCTGATTACCGTGCTAGCCCACACTGATTTCAATGTGACCGTGATTTCAGTCAATAAATTGCCACACTCTTCAAATTACACTCAAATCCGACACACTCCCGTATCCCCAAAAGCACAACTGGTAACTTCCTGATTGGCCATTTCTCTAATACTGTCGTATTCTGGAACCTGTGACCAATCGGCGTCTCCTATTTGCATAATAATGGTCATTTAGCACAAGTAACATGAATTCGGCTGCCGAAGTGGAGCAACGTTACCGCCTATTTCAGCACGTCGGGTAGTCAATAGTTATGTTTCAAGGCTCACTTGTGAAATCAAAGGTTGCGTCCATTACTGTACACAACATGTTCTGCAATCAGTGTTTTTTTCCCCCAATGTTAGTTCTCTTAAGAGAAGGGCATATCAGAAATATGACAAGGAATTATGAGGAATCCTGTTTCACCACCAGCGTGAAGATACAATAGTCATTGTCTGATGTCTGTCTTTAAAGACCCCGTAGAAGCAAAGGGCAAAACTGGAATGACCTGATGAATGTTGAAACATTTTGAAAAGTTTTTACCTCAATGTCGAAGCCATTCCCCCTTTAGATTGTTAATGTATACACACATTGAAACAGCACTCAATAAATAAACAACATATATCACAATTCAAAAGTATGCATCAATTAAATGACATGACTTTGCAATCTCTATGATTGCCAAGCAACAATATCCTGCCTACAAACCAAGGAATATGTTTGAGTTTTAAAAACAGTTTAAAATCACTTCAACAGCCCACACATGGTAGGTTACTCATTGTGGAATCCATCTCTCTGGGTAAGCCAAGGGTCCAAAAATTACAGCAGGTGTGGCATACTGGCTCTGATTTCACAATCAACATCCAGGACATAGCTGAGCTGAAAACACAGATCAATTAGCTACTTCAGTGCTTTGGCATAGTGTGAATAAACACTATAAATATCCAGTAGTTACAGCACAGTGTTTAACAGGCTGCAAAAATATTTACAGATATTGCATGTTGGCATATTTTCATAACTTAGCCGTTGCTCCTGGGTGGGATATCTATCCAGGGGCCAGGATGCTCATCAGGCCTTCAAGTTTTTGCATGTCATCAAGGCTTCACAATGCCTCCTGCAAAAGTCTTCATCTGTTCAAGTGGGCAGTGAGAAGAAAATTTAATGACACACAACTTTATTTGATTTTAAATTACAGAATGAACACAGATGAGCATGGACATACTTATTTCTTTTCTGTTTAGGCTTCTGGCTATTGAAAAAAGAAAACTAACATAGTCAACCGTTATTTGTTAGGTGCATGTATTCTAATACGGGCTTGTTAAAATTCATCTGTTTCTCATAATTCATTTGTCCACATGATTAATGAATAGGAATAGAGCTAACCTTCAGAAGCTGTATCATTTCAAAGACACAAATGATACAGTCATGTGTATGTTGTCAGGAGAAGCCAAAGAAAAATTCACAACAAGCAGAATAAAGTTATTCTGTTCTATTCTGGTGCTCTCCTCTGTGACCCATTACTCAGACCCTTAGAACACCAAGGGTCAGTCTACCAGAGTGCCCTTGCCGAAGTGTATTACCAATCCTCCACTGTACCAGTGCATGACCACTGCAGTCATGCACTATGCCACTGTGCCAAATTTTTTGACATACAGTATTTTTGACATATTTACGCTTTCATGGAAATTTATATTATCTCTATTTAATTGACTCTGCCGCTTACAATTATGATTATACAATCACTGTTATGCAGGGGAGGTGAATATGACTATGCTTTTAAACTGGAATTGAGAATGCAAGGAAGTGTGAGTTCAGTTGAGGCTGTTAACAAATATATAAAAAAATACTGCATAGTACCACTAGATGACGCTCAATCCAACCTTGTGAGGTGTTTTGCAATCAACATACTGTATATCAAACAAACCAAATGGAGTGCCTTTCTCTAAATCTGCTTACACAGGAGCAATGCACTGTGTAAGCAAAACTTAGTGTTTTATAGATGCATTTGTTTGACTTGCTGTAAAAAAATGGTACCAGATGGAACAAGATGTATGGGTTTATTGGGTTCATTTTTCTCCTTGCATTGAATGATTGTTAGTATACTGTGAAAATAAGGTTTTAAAATGCATTCATGCAAATATGAAGACGTTTCTAAAACATTTAAAAATGAATAAATAGAGTGACAGTAAATGAATTTGATGTTAAAAAGAAGCTATTAATACATTTCTTGTCCTAAACTATTCCTCCTTTGTTTTCTGTTTTTATCTCAATTCATTTTCTCTAGTTGGCTACCTTAATCGGATTTCATAAAAGTGGTTTATTTTGGTACTAGAAAATGCTGTGACCTAATTGGCTGATGATTTTTTTTATAGCGTATTTACAGTAAGTTCATCAATCTGCTGAGGATCAGATAACAATCCCACCCACCGCCTGAGCTGAATGCAATATTTACACAGTACTTTGGTTCACAGGAAATGACCCTTGCGAGAATCTGTCATTCTTAAAAAAAAAAAAAAAGATGAGAGAAAAAAAGAAAAAGTGCTCTGACATCCCACTTTTCTCTTCTGCATGTTTTCTCAATTATACACGAACAGAAATCTTTCCTTTCTCATTTTTATATCTGTGAAACATGATACTTCCTTGCTCTTGTTACCTGTTCCGTTTGATCAGGGAAAAAAAAAATATACAAAATATGAAGTGAAATTTATTCAGGAATGAAGCCCGGAGGCCCCCCTGGCAGGGTAGGGGTGGTTTCTGGGCGTGACCGCGCTGGGTCATAGAGCGGTGATGGCGTAGGCTGGATTTGAAGATGTGGAGGCACAGGAAGGGGAGGAGCAGGGTGCTGATGACGCAAGGCAGGACCAGTGGGAGGAGGACATGCCAGTCCGGATCTGGCTAGAACTGCTCATGGGTACAGAAGGAGTAGTAGACTTTGTGGATGTCCAGGAAAATTCCATTAAAGATAGAAGAAAATGGAAAGAATTGTTCATTCTCTCCATAGATCTTAGGTGTTGCTGTTCTTTGAAAGATAAGAGATCTCTCAGCTGATCTGTAGTAGTATGCAGCATAATATTCCTATTACATATGCTTAGTGATATAAACAATAATTGTTACCCTCATTATTCCAGAAAATGAAAGAATCCTTTTGAAAAAGTTTCAACAAACAATGCAAAACAACAGTGTCCTGATATTTAATCCTCAGTGGTTTGATTTCAACATGCCAAAACAGTGCCAAATTAAATATCTCACTGTTCACATTTTTCAGCTGTTATTTTAATATAACAACTGTCAAGTATCTGTTCCATTTGAAAGACTCCACTAAAAACCTTCATTACACTCACCTCTGAGGGGAGAGAAAGGCTGGTGTTAATTCAAGCGCAGGTCTGAACTATGTAGACAAAACCCAGTATTGTAGTGGGACCTGACAGAGAAGCCCTTGAGAGCAGTGTGCTATTGCAGTGTACAGTGAGGTCCGTGAACAGCATGCCTCCTGGGTTTGGTGTCATTTGTGGTAACTGCGTGGACACTTTTGCAACTCGCATTGCTTCCCTCTCAGTGCCTCCTTCCATTTTCTTCTTTCTTTGGTCCTGCTATAGAGCATTGACCACTGACCACCGCAATGCATGACTTATAACGGGGGTCCCCAGCTAGACTTCACCTGCAGTGCATGGGATGGGATGTCCATGATAAAAGAAAGACTGCATTACCTCTGTCTACTTCTGGGTGTTTGCTGAGACCAGTGATGATGGCAGACTGAAACAACACGGCACAGAGAGCTAACTCTGCCTGCACCTGAGCTAAGCACGGTAGCCAGGCTCCAGCTCCACACCGGAAAAGGAGCATATGTATTTCCCCTAAAATGCTCTGTTCAATGTAAAGCAATGCCTGTTCCTTCAAAGTCTGCCATATAGTGGGGGCGCCAGAGCACTGGCAAGGATCAGTAAACATATGGTGCCAGACCCAACCTTGTTGCTTAGGAACCCCTTGTTTGAACCCGTGGTTGCTGTAGAATGGCTTGTGAATAACAGTGTCCTGCTCTCTGCCACCTTTGCAAGGTACTGTAAGATCCTTTTTATGTATCTTACAACATACACCACAGATATTTAGCACAGTGTACAGTGTGTTATTTAAGTCTATTGGTTGCAGATCAGTTTTAAGGCTATAGTAAAAGTACTTACAACAATTTTAAAGCATGAATGGTTGATAAGAGAACTCCAGATTGGCTTGAGGTAATGTGATATGTAGAATATAGCTGTGATTTGGCTAAAGTGCTCCATTTTGAACTTTTCTATGCTGCCTTATCCATTGATGTCATTATTCTGTTGATTGAAAAAAGGTGCAAAGGAATGGCTATTACTTTTTAAAAAAGAGAGGTGCTTTAGCACATTTTTGCAGAGACTGGAGCTACTGGTGGTGGAAGTGGAAGGGTATGTTTTCTAAAAAGTGGGAGGAGTCAAAAGCCCCTTTATCAATGAAATGTGACCCTGGCTCACCTGTTAGTGATGTACTGATGAGCAGTGTATGGTGTGACCGTAAACACCCGGTCTATGTCATCGGCATCACAGCCCGGCCACAATAATCCCCCTCACCACATTTCTCCTGGACCTCATACAGAGGAGGCCCCAGGCTTTCTATTAATACCAGCGTTAATTATGGGATGGGAAAGCGGCCAATCTTTTCATTGCATCAATCACAGTTTTGTCTTGGGTGTTAACTTGACTGAATGCCTTTTTCCCCTCTGTCCTTTCCTATTAAACTCTGATTAGAATGTGCAGTGGAAAAAATTCATTGCCTTCAAGCTGTATTTGTTCTGACTACACCGCCACTTGAAAGACATACCTTTGAAATTCAGTCAAGAATATCATCCACCTTCGCTATCATTTTTTTTCCCATGTAAAATTCACTGTTTCAATAATTTAGCTTGTCTGTCCATTTCTAGTTGCTAGGCAACACACACACACACATCACACCATACTATCATAATTCATTTGTGAGTGAGGACTAGTGGTTTTATGTAACCATTTCCATTTTACCGGGATGAAACAATCAGCTCCAGCACACGGCATGCTCAGAACCAGGGTGGCCTACTGACACAGGCCAGTTCAGCACAGCTAACTTCACAACTTCTACAAAGCGGTCCGTTATTTCATTCCATTCCTTTCTGGCATGCGCAGTCTGCTAACTGAGACCCCGCAGTCACTGGCCTTGCCTCAGGTCTGTCTCAAGCAGCATTCTCCATAGCAACACGCAATGCTTTAAATGTTTTTCACTGTGTCACCACCCCATGTGGTATAGCACTTAAAATTTATAACAGCTGGCAAAGTGCTCGGCACCCACTGCCTACTGAGAGCTACTTAGCTAAATAGCTACATTTATCTGCTGTCTTAGATCATAATTAATTGTGACAAATAAAGCGCTTTGCTTTTGATTTTTGTTCGATGTTGGCATGCTTGGATGGTGTGGTGTATGTTACATTGAGTACTACTTTCCATGAAATACATTGCATGGGCAGGGAAAACAAGTGATACCATAAAAAATACAGGCACCGTTAAGCATAATAAGAGGGTTAAGAGAAATATTTTATGTTATCCTGTTGCTGGTAAAAGTAAAGTAAATGTGTTTCGTCTACTTTGAATTTTTTGGTTGGGTAATTTGGGTGAGTAACGCTAAAATACTGTGCTGACTGCCACTCTCCGAACATACATAATAACAATAAATCACAACTAATACCACTAAATTACAATAAATAAGAATTTATGTGGATGTATCTATATGACCTGTACAGTGGGTAACTTCTCTCATAAAACATGTCCCTCAGAAAGAAACAGTGGGGAGCAGAACAGTATGGATAAGCTGTACAACTGCCTCCAGAGAGATATCGCTGCCTTCCAGAGCCATCTCCAGCAATGTAAAGAAATCTTCGACCTCGGATCACTCCACAATGTCCTCACACTTCTTACCCAATGCACTAAGAGAGAGATAAGGAGCCTGGAGGAGCTACAGCAGCTCGCTAAAGCGCAGAGCATCTCTGACCGAGAGGCAGTCAACATTACAAACCATAACAGTCTCTCAGACCTGGATGGCTACATATCCTGGCTACGCTCTTTTGTGACACATCTTGGCTACATGAAAGAGACATTTGATGACACGGTCATTGTTCCCTTGTGTGAGAACCTTTATGTCAATGAGGAGGAGGAGGAAGACTCAGAATGCTCTTACGTCATTTACCACTCCAACTTGATCCAACGTGCACTGAGGCCTAAACCAGACGTATCTGAGCACCAAGGGTCGGTGAGAACTTCCATCGCAGAGCTGGCCAAGGAGCTTTTCATTCTCCGCCGAAGGTGGGCCTTGCTGCTGACCCCTGGCCCAATCAGAGCAGAGAACTTCAGCCCTCAAAGTGTACCCAGTAGGGCAAAGAACACCATGCAGTTTGCAAAGGTCCTCTGGTTAGTGCCAGATATTTTCTATAAGAGCTCACAGGCTGCAGACCTGGCCTTGGGGTGGGTGGACCTCCATCGGAACAGGTACAGAGGAACAAAAGGTCAGAAGTTCTTCCCCATCCACACATGGACGCAGAATAATGACAGCCTGGATTCAGAGGACAACCAACGCCTACAACGCCCTCCAAAGCCTCAGGTAGCATCCTGCAGTGAGAACCAAGGAAAGAGGCCCTTGGATATCCAGGCCATGTTAAGAGACTCCAGGACAGAGCTCATGACCCTTTACTGGAGGGAGGATAGGGCGAAAGTTCTGGAACAGCGGATTGCGGAGGTCTCCCAGAGGATACAGAGCCTCCGGATCCTGTTGCACGACCAGAGGAGTGAGGTGGACAGACTGAAGCATGAGGCCCGCTGGGAGAAGTGTGATGAGGAGGAGGCGGGGTTCCTTCAGCAGAAGTACAAAGACGCGGCGTCTCAGAGCTGTGCACTAGAGAGGCAGCTGAGGCTGGAGGAATACCATTACAGAATCCTCCATGGTGACCTCATGATTGAGCTGGAGATCCGTCCTGTCCTCATCCGTCAGATAGACATGGTGGGTGCGGAGGGGTAAAATAAACATCAAAACCACCCATGTGCAAAGATAAACACATTTTCATGAGATAAAACACCTCAGTGTACAGTGCACAGTGTATCCCTGATTAAATAGGAACAAAAAGACATGACAGAGAAAATTTGTGCATTATATATGTTTTCTGTTTAAAACATTTAAAAAGAAATTATGAATTAATATTCATTACTTGAGAATAATGCAGTGCCATTGAGATTAAAGCATAAAAATTTTCAGCACAAAAAATATTGAATATTATAATTAATTTATGCTGTTACAATATGTTTTTCATATTCAATCATGACCAATTAGTGCATTTGGAGGGAACTGTATATGTACTGTAACAACTTAATTATGTTCATTTAAGGAATACTTAATATTTGCTGATGATACATGCCTCACAGTCCTTTACAAATAATGTTATTAGTAAATCTGTGTGCATAGAATGTTAGTATGTGACTATATAGTTAATTCAGCGTGGGCCCTGGATTTCTTCTGACTTGTCTTTTTCTCTTCCTCTGTGATGGTTGGAGATCAGAGATCGGTGCAAAGAGCAAGAGGAAAAGCTGAAAGCTCTCGAAGATGCAAAACACAAAGCAAGCACTGCGCTCAGCCTGGGCTAGGGGATGGCAGATGGGTCATCACCTCCAGCTCCTCCAGCCTTCTTTCCCTCTCAACTGAACCTGCGGGGAAAATGCGCCGACTGGTATTCGCCACTAGGTGGCAGCCAGTCACACAGGACCAGCCATGTAGGAAGGCGCATCTGTTCTAGACCAACAGCACTGTGTGACCTCGCTGTCTGAGCAACCGCAAAATGGTCAGGCTTTAAATAGCATCTTCACACAATCAACCACTCTGGTAGGGTTATTATTTACATTTGGACCAATCAGACGACTGTTTATTTTGGCAACATCAGAGGGGTCAAGCTGTGAAGGCCATGGTTTAATGAAGTCAAGCACATTATTTATACACAATGGCTCTGGGGGAAGTTAATTAGACTCTTGTGAGTTTGTACATACTCAGGATTCATACGCTCTACATATCATCATTAATTTGACATGGGGGGGCGGCGGGGGGGGGGGGGGGGGGGGGTGGGGGGGTCGCAAACTGGGAAAGCATAGTGATGGTGCAAGTCGACCGTAAACTGGCTGCGAAAAAATATTCTTCGAATGAATACGCTTCCCAGATTTCTTCAGATGAATGCACAACTTCATTCGCAAACTCAGAGTTATGCTCTAAATGGAATGGGCCAAACAACACCATTCATTACATAAAACCTTCATTTCTATCTGTCTGTTTACCCATTTTGCTTTCAGCTGGCCTCCTCCGTATGCGCAGTGTCTTGTCATAATCAATCAAATGGCGCTGTCGTGGAAAGAATGCAGCCATGACAAAGACCACCGGACACAGAGCAAAGGCAGCTACTTCTGTCTGCTGCTGTGTCTACATGCCTTGGTTCCCTTGCTTCCAGCTGACATGAACGAGGGCAGACTGGAGAGGCTGCTTTCTGCCTCCATTTCAATATCACAGATCTTTCCTCTCTTCACGGCACTATGGAAACAGAAAAAAACACCAACAAATATGCAAACAGAAGTGGCGCCAGGCCAAGAGTTTAGGGTAAGGCTGTGGAAAGAGCCGGCCGACAGACATTACCTCATAGCCCAGACGGAAATCCCAACATGCACCACGGGGTCAAACTCTAGGGTCTTGTTAAGTGTGGAATAGAGTGTTTCTTATTTGACTCCTGCTCGGAGCTGAAGGGGAGGTGATACAGGTGCCTTTTGAACTTGTGCGGCAACATTAAAATCACTGGGCTGGCATTGTTGTATAACCCAGGACCGACACCGTGTTGCGGCTTGTTGTAGAAGGGAAAACAGAAGCTTGTATCAGTTTGGATTGAACAGGAAGTGTATTTCAGTCCTTTGTACCAACATTTATGTACATTTTGTCTAACACACATGCTGTGGCAGTGTAACTGCAGTAGTGTTGATGATAAAAAACACTTTTAACACTTTGTAAAGTTAATGGCTTACATGTGTATAAATGAGTGGATTATGTTGGAGAGCACTCTGTGTTTGTAACAATGGGCACTTTCAGATATGCTGTACCATTGCCAAGGAATGGCCTGTACTGTACACACGTGTGCCTAACAACTGCACTTGACATCAATCAAATTATTTTGTGGGGTGCTCTCCCACAGGGGTACCTTGGGGAATTGGAGGGAGAGTGGGTGGGGGGTCAGAGAGTGCACAAAATTGTATTAATTAATTTGTAATAATACCTGAAGTAAACAATCTGAATGTAATTTTCCATTATGATTTCTTCATTAACTTATTGAAGCCAGCGAAGATGATCAACCTGAATGGCTGTAATGATGCATGCTAATCGATACTTGGTGAAATGTGAGAAATGAATGTTTGATTTTCTACACAAAGTGCACCAGTAGGTGAGAAAAAAAAATGCAATGGTGAACCCTACAAGCACAGAGATTTATTTAATTTTTCATTTAATATTCAGATACGTTCATGGTCTTCTGCCAGGTCACTTTCCGACCTGATGACTGAAGGTGCCGAGCATTGGCGTGTTTTCGTTAACCTGTCCTGAAGAATGAAGAGCCCCCAGTAAAAGCTGCACAACAAAAAAGTGTTGTTGCTTCACTGTTTTACTGAATCACTTCCAGAAACGTCACAAAGGTGTGTGCAGGAGGAGAACCAAGCAACGGACAGGGTGCAATAAACTGCTGTACATCCATGTCACTCGCCAGCTCATTAAGTAATACTAATTCCTTAATTTCCTCAAACAAGCAGGTTTAAATTCATTTCAAACTACTAGTTTGGAGCTACACTGGAATACCCCTGTGTTGCTGCTGACTATAATCAAATCAAATCTGTATATGCATGTATACATGCATATATACAGTTTTATGAAACAACATGTCCATGGTGGTCTGGGCAAATGATACACAGCTGGCATGTAATCATTTAATCTCCCTCAGGTTCCATGTTTTGGTTATATTCCAGCCACCTTCCACACTAACAAATGTAAATATGCACAGGATGAGTGACAACTGACCAGCAGTGCTGGAAGGCGCCAATTCATTCACACCTCTGTACAATCCACAGAAATGAAATGACTAACAGAACTAACAATGGGAGCTAAGGGTCCTGGGGACCCTAAAATATTACCTCTCTAGGATAATCTAAAATAAATGTTTGTGATTCTTATCTAGCTCTTTTGTGTCTGTTTTCAGTATTGAACACGGACACAAAAAGAAGTGGTGCAGTTTTTTTTATTTCTTTTTTTATTTTTATTTATTTATTTATTCATTTATTTATTTTTATTTGAAACACCAGATGTAATGAAGCAGAGCACTTCTCTGAAGTTAACTATGTTTGAAAAATACAGTACTTGGGTAATTATCTAAATGCTGTTGTTTCTGATGCTTATCTGTTGATGCGTCAGTTCTCAGCTGCATAGAAAACATACAGCATCGCCGACCTGAACGAGAGTTTACAGAAGTTAGCAAGTAAAGCTGGTGGGTGAATAAAGAACTTCACATGTATTTTTCTTTCTTTTCTTTAAAGCACACAGATCGACGGAAGTGAGGCACTGTCGTATACTCTGCGATTTGCAGCTATGCTTTAACGCGTGATTTCAGTGAAAATAACGGTTGATAGGACCCCGCGGACACCACCTGTTCGCATGCAGAGCTCACACTTTTTCACCTGAACTTGCTAACCACTGCTTATAGCTACTACGTTTTCAGTTAGTGGTAAAATGATATCGCTCTTCCGTTGGAGGTTTTTGGTGGTGTCCGTGGCGTTCCTGGGCATCGCGCTTGGGGAGGTGGTGTTCCGTTGTCCGAGCTGCACCGCAGAGCAACAGGCTGCGTGCCCGGAGCTCACGGTCTCTTGTGCAGAGATAGTCAGGGAGCCTGGCTGCGGCTGCTGTCCCGTGTGCGCTCGACAAGAGGGCGAATTTTGCGGCGTGTACACCCCAAGATGCTCTAGCGGGCTGCGCTGCTATCCCAAACCGGATTCCGATTTACCTCTGGAGCAACTTGTAAAGGGACTCGGGCGATGTGGGCACAAAGTGGACATAGATCCCTCGGGCGGTGAGATAAGCGGTGAGTTACCGAGGCTGCGTGGTCCAGTTTGTATGAATTGTTGAATTACGGTTAGCCAAATATTAAGTTACTGTGCAATGCTGGCTGTCTCTGTCCACACTTTGAAATACCCAACTGTGACAAGATGAAGCCACACTTCCATTCATGTACTCAAAAGATCACACTTATAAGTAGTTTATTCAATAAGCGGAATTTGCAATTCTCATGAAACTTAAATGGTCATTTAATGTTCTCTAAAAGTTTAGACAACATAGTGGTAAAAGTATAACTTCAACAAAATCACAGGATTTTTTTAAAAAATATGGATTTGGGGTAATATTTTTTTGGGTTGTCTTTTGAAATCTGTTTTTCTCAAAGCATAATTTTCCACCCACATAAGAAAGTGTTATTTATGATCTCTTTCACGGACTCTAAAAGACTGGATAAAGTCAAACAGTTCTGTCCATACAGTAGATTAACAACTGGGATCATATAGCTGAGTTTCAGTAGAATTTCATATCATACATTGGCAGTTCCCACTTCAAACATTATCACAATCTAACTGTCATTGACATGAACCGACAAACTAATCCTTATAAAGTCTGTCTGGAGACAAACATGTTGGTCACCCCATGGGTCTTCGGGGTGGGTGGCTGTGTGTGGATATCCTTGTTTCCTTCTGCTCTGTGATTCTTTCTTTGGATTGGAAAGATGACTCCTTGTGCTGAGCAGTATAGGAGAAGGTTAATATGTGTGACAGACAATTGATAAATAATAGAAATAATACACCCTGACTGGCATTGAACCCTGAATCTCAAACATTCAGAGCAGGTCTATTAAAATGCATTGGTAGGTAATGCCATTTTAATGTCACGCAATTCCAGGAAATAATGAATATATATAAAAAGTTAACAGAATTTAACAGTGATTAGTACAATGGACTTTGAGCTTTGAACCTGCTGTCCTGTGAAGTTCACCACAGGCTCATCTGTGCTCGCACAAACACACACACACACACACACACACACACACACACACACACACACACACACACACACACACACACACACACACACACACACACACACACACACACACACACACACACACACACACACACACTCTCTGTCTCTCTCCCTAAGGGGTGTTTGTAGGAACTCCACTCTACCTACTAGAGGTGGAGAAACAGTAAAAGAGAAGTGCATGCACCTCTTGTGAGTTAACAGCTGGATCAGGCCTGGGAGGTTATTCACAGGACATTGGAAAGGGGCATCACACCCAGGTGCTAGAGTGGAGTAGGAGGCAGACAGAAGTGATGCAGTGCTTTATAGGTTACATCTTCATGGTGGCCTGTAAGTGAAGCCTCACTGCACTGAACGGCCATAAGCACTCTGAAGTGTGTTCCAGCTGTTTGCTGTGCTATGCACAGCAATTTTGGGGATTGAAAATAATCACCTCTGATTCCTCCTTTACCCATACTTGACTCTCTTGGAGAGTTCATTGCAGTCCATCTGTAACAAGCAATCGGTACTGTTTAGTTTAGGGTTGCCTCATCATGAAATAATCATCACAGAGGGAGTGGATGTGCACTCATTACATGTTAGCTTGATGGAACTCTCACTAGACTCGCAAATACTCTCTGGTTGGTATGGGAGGTTTGAGGATGTTTCTGTCAGAGTGGAAGGTTTTTGTTCACACTGAAAACATCAGACTGGTTCTGACTGTGTTTGTGTCTATCACACATTGAACTGGTTTTAACTTAACTCCTCTCTGAGTGTCTAGAGTGTAATGCTCTCAACTCAGCTTTCCAGCACAAACACCCTTCCTCACTCTGTCCCAATTCAAATTCAAAATTAGATTTTCTGGCATGACCAACTGAATGTATTGTATTGCCAAAACAAATTATGAAAACAATGCAATGCAAGAGCAGAAAACATACATAATAAAAGAAACTATTGAGTAAGCAGAGTAATATTAACAACTGTAGAAATAAAATTAATGATAATGATGACAATAACTAACACAAGTATGGCCTTATGTCTTTCCCACATACTGGACAGATTTTTTTTTCTTTCATGTGCAGAGTGTGGACATTCAGTTACTTCTGATGACTGCAACAATAGCAACACTTTTTTTTATCAGACGATATGATGCCCAGTTTCAGCGCTGGTAGCTCAGTCACTGTCCCTCTGGCTGTGGCACACTGCCAGACACTGTACTGGGCAGCCAATGGTACTCTGTGTCCCTTTCGCAGTATGCCTGACCATTTTTCTTGAACATTGATTTCTTCGGGGAGGTATAATTGAGGAAATTTAGTAAAAAAGCACTTTTTTTGCAATGCGGCAGAAAATGCATCTCTTGCATACCAGGCTTGCAGCTGACCACATAGCCTTTCCTCTTTAGGCAACTGTGGTTTTTTAAAACAGCATTTCTGACTGACCGGACTCTGGTCACTGAACCTGTACTTGGTCATAATTTGTCCTTTGCTGCACTGTATATCTGTAGGAAGGAAGGCAGGCTCAGCTACATTGTAATCAGGTTTTAGGGTCCCCAAGAGATTTTTTTTTTTTTGGTCCTTTGTTTATTTTTTGGTCCTGTGGTGCACATTAGAACATTTGGTTTGTTTCATAATTTGACTAATTCTGGTTTATGTTTTTAGAGCAGACCTGGTCCAAGCATAGTTTGTGCTCTTTAGTTATTTGGTTCTTATGTTTCAAGAGCAAAACATTTTTTTCCTCCAAAAAGCAAAATCATATACATAATTATAATAAATAGTACTAAAAACATTTCAAAGCTGAGTACATAATTCTAAAAAGACCACTTACAGATTAAAAAGACAGAAAAGAGATAAATTAATTAAAAGTGTATTCATTACATGAAGAGACGATGAATTTAATAAAACTAGTAAGATAATAAATTTAGGAAATCCTCAAAATAAATGCTAAATTACATATATTTATAATATATTCTAAATTATAAGATGGCTCCTGAGTATCCCTCCGCTTGTGACAGGCAGCTAAGTATATTTTGCTACCAGTGCAGCACACCTCTTCTCTTCCCTCAGGAGGATGAACAGTTTTTAATTCCTTACCCCCAAAGCAATGCTGGATTAATTTAATTAACTTCTTAAATGAAGTTTCCTTCATATCTTTATGTTTTTCACACTTCATAATGAAGTGCAGCTCTGCCTCTGCCTTTTGTTGATCACAGTGTGAGCACAGCCTGTCCTCTCTAGACAGCCAAGTCTGCCTCTGTCAGCCAGTCTGTCTCTCTTGCCCTCTCTCTCACTGTGTGTCTCCCAGTCTGTCTCTCTCTTGTCTCTCCTGCAGCCTCCATGTCTGTGTCTCACTCACTCACTTGCATTTGCTGGTGTATGGACAGGGTATATGTCACCCAGTCTGTCTGTCTCTCTCTCTCTCTGTCCTGCTTTTGCTGTCTCTGTGTGTCTCTCTCTCTCTCTCTCTCTCTGTCTCACTTTTGCTCTCTGTTTGTCTCTCTGTCTTGCTTTTGCCATCTCTCTCTCTCTCTCTCTCTCTCTGTCTCTTCTGTCTTTCTGTTGTGTGCCCTGTAATTGCCCTTGAAGCCCTGTGGGGTAAAATGTGCCGCTGCCTGCTCACGGCTCCCTCCCTCTGACATGACAGCAGAGGGATAATTAGTGTGGGGCGGATACCTTGCATGGGTGTTTGCGTGTCATGACCAGCTCACCCTTTTGAATCTCCTCAAGGGTGGGCAATCTGCGTTCACCCTACAGAAGTGGGGTGCTGAGGATCACCCAGCAAGCGGGGGGACAGGATTGGCGGAGTAAAGGCTTTAAGCATGTCCGTTTTTTATTTATTTAATCTGAGACTATGGTCTCACTGAGATTAAGATGTGCAAGAGAGACCTGCCCAGAGTAACACATATACTTCCCTCTTACCCTGCCCCACGGCTGACCTCTGACCTTGCTCCACAGCTGAGCTTCCCCTGACCCCACTCTGTACCTAACCCCTGACATGCCAAGACTGGTGTGTGTGTTTACAGGATTCGGCTCATTTTACTCACTTTCCAGTGTCTGTTTGCCAGCATTCTGAAGGTAGATCCATCCTGCGGCTAGATGTGCTTTTATTATTCTGTACAGTCACCAATAGGAATTTTCTGATTGTCTTCAGGCAGTGTGCAAATTAAAGCTAAACTTACTCCCCATTACCCATATGATTGAGTGCCGTGAAATTTTTTTCTCTGTACCATGCTGAATACTAGTTTCTAAGTCATGTTCGTGCAGTTTTTGAGACTCCTGGCCAAATAGAGCCAGTGGTTTCTAAAGGCTGGCAGAGATATG
Source organism: Megalops cyprinoides (assembly GCF_013368585.1). Taxonomy (NCBI): domain Eukaryota; kingdom Metazoa; phylum Chordata; class Actinopteri; order Elopiformes; family Megalopidae; genus Megalops; species Megalops cyprinoides. Next base: position 18,900,364 of record NC_050596.1, read on the forward strand.
AAACCATTTTGACTAGACAAACTTTTTATTTGCTGAGTCAACCTGTTTGAAGTGATTTTTTACCTTTTACCTAAAATACTGATACTGGAAAAATCAAAATCTTGTTTTGAGAAGAATCATATTCATTAATTATAGTTGTTTTAATGACTGTACTACATATTGCAACTGATGAGTTTGCAGAGGCTAATCAAAGTCAGCAGTCTGCTTGTGCATACAAGCTAGTCAGAGAGGTGAGCTTGGGCTGTTACCATGACGCCTGACCTGAAACCTTGACCCTGACACCTGACCCCGGAGGCTGTCTTCAGTTTGAGCGCTACTGAAATATAGCAGGGCTTTGTAACTCAAAGGTTGCTCAGGTGGGCCACTGCTGTTGTACCCTTACCCAGGGGCAAGGTACTTAACCTGAATTATGACAGTAAATATCCAGCGGTATACATGGATAACATGTAAAAACTGTAAGCTATGTGAGTTGCTCAGCTAAGCAAGACAGTAATGGAATGTAATGGTGTCCTTCACCCTACAAACCATGGACTCATTCTGAGAATGGGGTCAACTTGATTTACTTTTCTGTAACAGCATTTGACCTTTTTAAAACAAAGAAAACAAAACTCCCCTTTTCCTTTAACCTTGGACGTTTACCCAGGCAGTTTAGGAATACTGATAATGTTCCAAACATTGACAGGGCTGACGCAACCTTAGTGAGAAATAACAGAAATTCTGCGTTACTGTACACTCCCTGACATACAGAGACTCTCTCTCTCTCTCTCTCTCTGTCTCTCTCTCATGCACACACACACACATACACACACACACACATTCACCCACCTGAGAGAGCATATAGCCTGTATGATGATAAGGGACATTGAGATGTTCTGATAGCATTGCTGTGCGAATGTCTCCCTGCAGACCAAGTGAATCATAGTACATGTTCCGGTGAGCAGAGAGATTTCTGATTTTACCGCACAGGCTCCCTGTACCTGCGTATACAGATAAGACATTGCCGCGTGAGAAATGCAGGTGCAGTGGATTTGTGAGGGCAGGCAGTTTACATCTAATTACACTGCAGTTTAGCCTTCCTACTTCAGCAAGAAACAAGAATGAGCTTCCGTCACAGAGCATGCTTGTCCACTGTGACGGGTGCTGTGCCTTGTCAGTGGTTTCCAAGCAGAACTGAGCAGAAGTACAGCTTCTAAAGCCAGTTAGACCTCACACTAGACCGTGCAGCAATCAGTCACAGATTTATGGACAGAGATTTTGCAAAAAAACTAAAACGTAGTAGACAATAGTCAGTCAGAAGTCAGGCCTTGCTGACCAAGGCACACATTCATACTTGGCTCTCTTGCCTTCAGCATTAAGATCCAGAAAAGATCAGGTTTCGCACATCGAGCGTGTTACTATCTAAGAAGAAAAGATGATGTAATTCAAAGAAACAGAGACCCTGTAAGAGCCGCAGAGTATAGCACATGATTCTGGAGGACTCTTCTGCTTCATGCTGGGGGATTCTCTCCAGTGGAGGAACAGCAAGGAATTAAATACAGAGAGGGTAGGAAATAGATCTGCTCTACCCTCACCTTTGATTTCCTTTGTACTGTCAGGCAGAAGCAAAGAACTGTCAGACACAGCAAACTTGAATCCAGTCATCCTTGGCAGCCTTAGAATAGAATTTGATCCAGGCCCTGTGTGAGACACAGAAGAGACTTTGAAGCTCTCTTGTCAGGGGCTGCACCTTTGATCCAAGCCCACTGGCAGGCAGAGAGCAGGCTTTGATCCAGTCCTACTGACAGACAGAGAATAGAATTTTGATCCAGTCCCACTCTTAGGTACAGAACAGGATTTGATCCAGACCTGCAGAATAAACACTCTGAGGTTAAATTGTTCTTGGCCCGTGTATCGTAATGCTGTGTTATCCACTCCAGAGTCTTTGTGCACTTCACGTCAGAGTTCTTTGTCTTGTGCTAATTCCCCTCTCCCACTTTCTGGTAAACAAACGTGTCTTAATACGTACCGTATGTCTGACTGTAACACTGCATGTGCAGTTTGGGTGAGGATGCCTAAATGTTTTGGGGAATTTGAGCGCTGCACAGTTTGAGACTGAGGGACTGCATTGTCCCCCTGAGAAGGATTCATTTCACAAGGGAAAGGAAATGAAATGATACTCCGAAGGGTTATTTAAGTAACCTCACAGTGGCCAACGACTTGAGCAAATCCCGAGTTCAGTGTTTTTCCAGCGTTGTATTTGCATACAGCAAGCTGAGCTGCCTGCTGGGAGGGACAGGCTGGCCGGCCGTGCTGTTGTTTCTGCCTGTGGAGTTCAGAGAGATGAAACAGGGCTGTTTTTCATTAATGTTTAACCGCGAGGGCAAACTGAGGAGGGCATGTGTGTGAGTTTGGTCAGAGTCACTGGCTTTGTTGGCTTCCACGTTTGTGAGACGAGGGGTTGCTGGGGGCAAAGCTGACCAGCTCTCAACTCAGTGACTCAGTGACAGGACTTCTACACTGCATGGATGAATATGGGTATTACTATGGATCCTTTCCACTGAATTGCTGTTGGTACGCTGATATGCTAAAAGGTGCATCAATCTGACAAGAATATTGAAGAAATCTTTATTGATCGATTTAATGCATCTTGTCCCTGTAAGAGTTGGTGTTCATATTTTGAGGCTGTCTTTATGGATGTCCCTGTCTGGTCACTCTGATCAGCTGTAAATCACCCTGAGAGATGATCTGGGGGGGGGGGGTTATAAGGAGACAATTGTGGGTGCACTGAGGTCCGTTTAGGGGTGCAGTGCACTCCTAAGTACTCCCATAGTGCTAGCCCTGGTTTTATCAGCATGAAAAATTGTTTCTGTGATCAGCAAGAGGCGGAAAAGTGGGGTGGTAAAACACACATGCATTTGTGAAAATCACTGTGTGATCATGTACAGCCACTGGAGCTACTATGGCTGCTGAAATGATGATGTCAGTCAGTGGTTGTGCCGCAAATCTGTGATCCTCACTTGACACAGGAGAGTAGATGTGATGTGGGGAGGCAGGGGTATGATTGAGGCCCAGGGGATGTGACTAAAGAGGCGGAGATGTGATTGGGGGGGGCTTCCTTGCTATGCAGGGCTGGGATTTGACTGGGGGTAGACCCAAGGCTGAGTATCTGAGATCTTGTGTAATCGCAGGTGTAAAGTGGTTTAAAGCAATCAGCTCTGGAGTGATACACACAGATCAGGGCCTGGGCAGTGCTAAAGGTGGCCATTCATCTTCAGGTCTTCATTCTACTCATTCTACTTCATTCTTCTCCTCCTCATCCTACTTTATTCCTTCTCTTCTTTCTTGACAGATGACATCCAGTGAGCATTCTCTTTAATTTGTGGTGTGCTGTATAAAAACGTGTACAGATTACGGCTCTCCTCAAACTTGACACTGAAGTCAGATGAGGGTAGGGACGAGGACAACATCGCACACTGGAATGTGGGACTGTAAGGAGTGTGTCCTACTCTGGAGGTACAGAGCATGCCACTAAAATAAGGCCACACGTGACAACATGCCAGAGCTAGTGCTTCATGCATTGTAAATACCCAAATACGTTAAGGTTTTGGGTTCAGCGGTGAATTGACTGACATTGTGTACAGAGACCCATTGTCATGGGAAGGGCCCTGTTTGTGTGGATTCTGTAGAACTGGTTTCATTGACAGCTTTATGTACACCATTGCAAGCTCATTCTAACATCTAAAAGTGATGACATTCTAGACCAGTGTCAGTGCGACAGATTTCTGACTATGCTTGACACAGTCTGTTCTTGTGTTGTTTTGGGCCGTCTGCACAGTTGTCTCTGAAAGGTACCACTCTTCTTGAGGGTTGGTGGTACAGAGGCTCAATCAGTGGTATGGTGCGTATCTCTGACAGTGTATTGTCGGTCAAAGCATTGGTTCTGCAGGCATCGCTGGAGGCATTCAGCACTGACCTGCGCTGTGGGCTTTGTGTGTTGGACAGGAGAGCTTCTCCCCCAGCCCGAGGAGGACCTGACCGAGATCCCGTCCCTGAGGAAGCCCGGCAAAGATGTCGCTTGGTTTGGGCACAAGGAGAGCGCAGTCCGACAGCATCGGAAGGACATAGAGACCAAGATGAGGGTCAACAAAGCCGAAGAATCCAAAACACCTCGTTTGATGCCCGTGAGTGTCAGTCTGCCTCCAGGGCTTCAGTACAGTGATGCTTGCTCTTGAGGTGCAGGGTCATCTTGATAAGACAACACGGAATACTTATGTAGTTGATGCAATGCTTTGCACTGACCAACGCTTGCATTTATTTAAGTGCAACAGTACCCTCTTGTGGTAAGAACCACACATGGCCTATTGAATGTTCATATTGCTCCTGAGGTGACAGAAATGTTCATATTTTGGGTTATGATACACCTATTTCTGACTTGCACCTCTGACTTTAAAGTTGGATTACTGTGAAATAAATTGTCTTGTGCGTTATACATGTTTTGTGCAATATATATTGCAGTTATTAATGGTGTCATTTATATTTATATTCTTAAACTCATGCTCATTAATATGTGCACTATGCTGACTGCTCCATTAATATGGTTTAAAGACGGTGTCTTATGTTAGAAGACTGTTGCTGTTTTGTGAAGCTTGATAACTCCTGAGACATCCCCTGATTTTACTGCCCTCTGAGATACATTTTCTCTCTAAATAGTAATGTGACAGTTTATATGAGTAGAGTTTATAGCAGACCGCTGTAAAGTCCATTACAGTAAATGTTTCTCCCTGAAAAAACAGTGATACCCATCTCTGGATCCTCCCCCTCATTTGACTCAATGTATAGCAGCTTTGAAACAGAGACCAGAGACAGCCGGCAAAAGAGTCAGCACTGCAGGGGTGTGGGGTGTGGGCAGACATAGATAGTCAGACCTACAAAATGAGGCATTCCTTTTTTAAAAGTGGGGAGGGTGCATAAATTACTGGAGACGATTTTTCTGAAATGGCATTTGGCAAGTGGTGTGATGTTGTGATGACATCACGTCTGGACAAGGCAGGATGTCCTCTCTGTGCTGTTGTGTGACAGAGTTCGTTCACAAGATTTACTGCAGATCAGATCCCAGCGTACCACAGGAGGGGGGGCACTGCAATGGGTGCGGCTTGCTGTCTGGCCTGCAGATGGGCGGGTCATAGAAAAGTAGCATCACTCATTTTATTATACTAAGACTACAGAGCTGGTACTGACCCATTTATTTGTGCTCACAGAGCCAGTGCCAACAGGAGCTGGACCAGGTTCTGGAGCGGATCTCCAAGATGCCCTTCAGTGACAGCCGGGGTCCCCTGGAGGACTTATATGCCTTACACATCCCCAACTGTGACAAAAAGGGGCAGTACAACCCAAAACAGGTGAGCTCTAGCCTGGCCTTCACACAATCAGGTCCATATGCAGGGATTCTAAGATTATTCGCCAAAGAAGGTGACTAGCCGCTACCCATCACACGCACACACACACACACACACACACACACAGGTACACACACATTCATACAAAATCATCGTGCCAGGAATATGAAACTGGGAGCATTTTGGGCTGGAAGTACAGGGAAGTCCATGGGGAGAGGCTAGTTCATTGTGTCTACAGAGAAAGGGCCTGAGTCTTGTGTTGCAGGGTAATTTAAGTGCTTGCAGGCTGACTGTAGCCAGGCAATGAGATGATTCAATGTGAGAACTGAGGAAGCTGGTTTCCTATGAGATTTTAGTTTCTCCATCATCTGCCATTTTTGCTAAGGCCACCTAATTTCTCAAAATGTTACAACAATTATGTGATTTGTGTGTCTTGAAAAAAAACACCAATTGTTGCATATTTATGGCAGAAAAGCAGAAAAAAACTGAAAGAGGAGACTTAGGCCTGCTTGTTTAGATGGGAAGGTCATGTTCCCTAGGGTGAAACATTGAACCTTACCACGAACCGTTATTTTATAATAATCTTGCTCCTCATAACTGTCAGTTTTTATTCTTTTTTGGCTTGTTGCAGTGTAAGATGTCTGTTCGAGGACAGCGGGGTGAGTGCTGGTGTGTCAGTCCCCTCACTGGCAGACTCCTGCCCTCCTCCCCTACTGTGAGAGGGGACCCCAACTGCAGCCAGTACCTGGACGTGCTGGAGACCCAGCCCTATGCTATTCCCATAAACTAGCCTATCCTAAACCCTCCCAAAGACTGATCAAGTCTGACACGACACAGGAAAAAACAATTTCCTACAAGAAAGATACTGTGTGTTTGTGCACGTACATTTCTGTTTGTGCGTATGTATATGCGATATCTTTGTGTACATTAAAGCAGAGACCAGAAGAATAATCCAAATATGAAATAAGGGGAAACTAATAAAAAGGCAGTCCTGACCCTCTCAGATTTGAAGTGCAGATTTCATAAGGCTAAATGCAGTGTCCTTTTCTTGGATTCTTCTGTCTCCTTGTATTTAGAAACTGTTTTTCAGTACTGTGGAGGCTGCCAGAGTGGTCTTTGAAACCTGTGTCTATCTCTTCATCCAGCAGTGTCATTATTACAGACAAGCTGACTGAGCAAACTGAGCTTCTGCCATTCAGACCAATTGTCCATTTCTATTTATTACACGTTGGCTCCTTCATAAATAAGTTCCTTGACCTCACTAATCCTGCTTGCTTTTCAGTTCTTGAGCAAAACCTGCTTGGTTTTCCTGTGCCTGCTGAACAGCTTCGCTCTGACATCAGCAGTTCCTGTCTCTCCTCTCTCTCTGGGGCAGGCTCTGGCCCCATCACATCTACCAGCAAAAGCTGGCCTTTGCTGCTTTTGTGTCGAAGCCTGGAAGGGACAGCCAGCTTACCCACTGGAGAAAAGTTACACTATGGTGAAATTTTGCTGATCGCCTCTGTAGGGTCTGAGAAGGGTGACAAACAATTCTATCAATCATCATAATCATAGTGACAGATGCCAAGTGTATATTAAACTGGCAGGTCAAAAGCCTTGACCTCTACATTGGATGGCCCCTCTCATTTAAATCCTCAGTGTGCCGTACCACAGACTGCTTAAATGAGCGTATCATTTAAAGGAGTGAAAACCTGGCTCACGAGGCATGATTACTGTCTCTGTGTGTATACTGCAGTGATTTTCAAAGGCATCCATACATGCATTGCTTAGCCTGTGAAGTGTCATCAGCAACTGCGCACATGCTGGGACATTTGTCCCACTTATGTCCCTGCAGTTTGATATAGGCTTCTGTTAGCCTGCGGTGGTTCAGTAAATTTTACGGTAGCTTGAGTTTGGCCTGGTTTAAAAAAGAAATGAACCTGGGCCCCTGCAGTGTGTTGCATTGATTCACCGGGGCAGGCACAAGTGGAATGCTGGCTGGACTCGGGTGCGAGAGAGAGAGAGGGAGAGAGAGAAAGAGAAACCATTCACCTTCTGCTATAGAGTCAAAGTTTGGGTAATTTGGGGTTGCACAAAGTGTCCTCGAAGTGACATGGGACATTTCTTGATAAAGCAGAACACTCTATGCCATACCTGTATTTAATTTCTCATTGGTGAAGGCAAAAGTAGGAGGATATTTGATAGCATATTTTGCCTAAATTCAGTGTACTGTTCTATTTACATTTCAGCATTGAAATTGAGTAATAGGTGGAAAAAATGCCACTGCCTTCTTAAAGCCAGAGAGTGAGATTTGCGAGCAAATAAGTGAAAAATAGTTATTTGGTATGTTATAGTCTTGTGCTGGTATTACTGATAATAAACTGATATTACCTTGTCCATCTGTGTCTGTGTGTTTATTTCTCCTCTCAGCTGGGAAACATTCATTTTTAAAAAGTGACCATGTTATGCAATATGCTTTTCTAGAAAACAGAAGGCATATTTTAATTGGCCGTTGTTGAACCCTGATCTGTGTGATGTCATCTGAAGTACGGAGAGCTCTGCTGAGCATGTACATTCCCTCCCCTCAGGTGTTGGCTGAGCTTCAGTCAAACTTCAGTCAGACTCCTCTCTGTGATGGAAGCCAACTTTAACAAAGAGAAATTGATCATGTGCCAGGAACAAGGTCAATACCCTACAGTATTCATCCTTCAGGTCACTGTGAATTTCAGTATGAAACTTTTGTGTGTGAAAGTTAGTTCAGACACAAGAGTTTTATTGAGAACTTCAGCCTGCACCGGTGTTTTGTCCTCGTAAAGATTCCCTCATTCCCTCATTCCCTTATTCTACAACTGAAAGAAAAGAAGAAACAATTTACATCTTTGGGATATGTAAATGATGCTTAAGAGAACACACGGTGAGAAGACATGCTCCCTTGAACCTGATTGTATGAGTTAAACTGCTTTGCAGTATTGTTTGAAGCAGTGGGCTGAATACACCGTGTCATGCATTCAGATAACATCCAGCCGTCCATAGCTTTTGGGAAAATGATGCTAGTGACATAAAACTGCATCTCATTGCGTGACTCCTTCTCTCATCACTCAGCCAGGACTACTTTGCCTACATTTGTAAGTGGATACTATACCATGAGTGGACACTGCTGAGAGATGTGATTTTAGGGAGTGTCTCATTTGGTTATTCTAAATATGAGCACATTTGATTACATTAGCTACCCTATTTGCTTAACAAGTGCCCTCGTCCACAATGTCTCGTATACTTATATACATACCATGACCATGACCATGCTGTGGTCCCTGACAATCCATGAAAATACATTCATCTGTGGAACAGCATGGAATAGTTACCTTTACTACCAGTGAATTATGTACATCTTTCTTCTTAACCCACTTAGATGACAATGTAATGATATTCTCTTCCCACAATACCATCAACACCAACGTTACTTAAAGGAACCCTGTTAAGAAGAAATTTAATTATGCCAGCAATATGCCAGCAAAACTTATCATTGAAAATCCTAAACTCATCTTTGACCAGTAAGTGAAAAGACAAATCTGATTCAGTATTGTCTGATCTGACACTGATACTTGCAATTCATTTGCATCTATACTGCCAGATATTTGCTGAAGCAATGGAGGCAAAGTACCTTGTTCTAGGGTATGCAAGTAATGCCCCAGAAAATATTTGTATCCACAGTTCTCCATTGATAAACCCAGCACTCTCACCAAAACACCATAGCATGTCCCTGTGTTCCCCAGTGATACACAAAACACATATTAAAAACACATAATCTCATTGCATTTAAATGAATACATAACTTTATTTAAATAAATGCTTTGTCATGACAAAAAGACAAAGGTTAAGAGTACATAAATTACAAGTTGAATAAATATTACACAGTGATAATCACTTTCTTAATAATTTGAGTTTTTCTTCTTTTTTTGTCTGTTTTATTAAGAGTTCCAAATGCTGCATTTTCACATTCCTCCCGGCACTTTTGTGTATCTCTTTCACGAGTTGTGTGCCTCACATGTCAGCGTGATCAATGGTCTGCCTTCTTCCCTCCGCTAGAATAGCTATATGTTCAGAAACAAAGCTATAGTTATCATTTCAGTGTGAGCTGCGATTATTGCATTAGTCCAACCAGGGAGGAGACTCATAATCTGAGATGCAGGGAATTCAGGGAGCTGCTGTAAGTGCGAGGTGCCCCTGTGGTCCACCAGCATCCAATTTGTTCAATCCGGCCTCCGCACTTCTGTGCTAGACTACAGTTAAATGGGGAATAATGTTCTAATCTTGACCTTCACGTTTCTGTTTTGTAGATTTTCATCCAAATTAATCTTTTATGATGGGTGCTGGCCATTTTTTCCCAACCCCTGCCCCAAAACTTTGGATTGTACCATTTTTAGGCTTATACTGTTTTGTGTGAAGTCAGGTTTGTTGCAACTGAGTGAAATTTCCCATAGAATCTGTGCCCTGTTGTGTTTCCTGTTTGCTGTAATTGATAGCATTCGTCTCTACGGCAGAATATTGCTCGAGACCACAGCACACAACACTCTCCCTCATTCCCTTGCAGCGAGACACACACTCCTCAGCCAGTGATGAGCGGTGATGTATTTTTAATATCCCCCTCCCCTATGCTATTAAATATCTGATATTGTTCTGGGTCCTGGCGTGGGCCACACAGCCCCTGTCGGAGTAGCTGAAGCGAAGCATCAGACAGTTATCAGTATTACTGTGATCGATATTATATATTATTATCAGTATTGATGGTTTAGTTTAAGTGCAAGCTGCTTTCATAATGGATTGGGGGCACAAGCCATTGTGCAGGGGCAAGAACGGAGTTGGCGACTTAGCTTTGTCACACTGTAGTTGCATTCGCTCCCCTTTCAGAACCCGTCTGTGATAGAGACAGAGCTGAGTCATTTTGACTAACAGCGATGCAAGTTAACAGTTGTGCTGACATATCAAGCATTTGCAGTCGCTGTCCAACAGCTTTGTTTTTTTTTTTTTTTTTAAAGGACAGAGATATCCCTAAGCAATGAAGCCGTAACCGCATCCCTTTCTCTGACACTGGCACAAGGAGTAATTGCATTGGGTGAAATGCATTTGTGACACAATATAAAGTCATTATTGTATTGATTGCACACCTCTGTCAGAATCTGAGCTTAATTTAACTACCCTGATGGCCCATGGTATCTGCATTTTCCCCCCCACCTGGCTTCTATGGAAATCATTATTCAAATGTATTTCTTGTAGAAAGGCACTGAGATTTCCATACAAAACAAAAGCTGCACACTGTCATATTCCTACGATTGCTTTATCTTTTACTTTTCCTGTCATGGTGTGTGCTGTTTCAGTGGTGTTCATTCAGAACATTAAAACTGATCTTAGTTTTTGAGAGTGCATTGATATACTGACGATAAGTTTCCACCCGGAAAGATGACAGAAAAACAGCGGTGGTGTGCGTGTGTGTGTGTGTGTTTTGGAGGGGCGGCAGACTATCTCTCTGGACATCCTGTATTCAAATGACCAGAACTCACCTAGTCGGAAGCTGGAATGAACTATGCAAATTACTTTTTTTATAGTTTACAGGCTAAAATACACACATCATTTAACAAGCACCAGTAATTTGCAATTTCTTTGTAAAAAAAAAAAAAAAAAAAGACAACAAAAAATTATTAAAGTAATACACCAAGGTAACGCCTATATCAGTGTCTAGGAGACCACTTGGTTAAGAAACATGGCTCAAAAGTGGGAGGTTATTACTTCACTGAAGGCAAAGAGAACAAACAAAACCGGATAGGACCATGCCCCAAACCGGCCCACCTGGACAGAGCACTGCGGTCGTGACTGTCTGAATCTGTGAGGCTCCCACAGGATCGTCAGAGTCCCCTGCAAATGATCATTTGCTCTGACTTGATAAAACTGATTTTTATGCTGATGCTGGAAAATTCCAAGAATTTCAGTGCCAGCACAACTGTACCAGCAGACACGGTCTCAGGGCTGGGACCCTAGTGTCAATCAAAAACCTCTCCCTAACAACTACAGCATACTGTAAAAGTATGATGTTCGCTTAACAGGTGGGGAACTTGTTTTTGGTAGCCTCACAGCTTCCAATCAAATTTCTGAGTCTGCAGTACATCACATGATGTCACCGCACCTGCAGGAAAAAGCGTGTGCTGTGTGACACAGCACGGCAGCTTCCGTTTACATAGGCACGACTGGTGTATTAGTTTCAGTCACAGAGTCACAGACTTACAGGCCTCTGTCGACCACGCCCCGATCCGTTCTCACCTCACTTCAGCTGCGCCCCCCTCCCTCAGCCACTCTCTCCGGAGAAAGGGTCAAGAGCGGAAAATACGAGACATTCTTTTGCGAATTTGCTCATGCAGACACACACTTTTAAAAAACAAATGGGCACATTCCCGAACCTAGTCTTCTTAACGCTTTTCCAAGTGAATAAAATTCCCTATGGATTAAGTGCTTTGATAGGACGAGTACCTGGATAGTGACAATTGTATCAGCTGTTATCTTATTTTTTTAATAAACAAAAACCCCAAATCATTCTGCTTGTATTAAGAGTTTCTGTCTCATCTGACAACACCACAGTAAAAGACATGAAAGACAGAGACAGATCTGTGTTCCACAGACTTGAGTCTTTTGCATCATCTTAAGTGTACAAGAGATAGTTAGCTCAAACCCCAGCTTCTATAAAAATATATAAATATATGTATATATTTTTACAAATCATTTTGATGGGACCCAGCTCTTCTCAGTGGGACCCTTTACAGACACAGGAAGGGACCAACCACCTGGGTCCAAGTGGGTTAGAGGTGAGCACAGTCATGAAGGTTCAGATGTCTTTTTTCTTTTTCTTTTTTTTTTTTAAACCTTTTGTTTTTATGTCGCATTTACAATCTCAAAGTGCCTGGCGGGTGGTTTGGGCAGGAAGGAGGGAGGCGGGCCCTAGGTCAGGTGATTGGGGGGGAGGGCGGAGCCTCACTCGTTGTTGCTGCCGCTCTCCAAGTCTTTGCACTGAATGTCCCCTCCGCTGTAGTCCGTCCCGGGCAGCTGCACCCCGTACTTGTCTACACACCAGCAGATCCCTCGCTTCCGGCCGCGGGACGGCTTACACTGCAGGACGATAGAAGGGGGGAGACAGGGCGGTCAATGACAGTGCCCCCGGTTGATGTGCAGCGTAGGCACTGCTGCAGTGCTACTGACCAGCATGTATTGGTGTGTTCGCAGAGGAATTCCAGCAGAGGCTGGCAGGCCTGGCCTCACTGTGCTCAGAGACAAACGGAGTGTCGAGTGACGGTTGTGGCTACATACCTGCTTGCGTTTAAAGAAGCCCTTCCTGTCACAGTTGGGGAGGTAGAGGGACAGGGCCATGACACGAGACGACTCCTTCATCGTGTGAATGATCCCATCCAGCTTCCTCCTGCATGGACCCTGAAGAAGTAAACCAGATATATCCAATTACACACCCTGTTACGCTGCCTGCTATACTCCATATGTAATCCTACATGCAGATATTCACACACACTACACACCTGAGCACAAATGGAGACGCACAAAGACAAATAGAAACAAACACGCTAAGCACACATGCACATAAGCACACACATGCATGTGTACCCACGCCTGTGGTCGCACTAAGTGCAAACATGCGCTCACAGATCCACACAGAGACGTGGGCTCTCTTCAGAGGCGGGGGACTTACGAATTCGGGCTCGTGCTTGTCGATGGGGAGCGGGGAGTAGTCCACCTGGCCGACAGACCTCAGCTTCTCCTGCTGCTTCTTCTTGTCCTTGCGCACGGCGTGCACCTTCTTGCTGGAGATGTGGTCCTTGGGGTAGAGCGGCACCTTGGCAGGGGGCAGCAGGTCCTCCGCCATCTCGGCCGTCATCGGGTCCTCGTGCTCCCGCGACTCGCGATCTTCAAAAGGAAACGGGAGAGGACAACATCAGGGAAACGGCATCCAAGGGTCAATTTACAAAATGCCGTCTGCCCGATGGAAATTAAGGACAGGAGTCAGCGATTGTGCTTTGAGTGATCTGCTTTGCATTTAAACATTGAGCTACAAAATTGAACAAAAAACAAAGCACTGCTTGGGGTAATTGTTAATTCCAAATACATCAAATTCATTCAAGATTTCAAGCATTCGCATTATCCATCCAGGGTGCTCAGTCGGGTTGGTGTGAGGAAAAGGGGTTTCTTCCACCACCAGGGGGCGCCTTTGCATTTGTTTATTGATAAGAACAGGCTCAGCACTGCTGAAAACCCACCACTCCCCATGCAAGTAGGCACCAAAGCACTATTCATTTCTCTGTACTATGACAAAACCCTGCCACTCCCATATATGTTTCTACTAGACACTACTACTATATTAGATTGTGTTAAATTTTATAAATATACAGCTATGATATGCAATGGTTTGCTGGAAACCTATGTTTTCATTGTTAAATGTCTGATTAATCTGAAAAGAATGAGTGTTGAAGATTAATTTCCTATATTTTGAATCAGGGTTTTACTGTGATGATGTATCCTAACATCAAGCAGAAGTGGAGTTATCAGTGCTCACTGCCTACGGGCTTAGAACTGGGTCAAATATGTTCTGCTCCTGGTTTGGCAAAAGAAACTAGCTTCTCCAACAAAAATGGGAACTCACTTGGAAAAGAATTTTCTCTGCATGGTGCCATGGCAACCACAAACCACAGCACAGGTGGCCGTTTTTGTCACCAGTGAGCTCTAAAGATTTTTCCAGTTCTTTTGTCTGCTTTCAGATTAATTCTGATGGAGCCTCTTTTGCATCACACGGGCAGAGGTCCTTGCTCGAGGGTTGCAGTGCATTGTCGGATCTGATTCCTGTCATGTCATGTTTCTGAGCTAATCCACTTTCCATGCTTCCTCTGAAACATTCCCAACATCAATCCTCTAGGCCATCCAGCAACAGCCTCCAGAGATAGCCATATGTCTGATGTCCACCTTGCCCAAAGCAAGTGAGGATGGGATGACACCAGGGCGTGCTGGATAACCTCTGCCTCTCTGCTGTTGAGGGGATGGCCATACTGGGCTCTTGTTAGCCCCCGCCCCTACACCGGTGCCAGTGGCCTGACCAGCCTAAGGTTCTCTAAGGCCATGCAGGCGGGCACCGATCTCAGGGAAATAACTGGGATGGCTGCCAGCCCAAGACTGACCGGCCCGCTGAGCCAGAGAATGGTTACGGTTATATTTATCCAGTAAGGAAACCCGGAGGTACAGGGGTGCGTGGGTGGAGCCTGGCTGGAACACCGGGCGGGAATGTGTCAAGTATTGTTGCCTGAGACGGCCGGGAGAGATATTGGGAGACAGCTGTGGGACGATTAAAAATAATTGGGTGAATGGGTTTCTCTGTTCTGCAGGACGCCAGTCCCAAATCGATGGAATTTGTGGGGGGGGAGGTGAGGAGAGAAGAAGATATGGCATCGAGTGAGCTGTGTGCCGTGGATGGGATGTCTGGGGCAGACAGTGGGGCGAGGGGGGGGAGGGATTCTGGATCCTTCGGCATGCAGGCGGAACTTCGGACCTCTGTTTGAAATGAAACTCGCAGCTCGTGACCTGGCAGGCTGCGACTACAGACTCGACTCTCCTCTCCTCTGAGCTACTCTGCAACACTATTAATAAAGTGTGTGCTCTTTCCTAATGCTTCAAGCCTGAGGGAGGGACTCTGCAGAGCTGTTCACCAACTTGCACTGCCTGAGACACCTTTCTAAACCAGCAGGTCTCTGTAGTTAGTGTCTGGTTTTCTGCAGTGATGCGTTTCAGGGTAATGCCTCGAGGACCCAAGGTTAGGTTCGCTTGCTTCTGTTCCTTAAATGAAACATTTCTGTTCTGGATGGATGTGCATGATCTTGCAGTGAGTTTAATGAAGAAATCTAACAGTTATGCTTGAATGTGTCAAGCCACACGCACATGATGAACGTGCCCAGTGTTAGCTGGCAATCATCAGTTCAGTCAACGCCAACGAGGACAATGACATCCCTCTCATGCCTGTCCATTGGCGGTACAAAGTCAGTTTTTCTGCTTGTGCAGGAACCTCAGTGGACTGTTTAGCATTCTGAAACTGTATTGATTGTGGCAGACTGACGTGTAAGCGGCATCATGTACTACTGTTCCAAAAAAAAAATTGCAAAATGAAAGCTAAAAGGACATGCCCCTCTCCTTCCTCCTCTAAAGTTTCCTCAAAGACAAGGGCTCCTGAGCACAGAGATGCATCTGATACAGCTGTCTTTAAATATTAACATGCTCCTCAATTATACTTCATGAATATCTTAGTTTGAAAGCCACCCCCACACCCCCACTCCCTTTCAGTTTTCGTAATCCTTGATTGATCTCTATTAAGTCATTTTGAACTGCTGGAAAAATGCGACACCGATTCTGCAGAAACGCTGGCGGCATTCCCACCCTGCCCTGTGGTGTGTGTACACCGTGCCGCTGTGATCTCGGCGACGTTCCCAAAACGTTGGACTGTCAACGTCCCGCAGACATCCCCTCCGCGTTACAGAGTGGAATTAATTAGCATTCGCCTTGTGTAGGGACAGACAGCGCTAATGATCACATCACCGTCGGCCCTCCACACATCGATGACACATAGGCCCAGCAGTGACTCACACAGCCTGATTGTGTGGCACGTCTTTGCGGTCTGAATGGAGCCCACCGGAGCACAGGAAAACAGAGGGAGAATCCTGGGTACACTGAGCAGAAGTGCACTAAAGCCATTAATTGCTTTTTGGCTGGGGATGTGGGCACCATTACAAAGGAGACGCAGACAGGAAGAGGACTCTGATCAAAGGGCTCTTTGGGGAAAGGGACTGAGGAGGGAAACAATAGTCCGCAGCAAATGACACCACTTGCTTTCCTTCAGATACCCGGCTTGGAGCAATCACGGTGTAAAAAGAGCTTCTCCAGATGACCGTAGCAGGACAATGGCAATTCCACCACCAGTCCCCATGGCAACCTCAGCCAAAAACAGCTTGAGATGGAATAGCAGCCAAAAACCTGTGCAGGTTGAACAAACATGTTCCACCTGAACTGAATCCATCTCTAGCTTCTTGCAGATGTTTTTTTTCCCCCCTTTTCTCAAGTGACACTTAAAAATCATGTTCCAGACTTTGTTCACCTGTTCCTAGCATCCCTGGAACCCTGGAACCGCTGGAAGGCCTTCTTCTGCAATGTTTAAACTCTTGTGTTCAGAGCTGGATAAACATTTGGGCAGTCTGCAAAGGGAATCTCTGACATCAAATCGGATCGGAGATGGATCCCGCAGTCTACTTCCTGGATTTGGACACGCTGACACGTGTGGGTGGCGCTGTTGCTGAGTTACATGATTGACAGAGAGCAGACTTTGCGTCAACTGAAATGTTGTATGGCTGCTATTCGCTCTCCTGGTGCTGGGCACACAGGAAAGCTGTGCTGCTTGTAGCAAGAAGAAAAACTTTCCTCACGGTCATCATCCAAGCTTGTCAAAAATATCCGACCTCTGAATATTTCACAATATGTTGTTGTGTGCAGTCCATCATATAGACGGTGACACAGTCCAACTCTGGAATGTCAGCTGCACATGTGATGCTCATGGGCGCTTCATTTTCATTTTTTAATTTTGGCAAAACTACAATGTCTTTCAGAATACTTCATATCCTCACATTATCCAACAAGAGGTACAAGACAGGAATGACATGTGTTCTCTCACAACCATGTGCCACTAGTCTGCATAGAGGCACATTTAGCATATTGAACTAAAGACCCAGGTCCCCAGCCAAGGAACCATTCATACTATTTGACACTAGGGGGTGACATTACTCTCTTTAGCATATGCATATTCTCCCATAAGCTCTGCTTCACTGTGTTAAGTTCAATGTACCAGAGAAAGACTGCTTCAACACAGATAAAATCTACAAATGTCTTATTTTTAAACATGCTGTAAATGAAACTATGAAGGAAATAACCTACACTTGATGTAGCTTGAGCAATGTACCCTCCCCTCCACTGTAGCTTACGATACCAGGAAACTGGCATCAAGCCGCATATAGTGACATAATCCAGTCACCATGCAAAAATCACCTTCAGGGTTGGAATATTTGCTTTGTTTCCTCACCTTCCCAGGTATTTGATGTGTTATCATGCAAATGAAAAAACAAGGCGGCAGTCTGCTTTGTTAAAGTCGTAATAGCTAGTTCTCCCAGATGTGCGTCACGCAAACAGAATGTAAGTGAAATAAGCCAAAAAATAATTAGAAGTAACTCTTTTCCAGTATAATGCCAAAAATGTCTATTTGTTTGGCCCTTGCGAAAAATTTTGTTTATCAATACTCTCTTTGCAGTAGGAAACACTATGTCCAAGTTCATGTGCTTGCCAACTTCTAAATTTAACATTTCTTATAATTTCATTTCTGTGCAAAGGGCTGTGTGATAAAAAAAAAGACCTTCTGAGGGCCATCAGGATCTTATCTCCGATCTCAGTTCTGTTGTTCCGACCCACACATCACTTGTGCCACGCCCGGTCAGCGGCTGCACACTCAGTCCCACATCACCAGCACCACGCCTGGCCCCCACCCTTTGTGATTAGCCTCCCCTTCCCTCCAAATGCAACATCAACAGAAAAATCTGCAAATAAAATGTGGTCACTCCAAAAGAGCCATCCGCCACAGTTTATGGAGGCATCCCTCATAAGGAGACGAAACTCACGGAAATTGTGACGAAAATCTAAAATTCATGAGATGTCCTACTTTCGCGTGTAATCTCACATCATATCTGGCCCTTTCCTTCAGTATGTAGAAAGCGCCCTTATATGGCGGCGGAATTCTGCTATGGAGGCCGCCTAATCGCCCTAATGAATAAGTAACAGACAGGAGATGACAGCCCTTAATCCCAGCTCAGAGGTGTTCTCCCTCTCTGCCTGGTCTCAGACACTTGACCCCTTTGTGTGTGTCTAGCCCAGCTGTTAAACGCGACTGATGCGGAACTCCACAGGAAATGAGAAGCGCCATTCTAAATCCACGCGTGGTCTGATGGACGGCCAGCTAGAGACATGTCCCAGACACACAGCCGCAGTAGCATGGCTGCACGCTCACCCCTTCACCCCGCTACTGGAATCACTCCTAAACTCCACATGAAGAGTAGGAGGAGACTGGATCTGTTTCTGAACTAAATGCATTACAAGCTGGTGCCAACTGGTGAGGAGGAGAGAAAATGTCATCATGTTCACTCCTTACAATGCCTTCTTGTATATGCGCTAAAATGTCATTGTCATAAGAGGATGTAGGACAGATAAATCTCGGTGTGTGAAGTATACAGTGCCACTCTGCTCCCCTTTTCAAGGCAGACATGCCTCTAAAATAGATTGCCTGCCGTCATCATGCTGTTTCCTGTATTGATGTTGCCCTGGGACGTAGGGGGTTGGGTCACTGACTCGAACACAAACAGCCCTTTGACACCACACACTTTGTCCCCTGCACCACGGAAAGATGTCAGGAGCATCTCAATAGAGATCCACTGGCAGTGTTGGAGTTCCTGCGTCGGGCAGCCCTGCGGAGAAGCGGTCCGCAAACTGGGCACGTGACCAGAGGGCTGCGGTTTCAAACCTCGGGTGGGATGTGACTTTGTGCTTTCGAGCATGTCGCAGTGCCTCACTGCTGTTGCTTCCTGCAAATGTGGATCTGCATAAAATGAGCATTGTGTAAACTGCTGTTTTGATGGCAATTACATATGATGTAATAAAGGCTGACTTTGGCTGCCTCTCCAGCGCAGAGTTGGCGAATGTGCTCTGAATGCACTGGGAAAATCAATGGGGTGCACATTCAATCAGATCTTTGTCTGCTTCCATCTCATGACAGCTTCATTCATTTCCATTCTGCTTCCCCCCCTCTTCTCTCTGTCACACACATACGCGCGCGCACGCGCACACACACACACACACACACACACCCTCCCTTCGCGTTTAATCGTTGAGCAGTAATCCGACTCTCGCCACGACCCGCGGCTACAAACCTAAATTCAAGCAGGGCGAGATCTATTGCCCCAGGAATGCAGTGCCCAGCTCAGTCGATTTGGACATTTTCGCAGATCAAGATTTGTGTCTACATCTCTAAAGTACAATCTCGGAAATATATACAGATCTCAGTTTGACCCCTTTTTTTCCAGCCTCACAAATTTCAATTGAGCAAACTGCAGGTGTGGATGCCCAGTCTAAAAAAACTAACTTGACAAAACCAAAGGCTTTGCGCAAGACTTAAAACAGGTGTAACTGGCGTCATGGTTCTTACCGCAGATAAATACTGCCAAACGCCTTTGTTCTGCCAGTGGAAAAAAAGAAACTTCGGAGAATTCTTTACAGTTTTGTTGGCTGACCATCGTAACACGTCCTAGTGACTGCGCAGAGACGAGGTGGATATCTAGACAGACGCTAAGGTCCTTCTGAAGAGAAATACAAACAACCCTATTTAGACCACAATGACTCACAAACCTTTTTAATCTCCACTGGTAACTAAGCGCTTTGCTACAAGCCTAGCTCGACAACGAAATAGTATGATGAAAACTCTTAAGCTTTCATTCTAGATTGTGGCAACGTTCCTATTGGCCACAGGTCTGCAGACATCGCCTGCAGGAACTGCCTGACAACGTTGATTTTTAATTACGCAATACGGTCCCACCGCACGCACGTGCTTGTTAGGGGTTCACATTCATCATTGGTCTGCACCCTGAAAAAGTGCCTGAATATTCGAGGGTTCTAATTATATACATTTAAATTACTTATATATTTATATATTATATGCATTATATACACATACATATAATTATAGATAATATCCTATACAATTTATTTAGTTGGCTTTGTTTTAATGTCTTTTATTCGTGAATAGAATGCTATGTATCACAAATAATAAAAATTATTACATCTGAACACTAAAAATCAAAAACATTTCAGAAAAAAAAATCAAAACATGGCACAGTGCCTAATTCACAGTAGTAAATACCAATGCAAAAGTTAAACAAATGTCATCATGGTGTTTGTAGCAAGAAAAATGTCATCAACGAAAATGTGTTGCATTGCGGAATAAATGCCGGTACTGAAAAGGCGAGCCTGTTGCCTGAATGGATTGCATGCTGTGATTGGGGGTTACAATTTAACTTAAAAACAAAATGTGTTCCTAGACTGAAAAGAAAAAGCCCCACGTACCACTTGCATTTGCAAAACCAAGCACCGTACTGCAATCACTACATATGAAAAGCTCTCACTGCCAGGTTCCTCTGTGGACTTACCTATCCCTGTGTACTGTGGTTTGTATCCTTTCTCGTTCGTGCACACTCCTCGGCCGTGAAGCAGGGCGTGCAGGGGCTTTTCCTCGCCGCTCCGCGGCAGGCAGCGGAGCCCGTGAGTGCACGTTCCGGTGTACACGCCGCACGCCTGCCCCTCAGCGAGAGCGCACGTCAGGCAGCAGCCGCAGCCCGGCTCCTTTACCAGCTGACAGCCCACGGGCACCGGGGGGCACATGGAGAGTGCTTTCTGATCACAGGGCTCGCAGGGGACGTACGACCCCAAACACCGAGACAGCCCCAAGAAAAATGTCACCAACAGACAAAAACTGAGTATCATTTTGTCAAAAGATCACCGCACAAATATGAAATTAAGAATCAGCTGATGTGCTTAGTAAGAGAAGTGATTCAATTGCCTCCAGTCATCAGATTTTAAACCTAACAAGCCTAAAGCCACAGCCTTTAGCAGAGAGTCCGCATCCACGCGCACCTGTGTTTTCTTTTTTTTTTCAGATGACACAGCTGTGATGACTTTAGGTGTTTAAAATAAATGCTCTCTCAGAGTGAGGGAACACTCTTCTTTATCTGTTTTTAAAGAATCAAATAAGTTCAAACGTAGAGCAAAATGACCAGAGAGGGGAACAGTCTAAAACGAATCCTTTTTTGATAGACGCGGTGTCCTGTCTGCACGGGAAATATTTGCTCAAAAATCTGGACCTTTTCCCCTCTGAAACCGATTCCAATACTTCTGTCCCTCTGGAGAACTTTTCTAAGCAGACTGATCAAGTTCAGAGCAGGCTTGGCTTTTTAAAAAGAGCCAAACCCAAACCCCGTACTATGAATAAACCAAACAGCAGTGAAGGGGGGCGCACTTGTCTTCTCAGTAAGGTACTGGTTCCAGGGCGGGGCTTGGCGAGTTTCCAGCTTTTTTTGTGCAATGGGACCGGTCTTTCACGTTGGCAGCTATTGCAGTGCCAAGAGGAGCGACACAAGAAACCAATGCAAAGATAAAAAAACAACAACAACAACACACACACAAAACGGTAAAACGGTGTTCTCCGGAGGACGTGTAATTTAAGGCGTTGATGGTGTTGTGTTGCGTACCCGCTCCGCGGTTCCTGTTCAGATCAACGTGTACCCACCGCATTTTAAAAGTTTGCAAAGCAGTTGAGAGAGTCTTTACCGTGTCTAAGGAGCTCGATTACGCCCGGAACCGGGTGTAATATTTTGCTGAAAACTGTTTACTAGTTTTGCTAGTTATGTTGATCAATTACAACAGACATTTTATTTACGTATGCCCCAACCCCCCCTCCCACCTTTTAAGCGATATTGCTTTACGCTGCATCCTCGTGAATACTAGTTCAGTGAGAGAAACAGGGCTTTCGCAAGTATCCTACTATCTATCTGAAAAGAAACGTGAATGTAATTACAGTTAGAAAATAATTAAATTCAATTAACTGCATAATCTGTGTAAGTATGGTACATTGGCCCTTTAGATTAATCAGAATGTTTGTAGAATAACAAATTAAATGCTGAGACTTGTTTATTTCTATCAATGACACAAATCCTGGGCAGGGGCCAATCCTTCCGAGTAGACATTACCTAAACATTACCGAGTAGACATTACCTAAAAGAATGAATAGTGTAACATGTTTTGAGCAACTTTTTTTTTTATATCACTGAGAATAATCTTTTGCTATGACATACACAGAGTTATGTGCATATCTGTTTGCCATGTTTGTACATATACAGTTACCGGCTTTACTGGAGGACCCGACAAACTAATCTGGATTAAAGCACTGGCTGGTCATTTGTTCTGCATAAATGTTCAGTCTTGTGGTGGAGTGTAGTATGAACAGAGTGATGTGGGCATATGGACCGGGTGGGGGTCTGTGCCTGCTCCACACCATGCCTCCCTGCAGGGGAACCGAGAGGCCAAAGCTGCCGGTTTTCACTGCTCTCCATGTAGCTGTTCCTGCCCGTTTTATTTTAAAAATAGCTCAACTTTAAAGCCTGCACCTGTTCCATTGGACGCCATTTGTAATACAAAGGCAGCCAGCAGGCTTTTTTAAATGTGTGTGTGCGAGAAAGAGAGAAGGAGAAAGTGTGTGTGTGTGTGTGTGTGTGTGTGATATGCTGTGCATGCCTAAAATTATCAGTGGTGTTATATAGTTGTGATCCTGATTTTGTGCTACACAAGCACAGATGTTGCAGGTCCTACTCCAACGTGAGGCTAGCAGTGTCTTTCCCAACATTCTCCCCTATATACACAGTGCACTGTTGAGTTATTCTCCTATATGTTTCTTTCGCATATTTAAGCAAACACCAGTGACACAGACAGCGATGTCTCCTCTCGCAGTTGCCTTTCTCACAATATTTTCTTTAAAGCCTTCGGGGCTCATCATGCACATGAACGTGCTGCTCCCCCTCCATGCTCTGTCTCTCACAGTTTTTTTTCCCCCTTTTTGGTATGCAAGCATTTTGTTTGGTGTATCTCTTCCTTGGAGTAGCTCTTGAAACAGTGTTTCTTGCTGGGAGCAGTTGAGCAGTTGGCCACTTGAAGGCGCTGTTACCAACGGCAAAAAGTTTAGCCTACAGGGAGCGAATGTGAGCTTGTAGCACCAGAATGGTCCTATAAAAGTCATACGCCATCCCTCTTCATTTTGAAATGGCAAAATCAACGCTGGCTTTAACATTATCTTGGGATGATAATATTTTGTGCTGACACTGCATATGTTCAACCATAGTTGTGGGCCATGGGTAAGAGTGCAATGAGGAATTTTAGATCTCAATAAATCCATTTTATTAGACATGCATCAAGCCCCTGGAAGCAAATATCTGATTTATGGAAAACATAGAAATGCATTATTGGGGATTAGGCCCCCTCAGCAAACAACCATATGACTGCAATAATATTAAGGTTATTTTGAACAGCTGTTGTTTGTGTTCAATTGCGAAGTTTTGTTTGTTTTCCTTTTTTAAAAAAATGTATGTGAAGATTAATGCCATTCCGAAGTGAATGTCATTGTGACAAATCCTATCTAAGACCAGCTTTTCATTTTGAAGCATAAAGAGCTCTCATTCTGCTTCTTTGTCTTCCTCTGTCTGAGTCTCATCTTTTTTATATTTATCATGAAAAGGTGAAATTATGAAACAGATGATGTATAGTAAAGCTCAAATATAATGGACTGAATACTATCATTAGTATTTTAATTTATGTATATTTATTTCTTTTAAATACAGCCAACAGGCTAGGATATTATGGCACAACGCTGGACAGGGAAGGTCTGGTTCTGGTTTTACAGCCTGCAGTCCAGTTTTCTCCCACTGCGTAAGTCTGGTTTCCAATCCCTCCTCTGAAAGTACTGGTTCTTCCTTCTGATGGCATTTGTTTGCAGTGCTGTGTTCCAGCTCAGATGTGTTTCCAGTCCTATAAGGTTTCAGATTGCTCCAGTCTGCATGCTGGTCTTTACCTTGGAAAGAAAATAAACTTGCCTAGAAGCAGAGTCCAAATTTACTGGAAACACATAGGAAATGTAATCCAGCCACTAATGAGGAGATAAACTGTCACAAATTACTGCCCCAGTTGTGTGGTCGGAGGAGCTCAGCGCTTCGGACAACTAGGGGTGGACATTCCCGTGGTTGCTTTGGGATGTATTCTATCTGTGCTGGTTTGATAGAATGTACCCCCCGTGTGGTTATGCTCTGAACCCTCACTCAGTGCACTGGATCAATGGACAGGCACATTAAAGATCAAATAGAGTGACAGGTTTCCTCTTACTCTACCTGCTGATTATTACATTCTCCCTCTCAGCTCAGCACCGAGGCGGTTCCTGGTTTCCTGCCTGATGATCTTTAAGTTTCTCTCAGGGAAGGTTTGTGCCAACAGCCACATTTTTCATCTCGCAGATCCTCTGCATTATGTCTCACTCTTGATGCCCAAACTCAAGTGCTGCTACCTTCTCTGTTTCTCAGAGTGTTTATGCTGTGTGTGTGATGATCTCTTCTGTTAGCTGTGACCCCCTGTTGCTACCGCTCATGTTGCAAGTGTCCACCTTTGGCCACCAGCACCCCCCTCCTCACAAGAGACAAATGCACTCTGACATGATATTACCCGGGTGAAAGCACAGCCAATGCAGCTTTTTTTAGCCTGAAGATTTAGAATTCAGTCCCAGACA
Source organism: Megalops cyprinoides (assembly GCF_013368585.1). NCBI lineage: Eukaryota > Metazoa > Chordata > Actinopteri > Elopiformes > Megalopidae > Megalops > Megalops cyprinoides. Next base: position 18,925,207 of record NC_050596.1, read on the forward strand.
CAGAGCTCAGATAGTACAGGGGTGACATCCTGATGGACACCTATCCTTTCTGATTCGGTGAGGGAAACTCCCACTTTGACCAATGTATGGGAGTCTATAATAGGCATGCATGTGACATAGACTGCTTTTGACTTGTTGAAACTTCACAGTTTTTTTTTTCTCACCTGAAGGAAAGCTCACAGACTTTTCCGCTATGAACAAACCTAGTTAAACAGTCTGACTTCAGACTGCTCCTCGGAGCCTGTTTCCGTGACTGTATGCGACTTTGTGCTACTCCACTGGCGCTGCTCCTCTTTCGTTACAGTTTTACGAGTTTCAGACCTCGTACCTTCGCTGGAATATAGACCCAAAGAAGTCACACAAACAAAATGCAGCAAGCTTCGAGCGTATTGAGAAATCCAGCCCTGTAATTGGTTGGGTTTGCTTATACTGCCGTCTGGGGATTTGAGCTGTTTGTAAATGTTTATTCCTCTTTTCTTGCATGTGTATCCACTCACCCACATAAATAGGCAACTTCCTCTCATCCCACATATGAAATATTCCTGCTGAGCTCTCTGACTTCTTCTGAATTGACAACATCATCAGTAATGCGGAGGCGAAACAGTGTGTCTGCATGGTGTTAAAGGAGTCCTGAGTTACTGAAAGACATTGTTATCTGTTTGCTTAGGCTGTATTGCATGCGTGTGACACTCCAGTCCCACTGTAATTGTTAAATAAACATGTGGGTGTCTGTATACAGTAATGACACATCTGTGTCTCATTTAAATTAAATAAATACAAGCTGTTTATAGATTTGCTAAACTAATGATTCAAATGATTCAATTATCTAAATCCATACTGTAATCAGAAATGTCTGTCTGTGGGCAAAACAAAGTTACCTCACTCTTATGAGATAAATCTTCGCTGCAATCCCTCGTAAAACCAAACAAATCCCACGGAAAACGAGAAATAAAGGGGACTCTGGCATCGGGCTGAAGCACTCTCTTCTCTCTGTTTGTAGAAGCCAGTTTCAAATGAGGCCGGGTATGAAATGAAATCACATCACAGCAGATAAAGTCAGGGGAAAATGGCGAGCAAATTGCTTTTCTGATGATATACACCCATGCTTGCTAAGGCAGGATGGGTCCCTGTAATCCGAGTAAAACAGTTTGATAGCTAAGTACGCATTAATTGGACCCTGTCATAGGGAGTTTAAAACTGTACTGTCCACCGTGAGGCCAAATGTTTTCCTTTCTGAAAGTTGAGATTCTGCTTTGTGGCTAAAGAGCTCCTTTATGTTCACATGTGCTTGAGATTGGGATGCGTTTTAAGCAATTTCTCGTTTATAGTTGTGTGACTCGTAGTCTTTAGCCTCCCCCACCTGTTTCACTCCATCACCTTGTTGCTCCTTAACTATCTACCCTCACTCCTCATTTCCCCTTCCACTCTCCTTTTGTTATTTTACCCCATCCTCCTTTTTCTCCCTCACTGCCTTCCTCATGAACCCCCCTCCCCCACCCCACCCGAAAAAGAGGTCACTGGGTTTATGTTTAGTCAATCATTATGAAATACATTTCGTATTCAGATTTCGTGCATGATCTGAAGGATAAATATTTCCCAGTTGGGTAAAGTGTTATGTGATTACTGTCTGCGCTGACAGTCAGTGACATGCAAATATGAAACATGTAGCAATAAGGAAGCCAGCATTGAGTTGGTGAAGGTAATAAATTATGTATTCCTAGTTCACACTGACAAACATATGTCTTATATATTTTCTGGTATTTCTATAAAGTCAAACTCAGTAACCAGTAGACATAATATTCACTCTATGTTGTAGTATAACTAGCTGAATTCCTAGAAATATTGGTTGCCAATATTGGCTGTTGGCAGCAAACATTATATTCAAGCATTAACTTGCCAGACAGCCTTTGTGGAACATATTTCATGGCATTGCAATGGATAGCTTACCTGTAGCTAAAGTAGTTAAATGTGTCTAGCTGTAAATTTCACCAAAGTTAATAACTAATCGACATGTGTCAAGCTAGAAATCAAACCTGCATATCATAGCAATATGTTTAAAGAACGATCAGACTACCTAAATATATACACTTGCCTCACCTAGCAAGTTCATATTATGTGTCCAGCTGATCAACTCATTTGTGAGGAGAAGAACGTGGTAGGACATTATGTGAAGATATGTGTCATTTCAGATGGTCCAGTCTAGGGCAACCAGGACATGACAGGACATTTAGACAGACGGTAAGGACACTGAGATTGATTGTTAGAAAATGGAGTCAGTGATTTCAGCACCTAAAAGTTCACCGAATGTTTGAAAGGCGAATGTGTTTGCTCACCTTAAACTAACAGCTCTAACCATGTATCACTGCACTGGCCCGGATAGCTCCATTCTCCTGTTAGAAGCCGCACGTGGTGCACGCTGACTGCGGCTGTCTGCCAGCCTGTTGGGAAATGTCTACTGCACAAACCAAGTCAAAGAGAACTCTTAAGCACAGCAAACTAATTTATGCGCAGTGTCAGAACAGCAGAGGAAAAGTTTGGCCCTTGAAGGAGCTGACAGACAAGGTGTCTCAGCACTACTGTCAAAGTTGTTTGTTATTGTTGCAAATTGTGTAACTGAGGCAATACATCAACCCACTCTCCCAATCCCAGAATTACAAGTAAGCAAGCGCCTTATATATCTTTTTTCCAATCAGGGGAGTTTTCCTATAAAACAAAGCAAAAAAAAAAAAAAAAAAAAGAGAGGGAGAGTGGGACGGTTTGGCTGTACCAAGGATCCTGTGAAGCAGTGGCCAACAGTTGTGTTTTGTCAGTGAGTGTGAAGCAGAAAGCTGGCAAACAGAACAAACCAGCTCCATTTTGTAAGTTAAAGCTTGAAATATTAAACACTCAGGAGTACCTCAGCTTGAGCTCTTCCATCCACAGGTTTCAGAGTATCATCAACCTCTCCAACATAACACTGAGGGATTACTGAATCTGAAGTGCTTCTCTAAAGAAAAAAAAAACTTCTGTAAATGTACTGTTGTGTAAAATGTCATGTTAAATTCTGTACTCTGTGTAATGTTTATGACCACTCAAAATTAAGATCAGCTAAAACAGAGGTGACATTTACACACACACACACACACACACACATACACACACACACACACAGACATACAGACACACATGCATAATATACTGTAATTTTAATTTATTTTTTTGAAGTACATCCATGTTAATTGTTTTCTCTTGAGCTGTAGAGCTATGCTGTGATCAAGTGGGGCTGTATAAGAGCAGTGTTCAGCTGGAGCTATAACATTGCGCTGTTGTTTTGTAGGATGCATCCTGCCCAAATGGAAAGTATGACCAGGTGGTCAGGCCTTAACAGTGCTGAACCCAAGCAGGAGCAACTCCCTCAAACATATCTGTGTCACATGGAGGTAGGAGCACCTGCAAATTTCTGCGGGACCCTGAATAGTTAAAGACTCCGCCCATTGCTCAGCCCAGACGTGAATGGAACACACAAGAAACATCGTGTCCACAAGCTTCACCAGGCTGCCTTGAGAACATCCCTCTGTCTTTTTGTGTGCTTCTTGCATTCTGCACAGTGGGGGGACTTGTAAGCTTTCGGAAACAAGCCGCATTCAGACAGCATTTAAAGAGCAGCTGCCTCCTAGCTGGTGGAAGAGGATTTTTGCACCCGTCCACTGTAGCTATGGTTACCGATGGTCTCTGTAGCTATGGTCACCGATGTTTGTGACACCTTTTTTTGTGCCAGTGAATTTTGGCATGTTTTCGCATCAGTTCGGCAGAATCTGTGGTGGCAAGTTTTTGTTACTATGGTGATGTCAAGGAGGATGTTAATTGTTTCTGACACAACATTTTTCATGCTGCTAAGTTGCATAAAAATGTTTTGTGTGTGTGTGGAACTGTCTTTTTAGCGCTGTCTCTCCTCAAATGGAAAAAAAAGAAGCCATTTTGCTGTACATTTGCCTGTCATGGTGGCTAATGTTGAATTCCCTGCTCTAAAGTGGACAGGAGAAAGGAGAGATGTTCTTTTGGAGAGGGACTGGTCTGGGGGCTTCCGCTAGCTGACTGTGAGGGCTGGAGTATTTCTGTCCTCTTCTGTTGATCAGTATGGTGGTATATTGGCTTTGAAGTTGTATTTCACTAGTCTAGTAGCCCCGTAGCATGTTACTAGTTCTGTTTTGGACATTTGCACCCCAATAAGCATTAAAGAAAGCACCACGGATGTAGTGCTTTCTATTCTGTGTCTGGAATGCATAGCATGCCCAGGTGTTTCAGTTATCCCAGTGAAAACAGAATTGCCCCTGAAGCACAGTATAAACTGTATATAATGCAAAGTATCCATCAGGTCACTGCAATGTATCTAGTGAGGCAATACACACAAAGAACAATCGGTCATCCCCCTTAAACTCTTCCACCTGACCTGTGGTACCCTCCTTTAGTCTGTCCGACAGTACTTCAGTCACACTGATATGAGGCTTGCCATAACAATGAAATGAATGAATGAATAAATGAATGAATAGAAGTTGTTGGCGCCCAGTTAAGCTTCACAGTGTAGAGCGGAAAAAAAGATTGGTGCTCTTAGGACTGTGAAATGGTCCTTCACAGAAAGGGAAAAATCAAGACAGAAATATTATCCTGGCTTAAAATAATTGGCCAATTAGCTTTGATTGATGGTACTCAAATTACTTTTGTAATCCACTAAATGACTGCAGAATTATTTTCCTAGGGCTGTGGATGCGGTGCATGAGCTGAGCTTTGGAAATGTAGAGCAAAAAGGTGCATGAGGCCCTAAATCAGAGCGCTGAAGTGCAGCTCATCGGCTCCAATTCCTGCCATTTCGCAAAATAAAAAATGTTTTTAAAATATTTTGACAAATCTCCACACAGCAAATATCCACCATTCCTCCACTTGATCGTGTGATCAGTAGGTCAGTTGTGGGTTTTGGGTTTCAGGGCAGCCCTGAGAACATGCTGGACCGTGGATTTGGCACGTGGGATCAACGTTATTTTAACAGTCGAAACAGCTCAGTAAATAAATGTGTTCCATCTGGAAGCAGCCTCGGTGTTGACATTACTGAGTCAGAGATGGCCAGGCTTGGTTGGGTTCTCCTAGAGTGTTTGCTGTGAGCCTGTTCTCTCTCACTGTTGAGCTGTTGTGAAAGATTTATGGTGCAGACCTGACATTGCTAAAGCTTGTGATGAGTTGCCATGGAGCTTACAATTAGCGGTTGTAATCTTACCGCAGATACAGTAAGATAATGGATTCTGCTTTCAGTTTAATCACCAAAGTTTTCCATCCAATTATTACAACATTTTGAAAAAGTTGGAGGCAAAATACATTTCTTTCTCATTACATAACTCACTCTGTTTCTTTCCCTCTCTATCTCCTTGCCTTCCACACACACACACACACACACACACACACACACACATACACACACACACACACACACACACACCCACACACACACACACACACATACACACACACACACATGCACACACACACACACGCACACACACACACATACATGCTGAAAGGTATTAAAAACACAATGAATGATTATGGTATGAGAAGAAAATGAGAGCAAATGAAAACAAAACAGCTAGATTTATTTCTTTGGCAGAAAAAACGGTCAGTGCATAATGCTGGGGCACTCATGACACGAACATTCAAACTCATTGAACCCATCTGCATGTGTCACATGTCAGTTGTTGACTGGCGCACACCAGTGTTTGTGTTTGGCCGCTCCTGACATCAACATTCCTGCCCTCAGCATCTCAGTTGACTCCTCCCTTCTAACATGTGGAAGTCACAGCATTTTGGTTCAGAAAATCCTCTGAGTTTTCATGAGCCTTTCCCCTGCTGTGAATGATTAGATCCATGGTTGCATATCTGAAACCCATTCTACCATACATGTGACTGAGTTTTCCAGGCTCTGCTAATTGATTTTTAAGAAATATGAATGAAGTGAATTCAATTTTCTTAGAAAATCTGTAGAAGTGTACAGCTGGGAAAACTTAGAACCAAAAGAGATGCACATTTTCTATGAGATGTATTTCTTTTATTTGGCTAAAGATCAATAATGCCTCTAGAAATGACCCTGTTTGCATCATAAAGTTATTTCTAACAGCTGTTCTGAATGTGTCTGAAGTATTTATAAACATGTGTGATTTCTCAGGAATACTATGGAAAAAAAATAGTCAGGATATAAAAGTTGGAAAAAGTAGGACAGAATGAAAAAATAGAACTATTTTGCAAGATTACAGAAACTACTTTATAGCCAGCAGTCTTGAATGCAGCAAGATAATTACAGTCCAAAGGCTTGGGCTTCAGCTATGAATTTTGCAGGCCCCCCTCTGAGCCCAGTGTTCATTTCAAGCCTTCCTCTCCATTCATGTAAACTGGTAATCGCCCCCAGACAGTCGACCCCTTTGTGCCCTGCTACCCCCTTGATTTCAGAACAGATTAGCACGGTGTCGTCCTGGTCTGCACTCCCGGCGCTCCCTGCGGGGCATTCAGGCCCAAACGCCCAAGATCAATGAGGGAAAGAATGCCACCAATGCTGATAATGCTAATAAATGATGATAATAGTCTTAACAGTGGGGGATGATCAGAGGTGTTACTCAGTGGTCTGGTTGCATATTGTTCCCTCAGTATACCTCCATTCCCATAGTATACCTCCAGGTCTGGCTTCATAGTATTTCCCTTTTGAGGGGGTGGCATCGGCAGGGTCCACTGGCCTTGCCTGCTGGCTGACCACATGGAGCTCATGCGGTGCCTCTCTCGCTGTGGCTATCAGGGCGACCTGTCATCATTTGGTTTAACCATGTGCCCGATAACCCCTGTGTTGCATCACCTCGCAGTCATTTAAAAGGTCAGAGGTCAGGACCTGGTGGAGTAACGCCTGTAGCCATTGGTGACCCCTGACCCTACTTGGACACTTGTTCAGCGTTTAAGGATACAGGGGTCATCCTGCAGGACATCTGTCACCACAGATGGACACAACGCCGAGCACCATCAAGACACCAAGGGTGCAGAGTGCAAAGATCTTAATCCTGTCTTTTCAAATGGTTTAGATGAAATCATTCGTAATGGTCCAAAGTAATCCACACTAATCTATACAGGTAAACCCTTTAAAACTTGAGCATGCAAGCAGCTAAACAATAAGCCATGTTGCTTGTTAAAATCCTTTGCTGTGTATATATACACTGTGTAGCAGGTTAGTATGATATAGACGTCTTCGGTAAAACTAGATGATTTACTAAATGTTACCAGAAAAATATGACATCACGGCTTTGACCTGTGAGCTCATCCTACCATATGGTTTATCTTTATGATTACATTATATGACGTTTGTGTTGAAGTCTGTGCTGTGCTAAAATGTGAGGAAACTCATTTTCTTCCTTGTAAAAAGTAAAATATCATCAAAAGGTGGAAAGTAACGGCATAAAAGAAAAACTCATTCAAATGACTTTTTTTTGCTTCTGTGAGACAAGAGAAAGGAGAAGCACAGATGTCCTTAGTTTAGAAACTGACAAAAAAAAAAATCTTCTGTTAAATTCACACTGCGGGGATTAAGTTTAATGATGCTCTATATGTTCTATATATAACTTTCTGTCTGTGACACACTCCAGCTCACAAGTACTTCTGAAAACTCTGCATCAGCATTAAAACGTTGCCCTTTACAGCAGTAATCTGCCAAAATTTTGCTAAATTCATTATATATTATGTGTCAGTGTCTGTGTCTGGTTCTCTCTCCTGTCTCCCTTTTTTTCTCCCTCTTACTCTATTTTTGTCTCTCCTCTACAGTACTCACATGTGGGCACACACACACACACACACACACACACACACACACACACACACACACACACACACACACACACACACACACACACACACACACACACACAAACGCACACGCACAAACGCACATGCACACACAAATACAAACTTATTTCTGGCATATCTTCCATTTTAAGTGGTTCGTCTTGGCAAGTTTTTGCTCATAATTAAACCACAGCTGGTTGATTAAAATGGTTGATTAATATTGGTAATGTTGGAGTAAAGACAGAGTTGTGGTGTATTTTATACTGATGTGACTGAGGGTGGAGGGAGGGGTCAAGGGGTATGTGGGAGGGTGCAGTGGGCATGCTTGCACAGAGAGCAGAGTTGTGGCTGTTGCAGGGGAGGGGCTGTATGGAGTATAGTGCTTTGGGCATGGGATTCACCGCACCCTTTGCTTTATGACAAGCCTGCACAAAACACTTGTGGAAGAGTGAGTGTTCAACACCTTGAGCCCCCCTCATTTCACAGCCATTGTAGGTCAGTGTGTGTGTGGAGGCATTCCAGCATCATACCTCCCAACATTCCCGGGGAACAGGCAGGGTGTGTGGGCAGGGGAAGGTGTCAGCTCTTCACAGACAACAGAGCAAGAGAGGGTGGAAATATATGGTTGAAACTCCACTTAATTCCTACTCCCCTAACTGACTCTGCATCCTTTCACTGACCTGTGCATATAGGATGGATCACTGACTCTCCTGAGGTGTACACAGTCTCTTTTAAGAGTCTCCACTCTATATCTAAAAGCTGAGTTATTCACACAAGAAGAAGAAGATTTTTTTTTTTGGGTGAGGGGTTGGCTGTTCTTCTCAAGGAGCGTTGTTAAACCCTATTAGGGCATAAGATGGGTGTCTCTGCCCAGTCCCCAAAAAGCAGACAGACTGGTAAAGCACAGCAGTAATCACTGAAATGTGCTGATTCTCCTCCTCAGAAGAGGCACCAGAGTCACTCTGTCTGTAAAATGAGTCAGCAGCTATTAAACTCTGCCCCAGAGTCTTCCTGTCACTCTCTAAGTGTGCCGTTTTTAGTGTTCCATCTGCAGTCATAATTTGTGGTTTTGGAAACATCTAACAGGACTGCTTTTTTCAAGAGGGGGTGGGGGGTGACCGCTGGCAAAGACTGTAGGGCAAACAATATTATTCTTCTCAGATTATTAGGTCAGAAAAACTGGAGGCACTCGGCATTGTCAAATTTTAGAAGCGTGCATCCACTCTTCAAATGTATTTATTTGAGTACCAGCCAAACCACCCCAACCTGGGTGGTACACAGCTGCCATTTTGTGCCAGAACACGCTTAACACATTAGCAGAGGTGAAGAGAGAGGGATTTAGTTGGAATTAAACTCAGTGAAGATTCAAAGGGCAGATGGAGAAAGCCAGTCTGCAAATTTGGCCACGACACTGATGTGATGTGTGACTGAATAACCAATCTCTTTGTGACAGAAATCTCCCACGCACAATATCCCCATCTCTGCACTGGGACACCCTATGTGGTCCGGAGGGCACACTGCCCCCTACTGGCCTTAATGGTGCTCCACTTCAAGCAGCCAACATGTTTGCCCAGGATACCTCCCATCCTAGAGCAGAACAAGCTCAGCCATGCTTAGCTTCAGCCATTTGGCACCAGAATGCTACAGGGTGGTATGACTGCTGGCTACAGGTCAAATATGTGTGAGAGTGTGTAGTGTGGGTGCGTGATATCTGAGCTCAGCAATGTAGTTCAGACATGTGCCCAGCATGGGCTCTCTCCCCACCTCTCTGCGCTCTCTCTCCCTTCCTCTCCTTCTCCCTCTCTCTTCTGCTCTCATTTTTCATTTTCAATTTCAGTTTGCTTTGTTGGCAAGATACACATAGATTTGAGTTATCAAGCAAGCACGTTGCAAACAAAATGAGCAACAATAATGCCATAGCATGAGATTACAGTATAACTACAGCTACTGAGATGTAAAAACAGATGACTGAAAAAAGCATTGAAACAAAATACAATACAAATAAATATGATCAAATGACAAAGAATATTCAGTATGAAAAGACAATGTTATTTTAGAGACCTAAAATTCTTAAAGTGTGAATAAGGTATCAGTTTCTGATGCCTCAGGCTATGGCTGGCTCAATGGTCTGGCAGCTGTGCTCACCTCAGCTGCTCTGCAAAGAGGATGGGTCACTTACCTGTCTTTCTCTCTACCCTTCTCTCACTGCGTCACCTGATGTCAGGGGACACCTGCATTAAGCCATGTGGAGAGTATCTCTCTCCATGACATCACTGTTTATGTGTGCCCAGACAGTTACTTGCTCCCTGGGTGTCTGTTTACGGGGACATGCTCCCAGCTCTGTGTTGAGACTCCACTGGCTGAGGCTGGGGGGGTGGGGTACCCGAAACTCCAGTGGGCGAGGCAGTGAGGTAGGGGTGAGCTGAGACTGGAACGGGCGAGGCAATGGAGTGGGTGAGGCAATAGCAGGGCTAAGAATGAGCTCCTGTGAAGACTTGTCTGATTAAATATCCCTCAGCTCTATATAATGTCTGAAACACAATAACATTAAAAAAACAGCATATGAGGTATGCATTTGGAAATTAAAAATATGTAAGTAATTAGCCAGCTTTTCTCTTTATTGGCTGTTCAGTGATCCAGTGCCCTAAGTCAATGTTTGAAAAGGGAAAATTCCTCATCGCTGATGCTTTGTGCAAAATGCCTTCTGGTCTCATAATATTTAAACACATACAACTGTTGTACCAATACATTTTCCCTGCAAGTATGTAATGTCTTGTCCGCAGTTTTTAGTTACGAAGCAATTTGAACAAGGGAAGTATCTGAATCCATGAGAAAGAATATACTGCACTATATCACACTGTGTTGTTCTGTACTGTTCGGTAGTAGACTACACTATAATATTTCCCTCTGGAGACAAGTAACTGTTTCAAGCTGATTGTTGATGGTTGCATGTGAAAGGAACGATAAAGATCAATAACATATTATGCCATATTATACCTTAGATAAAACCATACCACAATATACTATACAATATCACATTATACTAAACGCTGCTAAACTACTTCATACTATACTGTGCCATACTGCAAAACACTACACCAAGCTAAAATACACTATAGCTAGCTGTTCTATACACACTATACACAACACTATACTGTACTGCTTTCTTCTGTACCATGTGGTTTTACACCATACTATACCATACTACTCTAAACTCCTCTTTACTAAACTGTATTGTACTATACTAGACCATAGTCAACTAAATCACACTATTCTAAATTGGACTATACTATGCTACACTGCACTATACAACAGTATGCCACACTGTACTGTATTATACTATGCTATATTATGCCATACTGTAATGTTCTATACTATGATATACTTTGTTACACTATATTATGCCACTCCACTAGACTGTGTTTTCTTTGTTTTATAATACTGAACTTTAGCTTACTGTGACACAGCCCCAGTTGCAGGATGAAGCCAGCTATGAGAGACGTCATGCCATGCGGCCATGGGATAGGATCCCATTGTCTGATAAGTCCTCTTTCTTTTTCAATATTTTGCCGAGAGCAGGTGGTGACATCAGAGCGGGATAACTGCAGCTGTGGGACGTGACCACAGCGGGAGATGGGAACAGCTCTCTAATAAGTTGCTCTACACTGCTATGTACACTGCTATGGAGAGAACCAAAGTGTGGGGAACAAGCCAGGGGCAGGATTTACATATCTCTGCCTGTCAGGTCATGGCACACTGACAATTATGCCACCAGTAACACATGTCTCCCTTGTTCTCCGTTGGGAATTTGTGGTGGACCTGTGTAATATTGTCATAGCTTTACTGTAAAAAGGAATGTGCTGCTGTGTTTGGACCTCTTTGAGCTGGCAGAGTAAGCACAGCTCTTGCTCTTTGGAGGCCAGGTCTGACCCTGTTGGGTCAATGGCCAATTAGCAAGTAGCCCAACTTATATCTTTTCATATATTTATCATTAGCTATCAGTGTGGTCAGAATCTGCTAAGGAGTATTGTCTTTAGCAGTCGATAGGAATTACAGTATTTTGGTGTTTGCATCCCAATGATTCTCTCACTCCAGTTCAAATGAAAGCTCCCATCTTTCTGTCTACTTTTTTATCACACTGTCAATCCATCTCTCTCCCTCTCTCTCTCTCTCTCTCTCTCTCTCTCTCTCACTGTTTCTCAGTTCAGTTAGTTCAATTTAATTCAATATGTTTACAGAAATTCTTTCTGCAATGATTTATAAAACACAGTACACAATACACAGAAAAGCAAATAAATGAACAGCAAACATAAACATAAATGAATGTACGCATAGACTACACATTGCAATCATTGTGAAATGTTTAAAAAACTTTTATTGGCCTCTTGGCCAAGACTCCCTTGCAAAAGAGATTTTTATATCTCAGTTGGATTTTTCCTAGTAAAATAAATGAATAAATACATAAATAAATTAATTCTATACAATTTAAGAAGAAAATGTATATCTGTCCAGTACAATGCAACACTTTGGGAGAAGTTGCTTGTCTGTTTTGCAGTGACCACATATACAACCTTCATGAGTTTCATGTTGGTTTTCATCACTGAGCCTGTGTTTGGGCAGGATTTGTCTGCTTTGTGCTACAGAGTGAAGAGACACTCATCCACTTTGTATTTCTTGTGTATGGCCTGACACCAAATAAGTTCATTTGGGGATTTTATTTTTTTATTTTTGGGTTTCCTTGCTCTGATATTCTAGATAACACAATTTAATTTGCTTTGGAAGATGAAACACAGTGCTAACTTGAAGCTGGTCTGCCTTAATGTGTTTTAGAGTAGTGAAGTTCAGAACCACCTGAGTGGATGCTTGCCTCTGCTGAGCTCCTAGGTTTGGAGAGTCTTGTATTGGATTGTATTATGTTACATTACGCTATTGACATTTAGCAGATGCTTTTACCCAGAGTGACTTACATAGGTTAGAATTTTTTTATATGTTACCCATTTATACTGTGGGATATTAACTGAGGCAACGCTGGGTTAGGTACCTTGCCCAAGGGTTCAACAGGAGTGCCCCAGTGGGGAATCGAACCAGCAACCTTTTGGTTACAAGTCCTGCTCCTTGCCACTATGCTACACTGCCGCCCCTCTCTCTTGCCCTTTTTAGCCGATCGAATACTTAGAGCCAACACTCTACTGCTTCTGGGGAAATCATTCTGGGTTTGCGTGTCGATCCCACTCAGGCAGCTGAGCCTAATTAATGAGGGGCGATTAATATGTGATGGATTTCACTTCAGACGTGTGATGCCAGATGTGCTTCACGACTGAGGCAACGATGGATTGTTTTTGCAACCAAACGGCAGAGCTTGACTCAGTTGTAAAACGTTAGCTACGGTAACTGCGTTTATTTTGGCCGCCGGCTATGTCAGTCATCAAGAGCCTGCTGAGCATCACGATCACGAGCTACCTGTTGCCCCGACATGCCAGAGAATATTTCTCATTTATTGCCTTTTGTCACTGAGATCCGTCTCTCAGGAGTCAGACAGCGCAGTATTGGGTTTCCAAGTCTCGCAGCACTGACAGATCTATTTGTCAGGAGCAAAATGTCACAATCACGCAGCAAATGGAGAGAACACAATCCCTTTTGTGCCTGGGATCAGCTCATAGATACATATACAAAATAAAACACTGTCTTTTTTCATTTTTTAATATCTGTCAGGTCCTTTGTCTCTTTTATGTCCTGCATAGGGTGGGGAGTGGTTACCTGCCTGTTTATTTACTCTCCATAACAACAGCTTCTGACCTCACATGTCTTGTCAGCTGTAAGACCCTCACCCAAACAGCAGAGACTGAAGCCTGGAAGCATCCACAGAGATGGTAAAGGACACACCATTTCTGCTGCTGTTTTTCTGCACACGACAGACTGTTATTGACATTGTGTCAGTTTAATTCGGGCTTAAGCAGGCCCTTCATTCCCAATGTGCTGGCTCCGTGTTTATGACTTCAGCCCAGAATATTACACATTGTTTCAGGTTTAACAGAGACAGATTAGTAGTTCTGAGGTAACAATACTGTGTGAATGACCCAATGCCTCCTGTCCCACACATAGAGAGAGGTACAGAATCTGATGTATTTGGTAAAAACTGGCTTCTGTTGAAAGGGATTAGGCAAATGGAGGCAGTTGCCAAGGAGAGTATGACTTATCCTCGCTGGCTCTGTGATTCATCTTAGATCCTGGAAATATGAATGGATATTAAATGTGGAAATGTAAGAATTATATGTGGAAATCTTAGCGTTATATGTGGAAATATTAGTATTTCACACAGAAATGTCAACATTATATGGGAATATCAACATTATATGTGGAGATATCAGTATTATACGTGGAAATAAAAGTATCATATTTGGAGTTAAATGTTGTAAAAAGCCATGGAAATACCGCATGAGTAGAATATGGTAGTGCTGTGTTTGTCCACGGTGCCTGTAGACAGTGTTCTATGTTCTGTTTTCAGTGGACGTGAAGCCTGTTTTTACATGGGCAGGGGGAGTGAACTCAGCGTGGTAAAACTGTGACCATGTTGGCTGTCACGTTCATATTCACAGTCAACATAGTGTCTCCTGAGAGAAAAAAAAAACCACCAGTGACAAAAAACCTGCCTAAACTTCATGCATTTCTCTCTCTGTCTCTCTCTCTCTCTCTCTATCTCTCCCTCTCTGTCTCTATCTCTCTCTTCTTGAATTTATGATTCTCATAAACTACATTGTGCTATGTGGAGATTAATATGCCATGGCAATTACTGAGTGAAGGCAGGCTGTTTGCGTCACTTAACCCATCACTTCTGCAGTCTTGGCAGGCCCAGAAGATTGCGTCTCAGAGAGGACAAGTGAAGGCTGCACAGAGACAACAGTGGAATAATGATTCAGTCTGATCCTGTTTCAAACCTGGGTTCAATCAATGTATCATTCACTTAACTAAGCATGCAGGCTGGGAGTGTAAACATCCCCCCTGAGCACCTGCTCAGTCACACAACTCCATCTAGATCACATGTATGTACAACTGACCTTTCACAAGTTGCCCTGTGATGTCACTCACTTTGGGCTCCTTGTATCCAACAAACCTTCATAATTTCATTTGCTTGGCAAACACCTTTATTAGTGCCAAATAGTGATTAATGATCGTTAATACTAACTAGTGATATACACCAATGATTTCATGACTCATATCATTTTTACCCTTACTGCAGATTTTTATTGGAGAGGAGCAATTCAAATGACTTTTTGATTATTCACTCCTTTTGTAAAAACTTTATAACAGATCCCAGCGCTCTAACCATTACACTACCTGTGCAACAGGACTTTTGCAAGAGTCTTACCCTTCCTCCTCTGTGGTAAGAGTTTTTGTTTTTGCCCATCACATGAGCAAAGAGACAGACACTGGAAACACATCCAACAGAAGCATTTCAACCACAACCCCCTCCCTGGGAATTGCCACACCAGACTGCAGAGACCATGGAACAGCAGCAGGAGGGAGAGAGGGTGACTTTTATGGTAGTAATTAACGATGATGCGCTCCTTGTGGAAACCCCGAAAGGTGACACCACAGCCCGTTTCCCAGAAGGCCCCCCATCCTCTGCCCTCTTTCACCTTTTTGTTTTCTTTTTTTTTGAAAACACAGCAAAAACTGGACTATCCTGAATTTTGATTCATGTCCCCAACCCCATTAAATGCAGTATCTGTTATTTTTTGCTACTGCTATTCAGCCTCACTCTCCTTCCCAGATCCATGACAAAATATACTTTAGCTGTAAGAAACATGAAGCAAGATTTATGCTGACTGAGGAGATGTTAAACCCAAAACACAGTTTGCCAGTGATAATTCATTGGCTGTATGATTGCTGAGATTATCACTGTGTATTTCCATGCAAGAGACAATTAGTATTCCTGAGAACTACAGAAGGAATCCTATCCTGCTAGGGTAAAAAACAACAGACAACACAGCAGAACAAGCATAAAGCTGGGTGATTATGCAGTAATGGGATAGGTACACGATGGCACCAGTGTGGATGACACCACAGAAAGCAAAGGAGAGTGACTAGATTTTTTTAAAACCCATAAAAAAAATCACCTGTTGATGTGGAAGGCATATGAGTAGCTTAAATGTAAATGGCAGTCAACAGGCACAGAGCTGCTGACTACTTTTCGATTAAATGGATGATTCGTACCACGTGTATGTCACAACAGTCATGCTGTTTTCAGATTGTGCTGAGATTCTGGTCGCTGAGGTCAATGAAAAGGTAGTCTTACTTCGTTTCATTCCAAAACTGCCCGTGTGGCCCTGAGCTCCTCTATTGTCTGTGTATTTGTAAAAATTACAGGGCTCATGCTGTCTGATGGATATAGACTTGAGAGCTGGGATGGGATGGGATGGAGGGTTGGGGAGACAAAGGGGAGATGGAGGGGGGGGGATTCACAATTCCAGTGATAGAGACTTTCCATATCTCTGATATTCAAACCAAACATTGAACCAGGCGCTATTGTAAAACTGCAAAGCCAGCACATTCAGCAGTTTATGTTTTGGGTTTGGCCTTCCACTGTCTATAATACAAATCAACCGCTAATGTTATTTGTCATTTTTCAATGGTGGGCGGATCGGTGTTTGGTTTAAATAAGGTATGGAAAAGCCACTGTGGCAATAGCATTAAATCCGCCCCTCAGTAACTTTGGGACAAAGCCTTCAGTCTATTTCATTATTGAAATTTAGTTTTATCCATGCTAATTTGAAATGACGTAAATGTGTCATTGTGGAGTGATCTGTTTTGACTGCACGCTCATTTGGCCATTTAATGAGTTTTTCATAACGTACCATTTGCCAAATTATCATGCTGAAAATTCATGCAGTGTTGACAAAATGGCAACCACAAAGCAAACCAATGCCGAGCTTGCAGCACGCTGTAGTCTGTCCCTTGTAACAGCTGGAATGAAACCCAACACCAGGTCCTTGTGGAACTTTCAACAAACTCTTGTCGAAATTGGCACAGGGGAACTGATTTCCAGGCAATTGAAAAGGCAAGAGAAATGGCTTTCATCAGGCTTTGGGATCAGTACACCACAGGGCATCAAAGGAAGGTGGCTGAAATAGTCCTGTCCTCATCCTGATCACCCAGGGCTCTGAGAAATCCTATGAAGCAGCCCACACAGTGTCTGGGATGTCAGAGCTTCTGAATGTCATCAGCCAGAGACTAATTGAACCACTTTGTAATGATTCTGCTCCTTCCCTGCAAGCTGCTGCTTTGCACACAGCGATGCTGAAGGCCAATCACGGCTGGTAATAGAATATTAGAGAAAGCAGAGTTGAACCAAAGAGTTTTACAATAATAACTCATAGTATGACTTAGAACTGACTTCCTCTTTAAAGGATCAATTTTAGTCTTGCCCCAGGCGATTTTTCTTCAACCAATATACATACAGTATATATATTTCATTATATTTTTTTTTTTGAAGAGTTCAGTGTGTATGAAGTGTTTTTTTTTCTGGTTAACTTCAATGATCTGATTTCTTATTCCATGAAAAATGCCTTGCACTGTACTTTTCTTTGTTCTGTTGCCATTCAGCCTGAAACACCCCCTCTCCTTCTTATAAAGACCTGCAGAGAGCGGTGGAACCCAAATGCTGTAACTGTACAGTATACCTGTGCTCTGTCAGGAAACACCAAACGCAGCAAAGGAAATTAATAGGAAACATTCTTACCATGTAATACGTGTCTGAAATCCGGTGGAATATGTCCTGCTTTAAACATCTTTGCTATGACAGAGAGTTGTATCAAACTCAGGGCGTTTGCTTGTAAAAGACAAAGGTGTTAGCTGAGCAGGAGAATTGACTTCTTTTTTGATCAAACTGCTCTTTGGAAAATAAATTGCCAGTTAGACACAACATTCTGCAATCTGACCCCAAGGTTCATTCCACTGCGTTTGTCGGGGACAAAGAGTGACGAAACGCAGCTCTGTGAAACGACGAGGATGAGCGGGGACGTTAATGACATCACTGTCGGTGTCTGTCTCCTCTGGAGCCACAATAATGGGGTAGTGGCTGCGCTGGTGCGTCAGTCTCCTCGGAATGTGTAAACACAGTTAAAGAGCCAGCGGGCGATTGGGTCAGTAACCCACACATGGGCCTGTCAACACATTGTCCCCTAAATGGGGACGGCCCTGTGCCATTGTACGGCCCTGTGAAACAGGCCTGTAGCGTTGGCGTCATCGGGGCTCACTGTTTGACGGCTGGAATTCAGGAAAACAAAGCTGGAGAACAGGTGCCCCCCGAAGAGAGAACATGGTTTCCCAGAAGCCCCTATTGTAAGCCTTTACTGGGTGGGCAGGGCGTGTGGCTGACCTCATATCCTGGTACCGACACACAGAAATGGTGGTTTTTGCAACAAAGGCAGACAAAGAATGTAAGTTTGTAGTTTCATTCAATAAGAAAGGCTGAGTTGGTGATTTGATCCCTCTGTAATGTTTGGAGCTTGAAGCAATGATGTGGTCACCTCCTCGCTGATTGCCCTCCCCCCACCTCCTGTGGCTCTGAGACCATGAACACACCCTCCTGGTGGCACAGAGGATGGTGGCTGTGGTTGCCAGGTCACCTGAGGTAAAGCATAACAGTCCCTCATGGACTTATGAGTGAACTCTGAGTCACTATTGCCAGGCACAGCGACACCAGGAAATGGAACCATCTTTATGGGGACTTCTGTGGCGACGATGGATGATCTGATAATTACTTTGGAAACCAAATTTTCCCAGCCTAGACTCCCACACAAGGTACTTTCTCCATACGTGACAATGAGATAACAGCTTACTGTAATGCCCTGCTAGTTACAGGAAGAGAACTGACTGGAAATCCCCGTTTGTGAATGCATTGGCTAAAGAGGACACACATTTCCAACAAAGCAGGTTTTTTTTGTTTATTTTTATTTGCAAATCTGCCCTTTTTTCCCCGTTTCTGTCTTTTACTCTGGTTTCTCTCACTGTGAGCACTGCTAACAAAGATGCAGCTCTGTCTGTGTGTTCTGTGAATCAGAGGAACACATTCGTGGAAATGCCTGCAGATTGTGCTTCATATTGCATTCCCTCTGGGGGTTTTGCATGTGCATCGTTATTATTATTACATCATCACAGAGTAATTTACCATTGGTCTTCTGTCTCTGTCACCTGGAGCTCCTTGTGTGTCCCTTTATGTGTGGCTCTGAGATATTTTGTCGTTTTGCCCTGTCTAACCCCAGCATGTATGCGATCTGAAAGGTTTCTCTGCCACATGCAGCGAATTACAGGGAATTTATGCAACAATACATATGTTTAAAAGAGTCTTTGCGGGAGCGTATCATTCAATAAAATCCGAGGGGGGCAAATAGCATGCTAGCATGTGGTTTAACTGCTTAAAAATAGTTTTTTTTTATATGGATCCAAAAAAGCAGCTCTAAATATGCCGTGTGCAGTTTATTAGAACAGCACATTTAATGTGCAAGATGGAAAATTCGGAATATGTTCCTTCTCAACAGCACAGGAAATGAAAGAAGGGTGAAGCGAATTGCAATAAAAAGTATCAGTGAAACTGAAGGTCACCAGCATTTGAATATATTTAATCATTCTGATCACTTCCCATTTTAGTGACGCGCTTTTTTCGGTAAGGTCCGAGATCCTTTAAGCCTGTCTGAAAACGCAAGCCTGATTAAATGTCATGTCTTCATTTCTCCCACGCTCTCTGAACTCTGCCAGCAGTGAGATTTGGCATCTGACGTACTTAATTATCTGAGGGAATTCCTGATCAAATATCAGCTTCCGGCAAGGAAAGAGGTTTTATTAACGTATCATGCAAAGCCAGCTTTAAAGGCGCGCTGTCCTTTGCATTGGCAAATTGGATTTTGAAAGCATGTCGCTGAGAATGAATGCCAAAAAAAAGCTCAAATGATTTGCAGATCCTAAGAACACTGCACTTGACAATTTGTTCTCTCGCCGGGATCCCTTTAGGGTCTTTGCTACACAGTCACCACAAATGACGACAAATGACCCACCCTGCCTGGCTGGGACAACGTCACAGTCCCCCGGCATTAATCTGAGGAAATAGTGCAGCTTCTGCAAAACCTCAGGTCTTCTTCGGGCAAGTGAAATCAAGATGAAGGTACAGCAGGAGAATGGCACGGACCCAGGGACAGGTCTCTAGCACAACTCGCTGTAAACACTCTACTACATTCAACACTCAACATTGCATACATTTTTGACATTTCTTGTCCTGAGGAAAAAAAAAAAATATGTTGAAGTGCGGTGCAGTGTCTCTAAGGGATTATACCACACAAACGGCAGACAGAGTTTATTCAGAATGCGGAATGCCGTCTCCCAATGGAGACACCCATGACAAAAACGAAACACCTCAGGCCCTTTATGTCCTGTCTTGTTTCAGGTTCTGTTACTAGGAAAGAAACAAAAGTTTCCCTGTCATTGCTAGGAGGTACTGTTCCCTTTTAGACTATTAAGCTGTTATGTAATCTCCTCAAGTGAATCCTGGAAGCCCTTGGCGTGTCAGTTTTCCATCCAATGACATGACATGCCTGTCTGGTCCATCAAGGTTTGAGAAGAAGAATACCAGGGAAACTAGAATCAAGAGGGAAAGATACAGGAGAAAGGGATGCATATATATATATATATATATATATATATATATATATATATATATATATATATATATATATATATATATATATATATATATATATATTAGAGATGAATCATATAAAATAGAAGAGCAATATTGTCCCTAACATATTCATAATCAACTCATTATCTTAAGGTTTAGCAATGCCAGTGCAGTACATACACTTTTTTTAGTACAAATAGTAAACATTGCAATTACTTTGGGAACTAGTGTGTAACAACAGACTTTTACATAGTTGGCACATAGCAAGGAATATGGAACAGAGTTGTGAGGTTTGTGCAATTACAAAAGTTATCTGAATAACCTCTCCTCTCTCCCTCATCCTGGCTCTAAACTTAACCTCTTTGCCTCACTAAAAAATTTAACCTTATGCAATGCTTAATCTAACCACAAATTAACCCTAAACCTAACCCTAACCCATAATCAGAAATCTTTCATAACCTTGTAATTACATGGCATATAGAAAACAGCGGCATAGTAGTAACACAGCACTCACTGGCAATTACACAGTAGATACATATTTAACTACCTTGTGGTAACTCCCAACTAAACATGTAGACACCATCTTAATATAATGTGCAGCTAATGATCTTGGAGGATATCCTATCTCAGTGTCTTGTTTCAAAAGTTATCCTATCTCATGTCTAATCTCAGGCAACATGGTTGTATGTTCTCAAGGCTCAAATTAACAGTGAACTGTGTATTAGCAGAAATGTCAACGTTTGGCTATATCAAGGTTCAAAATCATGTCAATATTACAACAGACAAATATTAATGAAAGTCAGAATTGTGAAAGAAACATCTGCTTTTTGTGAATCTAGCTTGGCTGTAATACTGTCAGATTCTTCACTGATTAGAATTAGCCTTGCTCCACATGTAATGGGTGTTTTCCTCCTGGACTGGAGAAGAAATGATGTAACCTGTCTCACTGTTATTTTTTTCCAGTTGGCTTGGATTGATAAATGAAGAGTAATAGCATTTCTGGAAAAAAATGTTTATTGGGAATTCATGCCTCACACTTCGGAAACTATGTCCTGTCCTTTATAAATTTCTTGTGAAGCATTCAGGCATCTCATTTCCTTTATTATCAATATAAGAATGTCATCATCATAACCTTGATTAAGCCTTTCAAACATTTACACATGGCTGCCCTTTGATAAAGGTTTCAGCTCAATGTTTTAAACATATGCGCCTCTCCCACTTCCCTCTCGTAATAATACTGAAGGGACCAACCAATGGAACTGTGGGCACTTAATGAGATGAAGGAGTGTGAGGTGTTCTCTGAACACTAGAAGTATACGTCATTTGAGAGGAAAGATGTTGGAGTGCATTTTCATCTTATGTAAAAGCCTGCTGTTGGCCCATTCAGTAAATGTATACCACAGAAATCTTAATTTTTTTGATCACTAGCTTTTTGGGTGACTCTCATCCCACCAGCCATGCACTGGACATCACTACTCTAGACATCAGTACTGAGAGATGCTATGCTTATGAGATCAAGCTGAGTGGAAAAAAAATGCAATTTAGGAATCATTGACAGATTAAAAGAGTATGTGTCCTGTAACTGTCAGTCTGTCTGCAAATCTCCTCTCGGCCTGTGGTTTTGGCTGCCATTTCCATAACATTTTTTGAGAGTCTATGACAACTGTGTGGAGAAAGATTGCTACCGAGAGCAACATACTGTGTCCCTCTCTCCGATCTGTCAGTTTGCTCAGTGAGGAGAATTAACTCACGTCAGAGTGTGTGGGGAGATGCATTAATCTTGCCGAGGTATTAGGGAGAAAAGGGATTTTAGTCAGATTAGGAGAGACTGTGGACTTTTTTTTGTTTGTGTGCCTTGTAAACTCATCTGTGTTAGCCTGGAAGACCTCAATGTCCTGTCTCTGTTCAGCCACTTTGTGTCCCTTCTCCTTATAGAATCTGTGTCTCCTCTCTCTCTCTGTCTCTTTCTCTGTGTATCTTTTACTGCTGGTTTCTCTTGTTCCCCTTTCTTATCTCTATCAGTGTTTCTTCTCCTTCTGGCCTCTCTCCCTTTGTTCTCTTACTTTCCCGTCCCTTCCTGTGTGCCCTCTCCTGCTGGTGTGTCTATGTCCCCTATACCCTGTTGGTTCCTCTTTGTGGACCTTCTCCTGTTGGTCTGTCTGTGTCCTGAACTTTTCTTCTGTGATAAATGCAGCACACCCAGAGAAACAGAGGTTGAGCTCAGATAAGACCAAACAGACTTTTTGTCTGGTCAAAATGTCAAGTTTTGTATTTTGAAGATGAAAAAGCAAAGCAGTAGATATGACACACCTGAAAAAATAAATCCACAGGGACTGAAATGGGTTTATACTGTAAGTCGACTTAGGTGACCTCTGCTACACACCGGGACTCTCAAACAGCATGCCTACAAATACAGGAATAATTCCATATGATCACATAAGGCAATATAGTAGCGTGTTCTTCAGAAATACCATATGGGTATTGTTTATATGTATTTTCCATTATTTCCATAATCCCCCCTATGAAAACACCACATAATATACGTTTCCCCTCTCCTTTATTTTGATGGGGGTCCCAGAAATCATCTGGGGACTGGAATGAAATATCCTCAAGAGCTGTTGTGGGCTTGCAAGAGGGGAAAGGCTAGAGATGTTTGAACTTGGATTAAAACCAGATAAACCAAAAAAAAAAAGAAAGAAACAAAGCAAACAAATAAGCAGCTCATATCTGACAATGTCATTGTCCCTCGAGATCTAAATGAGTTTTTATTTTTTGGCAAAAATAGACAGATGCAGACATTCCTCTTTCTGCATGAGGTGATACCACTGATGGGCACATCTGATATTACTTCCTCCACACACTGCACAGCAGGATCCCAGTCCTGTCTCTCGCTGAAATAGTGTTTAATTTATGTGTTCACTTTATTGGTTTGTCGTCTTTTCTGCCGATAGAGGGGGAAGAGGAGGCAGTCCACAGGGTGAAGTATGAGTCAGACATGGAGACCCTGTGTCCATTTGATTTATTTTTTTTGTGATTTTACCAAAGAATGCATTTCATAAAGCTTAGTTTTCTGCTCCGCAGAATTCACTTAAGCTCAAAGAATCCAGCACACCGCCTCATGTATCAGAGATGAAGGTGTAACTTTCACACCGACGCAGCACTGTGTTAGCACTGCCAAAGGGCCCAGACCAGTGCTTAAACCCAGGTTAGAGGTTCAGAAATATATTCCCACATGTGTGCTTTATCATAGTGCAGTGAACCTCTCCAGCAAATTTATCTAACGGAAAAAAGTCAGTGCATTAACCGAACCGCAGGGGGAAATGGCGATTTAAACACAGAATATCGATAAACCACCTTGTTTTGGTTGTGTAAGACTGTTACTGCTTAAATTCTTAGAAAATGGCCTATATCTGCTCTTTACTCCGTATGTACTCCAAGGTTGTTTCAAGATTTCACAGTACTAGTCCGGCTGTTTATTTTACTGACCGCAAGAAAATGTGGCTCTCTGTCAAAAACAATGGAGCTAGGAGAGTGAAACAAGGTGACTGGGTTCACTGCTGGAGCGCTGTTTCAGTGTAGTTAAGTCACTGGGTTCACGGTCGCACTGTTGATCCCATTAGAGGAGCACTCATTAAAATGCAACACTAATCTTTCATGGTAAGACAGACTCTTAAAAATAAACAGAGTACGAAAAAAACGTTTAAAAAGTGTTCAGGCCGTTGGGGGTTGATGCATGACGGAGACGTTCTTGATTGCATCACGCTGCACTGACCTCCTCTGACTCAGGGTTTTTTCCCAAGCAGTGGAGTCTGTCCTCTGCAAGCAATGAGCGCTCAGGGATCATTCCGAGTATTTGTTTCACTGGCTGAGGTTTGGAGTGATTTTATTTGAGTAAGCACAGATAGCATCTGCACTCTCCGACTTTGCTAAGCTAAATAAATGGAACTGTATTGGATATGAATTATAAGTGATTTGTGTCTTTCATGTTCCCTCAATAAATAAATTCCCTTATATCTGGATGGAATAAAGCAGACCCGCTTGGTGCAGATAATGCAGCTGCTGACTCAGCAGCCATATAAAAAATGTAATGCATGCCTCATTTCACGATGAAATGGTCTTGTTGAAGGACTCTGGCTGACTGACAGTGATGTACAGTTCGAGGCTGTTTTCTCCTGTACTTCACCTTACAGCTGAAAGGGTCAAAGAGATCCTCCACCACTTAACAATCAGTATGGTAATGCAGCACTTATATATACTGTATAATATTTACATTATGTGTTAAGCATGTATTAATGTGACACCATTTTCAGGTTTAGTGGCTGTAAATCTGGGGAGCCAATGGTAACCTTTGGACAGCTCTGGCAGATTTCTTTAAGTGATGTGTTATGCCAAGGTGGAGTTCCAAACAGTGCAAACCACTGCTGCTGCACACCCCTACAGAAGGGACAGAGGGCACACCACAATGGAGGTGTGTCTGTTATTGCAGTAAGCCCCCAGCCCCCCATTCTCATCCCCTCCCTCACCTCAGTAAATTATGGAAACTTTTCCAGATAAAAATCCCAATGACGGTGCAGGAGAGCACAGCCCACTTGTTTCAAACAACCATGAAATTGCCGTGGAGCCAGATAAGACTGATTAGACCAGTCCCGTTTGGTGCTTCCCACCCTGCCCCATGCACAGCCCTATCAGAGTCACCTGCATTCTCCTTTATGTGTGCGCCGTGGAAGTGCTCTCGGCAATGTGAAACACTGAATTATCATTTTCTTTCTCTTTCACTCTCTCTCTCTCTCTCTCTCTCTCTCTCCCTCTCTCCCTCTGTCTGTCTCTGCGGTTTCAGAGTTGAACCAATAACACATGGTTACCAGAGGCTATAATTTTTTTGGAGTCAATTTATTTTCCAGTTTCAGCTGCTGTGGTTGACAATGTGGACCCGGGTGAGTTCGTTTCTATCAGATGGACATGTTATCAATTCTGAACGGCTGCATGTGCTAATCAGCAGTAAACTACTGAGGTGATGTTCGTAGCTTGACCTTGGGTGACCCCTTGTGTCGTGCTCTTCTGAATGGTGTATCTGCTGCTTTGTTGCACTGGAGACAGAGGTGCAGCTCAGTCTCTGCACCAGGGTAGGTTTTGGGCCTCATTGGGTTTTTTTTCCACAAAATGTCAACATGTCAAAAATCATTTCAAGATGTACTGTTAAAAATAGAATGAGAGACACATTGTCAGATGCAGGGTATGCTGTCTAATCAAATGTGACATCCCTAGAGACATGCATTGCATTTAATGAGGCAACTTTTCAACTTCTTCACAGAATCCTGCGCAAAACTAAAAATATTATTGAAGACAATGGCAGAGACAAAATGAAAATAGATAAAATGTAAAAATATATATTTTTTCAATTAAAATGCTTTGAATCTGAATAATGGATCTTTGTTCTTTTAGATGGTCAGGGAAAGCAGGTATAGTCTATCCATTGTTGAACATTTTCACTGTCAACATCATTGGCACCTCCCTCCCACTGAACATGTACCCATTGATCAAAAGTAAACTGTGGTGTATTCATTCGAATTAAACCACAAGCAGTTTATATATGTGTGATTTCCTAAATGCACAACTTCTGAATACTGTCTCATACTCTGCAATTAAAACTATAAACTTGTCAACAAGGATAGGTTATAAAGTAGCACTACTAATTTTGCTTTATTTTACTCATCTGCAGTTTGTTCAATAATGCTAAAAGTAAATCACATGTTATTACAGCACACTGGCATTCTGTGTGTGTCATTAGAAAGAATATGCCTGAAACCCTTTTTCGGTATAATTAAAGGTAAGACACTGAACATGTGTGCAAAGGAGTCATCCTAAATGACCTGAAATAACCTCTTGCTTTACCTTGCTGTCTGCATCATTTGCATTGAGACCAAATGTTCTTTGGGAGCTGCTGATTGATTTCTGACACTGTTGGCACCACCAGTGATGCAAACAAACACCCCCCCCTCACCCTTGTCAGATTGAACTTTTGATAGACTGTCCCCTGCTGGAGAGAGGTGGAAGGGCATGGAGGTTATGCCTCAGAAGAGCACTGACTTGAATCTGTTGTTTTTCCTTCTGCCAATACTTAGGCATTTAAGTTGTGCAATCAAAATGATAATTTTCCATGTTCTTCGCTAATTTCTGTTACGTGTGTATAGCTCATTGAGTTTGTAGTGTTGACAAACCCCACTGTGTTGCTATGGACAGAGAAAACCTTTTTTTTCAGATTTATGTATTTATCTTTAAGAGATTGCCATCTCAAGTATTCAGACTAAAATGTAACCATCTGTTTACTTTATGACTTTGCTTTAGTGTTTACGTGATGACAAGTAATGACTAAGCAGGAGCTCCCCCACAAAGATGCTTGCGACACAAGTGGAATGAGAGGTCTTTGTTTGAGTGCGGTTATTTATGGTTATATTTTGTAATCCTGGGAAGAGAAACAGATGGATTACATTATTTCATTAGATACCAGAATAAAAGAAAGAAAGAAAGAACACTGTATCAGGTCTTTGAACTCTAACTCATGTTGTCACTCAGTTCTTTTCTTTCAGAAGTGTGTGTTCAAACACAGCACTTGAATATATCACGGCAAAATGGCCTTCATGCAAGATGGCTGATGCTAGCCTCAGGTCCTGCATCAGTGTGAGTTTCAGCCTCTCAGTCCAATGTGCCACTCTATCCATGCACTGTATTGGAACTGTCCAGATTTAACCCTTGGTTGCAAAACATCAAAATAACAGGTGTGTCAGTGATGGTACAGCATAAGCTGTTTTTTAATGCCATAAAATCCAATTAATATGTTTGTCATGTCCCCCTTGCACATGAGATTTGAATCTCAGTGGGGGGTTGTTGTAGTTGAGCAAACAATACATTAATAAGTGAGGTCTCTCTGCTGCATGTATAAAATACCACAATATGTAGCAAAGCATAAACATACGCTTGGTTAAAAAAAGTGTGAACACAGCTTTAATCCCAACACCATGCCAGGATTGCATCAGTGGTACAGCAGTAGTCAACCTGCAGTCTGCTTCTCTTTGCAAAATCCACTAGATTATGGGAACTTTACAATCATCACAGGCACTTTCCATTCACAATCCAACAAATGTGGCATTTATTCCACAAAAAAAGAAAACATTTGGGTAGTTTAAAGTACCTGATTTGAGCCTTACAAATCATGAGGAATTTTAAACTGACGTACACGCGTGATATATGCTGAACTGCCTGTTCCTGAGAATACTCAAGACTTGGTCATAAATATCTGTACAGGTAAAAGATGTCTTCCATTTGGGTGTGTGAGGCCCTGGAAGTGCCTCAGTCCACTGTCATTTGTTTGAAGCACTGCTTGGCCTATCTCCAGATTGCATTTGGAACCTAATCAAAGTCTATTTTTGTTTGGATGGCGTCTCTCCTCCTGCCCTCCAGGGTTTGAAGATATATAGCATCATGGTATATGGGGAGGACACTGCTTTTTTTAACAAAGCTTTGTACATATCAAGAACTGGGGTAACGGAAAACTTTGTAAGATAAAATTGGAACGCCCAATGCTTTTTCCCACTTTTTCTAAAACCTCTAAAACACATGATGGCATGTAACCCTTCTTTTCACATTGCTATCTTCAAGCCTGTGCAGACATCAGACAGGGGAGGACACTGTTTTGTATAGGCACCTGCCTGACCAGCAGGGGATGCTTACAGTTGAACCACACTGAAGACCATGCTGCCTTTCACAAGCAGGACACAAAAAGCTGGTGTGCGGTGACATGGGCAAACCCTGGTCAACCTACCCATCCCATCCCTGGTGGTAGAGCTTATCTTATGTTCAACGCAAATGCCTTGACCGCAGAGCCAATTAGGAGACCCAACACATAACTTTTGAGGTCATACATTATTCAGATATTTGTCATAGATACAATATGTCTTTGCTCCATCTTACTTTTACTGATTGTCTTCATGGCAGTCACTATGTTGGAAATTCATGGAACATTTATTGTATGTTGCTTGTAGAGACATTCAAGACCTGTGGACTGATAAAATATTATTAGTGATGCATATAACGAATTATCCGTAACATTCAAGTGTCAGTAATGTCATAATGAGACAATGTGTTTTCGCAAGCACCGCAAGGGGTGGAGCTGTTCTCAATTGTTCATTGATTTGAACTGATTAAAGTACTTGGCTCCAAACCACTGGGTTTTTGAAAACACACTATAGCTTCCACCCACTATAGGGTTTGTGAAGTTCAACTCACCAATCATTGCTGTACGGCATGTGCAGAGCCATAATTGTCCTGGTCCAAAAGCACAAATGTTCCAGTGCGCTTAGTCTTCACACTGAGTGAGGCATGAGTTTGTGTAGACCGGGTGCCCTGCTATTCTTCATGCTCAGGGAATTATAATTTTGTATGACTGGAAAAAGACTCTGGTCTCTTTGGCATGAGACTTTGTGTCCAAGTTTGTTGTTTATCTCAGAGACAGAACTTGGAAGCGTTGTTATGGTAGTGACATTTGATGGATGGAAATGGGCACCTGCCACAGAGAGCTGGCACTGCGGGAAAGCTAACATTTAAACCAGGGACTTGCAAACCAGAGCAGGAAGGCTATGAAGAATGATATTTTAATCCCACTGAGGATAATATAGACTGATTGCTGTCTAACTGTGTTTAATCTCAGTGCAGATTAATCCAAAAATACTTCATCTGTGGTGTCTGTAAAGAATTTTCTTAATTTCACTTCCTTTGCAATTCATTCATGGTAGTTAATTTTAGTTGCTCTCTCATTCCTATTGAAAGCGAGAGAGAGAGAGTGAGAGAGAAAAAATAAATTGTATGAATTTTGAGCAAAGCCCATCAGTTAGATCACTATATTACATTGGGCCAGACGGACTGAGCAGCTGTGTGCTGTGTCCTCCAGAGCCTAAGGATGGGACACTTAAGCACAAATGCAAATTGCAGTCGCAGACTCTCTGTCCCATCTGACATCACATTGTGTAATTGCCATAGTTATGAAGCCGCAGAAAGCTATGGCTTGCGTGTTCGCGCCATGATCCCAATAACAAAATTCTGTGCAGACAGAGAGACGTCGTGATGGAGTTCGGTTTGATTAGTTGGCCTCCTTGCATATGCTGAATGTGCGCTCTCGCATCAGCCAACACTCTAGTGCACATCATATGCAGACAGGACACAGGAAGCCATTGCATAATTGGGCTGCATATATTTATGCCTCACATTTTAATCTGCTTTTTGTTGACGGGATCACAAGTCCCATCACAGCCAAGGAAAACATTATCATTTAATACTAAACAGACAGTGGAAAGGAGTATTTACTTTCCAGGAGTATTTTATAAACATGAAACGTGTATTGCAGACTATACTCTCAATATCTCTCATGGTTAGTCTTGTGTTTTTTTTTATGACACTTAAGCCATGACTTAGCCATTTAAGCCATTTCAAGCACTGTGTATAAGATTGTATCATATTAGTTGTATGTCACAGGTTTATAGCTTGATTCTATATAGAGGATGTGTCTGCTTGAGATTCTATACTTCTGCCCTTGTTCTTGCAGGTCTTATGTTGTGCACTATATGAGTCTTGCATGATAGAATTACATGTCATAGGGACGTGAATATCTGACAAAATAAATTCATAAAGGAACAATCATTTTTTTCTATCTTAATAACAGGTCCAGGGCAGTCTTTCATTTTATCAGAAAAAGGTCTGTATCCCATCTCACTAGCATCTTAACTTCAGCTGGGCACTTCATGCCTCTTGCTAAATGGGCACTCCATGCCACCCATTGCCGTAGAGGAACAGGCAAGCCACACAGACACTAATGTGGAAAATGCAGTGACGTAAATTAGCTAATAATGTTACTAAATTTGAATTTGAGTTTGAGATGGAAAAAGTATAAAATATAAAAGAAGATAAAAGAAGACAAAATTACAAATTACAATTTTTTTACAATAATTACAAAATTAAAATTGAAATATATATAGAGAGAGAAAGGGGGAAAGAGAAAGGGAAAGCATGCTGGTTCTGAATCATAGACTTACTCTTTTACTCTTTTGTGAGAAAAGAGCTGGAGGTGAGCAAAATAGAACCCCCCCCCCCCCCCCAAAAAAAAAACAAACAAACAAACAAACAAACAAAAACTTTACAACATGCTGAGGCTGCAGAAGGTTCTGCTGAAAGGACAATGTGAGGTTGAGCGCTATGGTCTGCTGCACTCTGTGTATCCCATCTCCCCATCAGCAACCCTTCTGACATGGAACAGTCACATCATCCTTCCAGAACTGCATCCTTCACCAGAGGTGTGACCTTGAGGAGTTCTCTGCCTTTGACAGAAAACAGAGGTAAATAAAACAAACAGCCATTCAAACAGAGGAGAAAATGACATCCTCTAACATGAAAATCAAGCTAAGTATACAGATCTGTGTGAGAGATTCTTGAGAAAGTGGTTGGTTCTCTCTGTGTCATTTCTTCAATTCAATATTTCCATAGGAAATATACACATATTCATACGCCATTCACATTTGTTTGCATTCATACATGCAAAACATAAGTGATAAAAAAATCCCCCCTCTCTCTACCTCTGTCTCTCTCTCACTCACAACATTGTATTTTATGTACCCAGCTCAGTCTCTGTATGATATCACAGAAAAAGAGCACATGTATTATTCAGTCCATGTTGGGGCTTGACTTTCAGCCTGGATGAGATTATTGTCTATAAAGAGGTCCCATTTTCTCATCTGTCATTGTTTATCAGATAGCCTGGGTTGTGGCTGGTCAGAGTGTGATGGGAATCCTGAACGTGGTTGCCATCTGGATGTTTTAGTTCTTAGGATCAGGACAATTCCTGTCTCAGAAATGGAGGTTAAGCAATGAACCAGGACCGCAGTTGAGGACACACCATGTGCTTGCTGCGAGTGTGAAATGCGTCTGTGTTTTTATTGAGGGATGAGGATTTTGACCCCAATGTATTGTTAAATCCTGGCACATGCTGGAAAACCTGTTTGCTTAACCAGTCACACCGCCCAGCCCTCTTCCCAGTTATAACACAGCTGGCTCCCCTGTGATCGGGTGCAGGAAATGTTAACGGCAGATGCTACACTTCCTGAAAATGTGACATTCCTCGAACAGTGTGGCTGCCCTCCCAGCAGACCAAACCTGAAAGGTTTCACAGGATAGCTCTTTATATTAAATGGAATCAATTTAAATTGGTAGTTTTGCAAATTTGGTTCATTGGCTTCTACTTTACTTCAAAAAGAGAGAACTAGAGTGCAACATCACAGGTTGCAGCATCTTTTGTTGTAACTCCAAGTATTGAGCAGACCAAGAAGGATTTGGGTTTAGACAATGAAGGGTGGAACAGCATGGTACGCAGAGGCAAGTACAAAAAGTCCTCTGAGGCCAACACTGTCATGCATCTCTCCATGGTAAAAACAGGCACTTGTACATTGTACCAAGGCAGCATGCATGTGAAGTAGAACCTTCACTTCTCCCCCAAAATAGTCTGTTAAACTGTCACTTGTTGAATGTCTAAGGATTGCTGTTTTTCTGTTTCCAGCCTCATAAATATCTGAACTCACTGATCAATTCTGTTAGATACAAGTGAATTGTTTAATCTTCAAGTGATAATTGTCTTTGTCTGTGTGAACCAACCCATTGGTTAATGAGCCACACCTGCCTAATTAAAGGCCTTTTAAATACAGGTGTGTGGCTGGAGAAATGAGCAGAGGGCTCATTTTTTCAGCTGACTGTTTGCTCAGGCTGGTTTTGTTTGTTGGTTTTAAACATAAATTATTGTTTTTTTTTTTTTATTTGCTCTTTCTGTTCTGCTCTTTTGTGAGAAGTGTTGACCAGCTTCTTCACAATACAATCAACCAATCACTGGCTTTCTAACACCACAGACAGAAGTAATTTCTTAGGGTGCCCAGTTGAGAGAAATATTGAATCTTTAATAGATAACATTGCTCTTATGCCTTAGCAAGACTTTTTTGTTGAGCTAAGACAAATTTTATTTTTAAAGCAGTGGGATTTGCCAGTTGTCCCCATGACATTTGGAGCCTCTCCTTGGCTCCTGTGACCATCTGACCCCTGCTAGAAACTGACTGTAGAAATCTATCCACTCTGTATTGCATCTCATATGGCAATACGCTTAGGGTACCATTCCTGAAGTGATTTTGCAGTAGTTGATTTCCAATTAGCCTCAATGTGGAACAGATGGCGTAACACAACATCTGCCACTTGTATGGAAATACTTGTTAGGGGAGAGTAAAACACAAGACATTCTGGCTCTGACTGGTTCTCTTAGCTAAAATCTGAAAGTTGCTCACTGAACATTTTCAGTAGAGTGTAGATCTGTAACACCTGAGGCAGTTTGTGCTGTTTTGTGTTTACTGAAAAATATTCACATGTTGTTAGCTGTCTATTTCTTGCCTTCCCTTCAACAGGTCATCATACATGTGACACTTACCTTTGTCTCTGTATTGCATAACTGTAATGCTCACCTTCACATCCATCAGAGTTGTTACCTTTACTTCCATCAAATTCCTCAAATGTCTGCAACAACCGTGAGCCCTCTGTCACAGGTGTGACTGTGTGGCTGAAACACAGATTGCTGTAAAATACCTGCAGTTATAAGAAAATTTATCTGATTAATCTTCTGACTTGATGTGTGAACTTCATGTGATGTAGGTCCTCTATGTTCTAATTTTATTTATTTCTCTGAAGAAGTGCATTTTGATGGATTTGAGGAGTTTGTTTTAGCTTTGTAAGGTTATACTTTCTCATGTCTCCAAACAGCAAAAGCCCTTACATCTTCTTACATAACTCCTTGGCATTTGCAGTGCTGTAAACATTTTTACTTTGGTGAGAGTTGTACAGTTGCTTGGTCCTTCTCGGGGTTAGGTGAAAGAGCCCATGTGTGGTTTGTGTGGTTAACCTCTTGATTAATCGCTCAGCTTCAGCGCCTTTGGATGTGGTCGCAGTGCACTACTATAATTTAGCAGCAGCTGTCTTTAGCATGACCAGTGTGATCCGCACAATCCAAACAGCCTCCTAACCACATACCAGAGCCCTTAAAATAGTTTCTGTCTCATGCATCACTCCATCAACACGACAGTTTTGGGAATCGGTAATATTGCATCTCTCTCCAGATTTGAAAGCAGTCCAGCGTTAGTTTGGTTAGAGGCACATCATAACAGAGAATTATACTTTAACCTGTTCACAGATGCACTCGCAGCGTATCATAACAGGGAATTATACTTTAACCTGTTGACAGATGCCGTCACAGTCAGTGAGTCACTCCGCGCAGCAGAGGTTTATAGTTTATGATGGGATAGGGAGCGATGTGTGGAAAGGTATGTCATGAAGCTGTTGCACAAATTAAGTGGAGAACACTGTAGTGCCATTTCTTCTTTCTGTGTTATTTGTGTGTGTTTGTGTGTGTGTGTGTGTGTGTGTGTGTGTGTGTGTGCGTGCGTGTGTGTGTGTGTGTCTACACTTTGGGGCCGTTTGTTTGTGAAAACCATGTTCTCTGCAGCATGCTCCATTTTCTGTTTACTCCCAAGATAATTGAAATTCATCAGCAAAACCCACCCTTAACTGAAGAGTAGGGCATGCCAAACCAGGCCTGGTTGTCTTAAAGCTTACAACAGGGCAAACCGTTCCAGCTGAGTTTTTTTTTTATTTTGTGGGGGGGGGGGGGGGGGGGGTTGTGCATGCTTTGGCCCTCAAACCAAAGCAGCTGTCATGCTTTACCTTGGGACATGGCAGTGTTCCCACAGACACAAGGAGCTCAGGACACATGGCTGAGATTTTTTTTTCCAAAAAAAATTATGTTTTTTATAAGCAAATGACAGATATGTCCTTCCCTGTGGGGATTTGTGAGCAGGAAGTGTGTCTCCAGAGGATGTTTATGGAAATGGACAGAGACAGGCATCCAAGTGTGGCTCTAAGCTTCTGTTTCACCTGTCAGGTCTGGCGAAGGGGGCAGGAATGACAGAAAAAGGGAAACAATGGCCTATGCTATTAATCAGTATCTTTTTTGCATTACTCGATTAGGGAAGCTTTTGTCCTGCAGCTTGAATGGGGGGAACAGATATTCTTTTTGATGAAGTGACACTTTCTAAAGCCCTGGATGAGGAGGGTCACAGGTGAAGGAACTGATTTCACACTATCTGATGTGATGTTAAATGCTATTCTTTCACATTGAAGTCTTTAATGTCCAGCACAGTACAGATAGTCCATTCTGTCATTCCAATGTGCTTTAGGTATTCACAACTTAGATGTGGAAGAGACAGGTCTTTAGAGGTATCTAATTGAGTATTCAGGACAGATTATTCTAACCTCAGGTTCATTTAAATAAGCAGAATGTTCTCCTGGGTCTAGCACTGAGTAGAGCTCTAGGCAACGTGAGACAAGCTGAACTTTCGAACCTACAACCTCTGCTCTCCTCCTCTCTGAAAGTGGATTTTCACCTCTCCAGAGTTGATCTCACGCTGTCTTTGTCTTTTGACTGAAGTTTGGACTTTCTCTGAACTTTTCCTGATAGTCCATCCCTCCGAACCTCTCCAATGGGAGCCTGCAAGAGTAACACAGTCTACAAAACACACCCATAGCCACACACACACACACACACAAACACGTGACCATACACATATGCATACACACACATGCACAAACACCAAACCATACCTATATGTGCGCACACACACACCCACACATATGCACACATATGCACACATACGCACACACACGCACACACACGCACACACACACTCTTTTTCTTGTAGTGTTTGATTTTATCAGCTGTTTTTGCAGATATGAGATTTGGCCAGCTCATATACGTGTAGGATAATGTTCACAGTTCAAAAAAAGCAAGGCTTGAGATTTCATATCTCACAGAACACCTGGGCCCAATTATTCCTCCAATAAATTAGGCCCTGGAGAGCAGATATTTTGGCTAAGAGGACAGTACATTCCATAAATGGAGGGGCTGAACTCATTTCTGTGCTGTTTGGCTCCAGATCCACACTCCTCCCCCACCACTCTGAACTGTGACACAGGGTGAAACTCAGATGGTACACTTCTGACCTCATCTAATGCTCTCAGATATATGGTGGTAGAACTCAGATGACCTGACCTGAGTAAACTGTCTCATATATACAGGGGTGAGACTTAGAAGCTACAGTATATGAAACCTCAGATGCTTTGGCAGGCAGGAGCATGGCTCTTTTAAACATTTGATGCTGTATGTGTGATTCTTTCCTCGCTTGAAGTCGAAACGCAAACCTGGCTCAGCCCCTGACCTCAGATACCATATATATCCTTAAAAGGCTTTAGGTTTTTATGTAAAGTTATTAGTCATGAGTCACCACAGATTCTTATAGTTCAGCGGTCTGTGAGGACTAGTAGCGGTAGCTCATTATTTTTTCAGATATGGTGCACGTCATCTCTTATACTGTGGATGCTTCAAGATGAGTGAGGAGAGTACTGCACAGGATGTTTTCTGGGAGAAGTTTAATAAAGGACCTCTGTGGGGTCTCTTTAACACACTCAATGATCAGCAGTGGAATCAGGTCCTACTGTGCATGAAAGCTGAACACTGAGGACTCTTTCATAATGGCTGCTGGAGCTCTCTCTGCTTATCTCTTTGGTCTGTGACTATTTGAACAGAAGCCCTGTGCTGTTCAATGTACTCCCGCAAGAGCAATGCAGGGTGTTGTACCTACCACTAACCCTCCTCCATTGAATGAGCAATGACCAACAGCACCTTTTTCTCTGCATTGTTGGGTTAATCCCGTGCCCTCTGAGGACTGCTTTTTGAATCATCATTCTTATTAATTCTTATCTGCAGATCTACTCAAAATTTTATTTGTGAAGCAGAATATGAACGAATAAGCAGGTGATTTTATTTAAATAGCCCTTATTACAGGGCGGATGGGAGCCATGATTATAGCTCTTGCTGTGTGAGCAAATAGAATCCAGTGTGAATGAAATGTTAGCAGTTGGATATGATCTATGAAACTTATTTTAGTAACTTTGGCAGTTACTACAGAGGTATCAGATGCTGGACCAAGATATGGCCATTCATCTTATTAGAGCATATTCTTTTATGCCGCAGTATCAGAGAAATTTTCAATCCTCATCAGTCAACTCAACTGGCAACTCAAGTTCAAATAGGCAACAACACATGCTGTATGGTTTGTGTCTGGATATGCAAACGCTTGTTCATTCCCTATTGTTTCAATGTTTGAAAAAAAAAGAATCATACATTTAAAGAATTTCTGTTGTGCTCCAGTTTTAATTCACTCAGTATCTCCACATTCACACAACTGGCCCATTGATATTTTACAGCATTCAATTGGCTATCAGGCTGCAAAATGGGATGGCAGTGCGCTTTGACAGGCCAGATTGAAGGGTGTAAATGTTACTAAACGCAGTGAAATAATGCGTGCCATTGTCTGGCAACGTGTTCACTCCATGAGTGCTGAGTTTCCCCACTGTCTCTCAGGGCCCGTCGCTATGCGCTCGGAGGTTAGCTCGGACATCCAGCTCGAAGGGGGCCACTGATGTCTTATTTTGGAAACCAGAAGCAAGCATTCAGGGGAGGGGGCGGTGAGTGACTGAGTGACGGCCAAAATGGAGCTTAAGTGTGTGAAAATAGGCCCCTGATAACAGCTTTTGGGATCAATTCCACGCCGGGCCCCTTTGTTTTTGAAGTGGTCGCCGAGCAACACTACATCTAACCCTCAACACTGGGGGTGGCTGAGAGTTGATTGTGTGTGGATCCAGATATGAGCTCTTCCCTCTCTGTGCTTTGGTTCTCAATTGGAAATGGATTCTGAGCTATTTCATTGTACTTGATCTAATTGTTAGGTGCCTTGGATGATGGATGTTGGATATTTATGTTCTTGGTTACATTTCTGTCGCAAGGTTTTCTTCGAACATATATACATGCATGTCATATATACATATTATGTATGAATTGGTTTCATGATCATAGACCAGGTTTTTCAGAGCAGGTAAGACCACCATCATGTGGTTAGGTCACTGACCAGTGGCTACTTCTTGAGATCCTCTGACTTACCTCTGGGTTCACCTAAGGTCTTCTGCAAACATCACACAGGATATATGTAAAATATCAAACTAAGCAACTGTACATGTAAATGCCTTGATTACCCTCTATTTGAGATCTTAGATCAACGTGCGTAAGCTTTCTTCCTGAAAGTTTTGCTTACATCAGTCCTGTTCCTCATTTTGGCATAATTTCTCTCTGATTTGCTTCACAAAAATGTTTATAACACTGCATTTTGAGCACGAAATAAAACAAAATTATTTTGTTTTTACAGATGTCTTGCAACTCCATTGCTGCTGTTGCTACAGTGACCGTATTGTTTTTGAATGTATATTATCATCATGGAAACTATGTATAATAGCCCAGGCCAGGCTAATGAAAGGATATAATGACTTTAATTTTATAATTGCATGTAAAAACTAAAAATTATAAGTTACATTTTTATTCTCATTGCAATTTTGTGCTTTTCCAAAATAAATATGGCACGTACATGTCTAGTGTGTTATGGCTTCGATCCCGTATTATTACCGCATTGAAAAACATGTGCTCCCAACAGCCGGGGCTCACAGCGATGATGTCACAGACCTAGGCATGGCAAAAGTACTGACACCCTCTTGTCAATTGCATGTTTAATTAGAAAATCTGCTTGGCATTTTCAGGACAAGAACCCTGTCACAGATGGTTTAGGGACACCTCCTCCTTTCTGCAAGCACAGGCACCCACATCTGCATGCACGAATCCATTTGCAGGCACACACATTCACACACAAATATACATAACACATGTATGCACACACACACACACACACACACACACACACACACACACGCATACACACATGCGTGCACACTCAGTTGCACACCTACTCATCACTGTGTGTTGAGCAGATCCAGTATGTGAGCAGTATGTGACCTCATCTCAAACCAACAGCAAAGCAACCTCTATCCTAATGTGCATTTGAGCTCATAGTCTTAATGAGGAGATGTCTTTCCATCACGAGTGTTGTTATTCTTCAGATTAGAGACAGAACATTATTCAGACTGTCCTGAGTGAAACTGAGCTAGCAGTCCACAGACATGCTTCCTCTGTCAGCTCCCCACCCCACTGCCAATTAATTACAATCCATTGTACTGCAAATGCAATCTGACCTGTGGCATGCATCATAAGATTTTATGAGGCATGAGAAATGTAGAGGAATATTATACCATACTATTTCTTTTAAATGTCACTCAAGCTATGAGGTACTGCCTTGCGGGCAGTGGTTGATTTGAAGTTAATCATGGAAGTGCTGTGATATTATTAGAAGGGGGTTAGGGGTAGGGTTGGTTGACTATAATACTGTGGTTTGCTTGCTTTTTTCCCTGTAAATCAGCATGATGGATGAATCTACTTTAACCAGTCACTGCCATTAAAGGCTTCATTTTCATATTAACATCACAGTGTTCACGCTCAATTTTCCCTGCTCTCTATGTCCTTTGAAACTGAGGGCCTTAAAAAGGAACAATGCTGTGAGCAGAGCTTTGAGCTGAGAAGGAGACCGAAAATGCTGACTCCAACCTCACAGCTGCCAGGAGGATGTGCAACAATTCAGCATTCGGGCTTCTGTAAGGACTGTTTTTCATTTCAGGCTCCCACACCAACAGGCCTGTCTTCTAAAACACTAAAAATGTGGATATATGCTTAACCAATAGAATTTTCTTTCTTCTCTCTGCACAAAGACTTATAACCTACATGAAGATACAAACAGACAATCTGTATGTATGTTATGAATCCATCAGGTTGTTTTCAACCCTTCATATAAGAATGTATACTTACGTACTGTACGTGATTGTACTTCTGTATTGTATAGGTCTGTAAAGTCAATCATCAGGCCTGATTAATGATCTCAGCACAGCTTTTTATTTCTTCTGTGAAGTCTGTGATGCTGTTCCTCTTTCTTCCTGGTTCAGTGGTTTTGTATCTCTTTCTCGTGAGCAAGTTCCTGACCTCTCATGTTCGTGCACTAAAATTAAGGGTTGAACCACACAATCTGAGCAATGCAACAGTGCAGCGTTCAATTCAGTATATAGACTTGACTAAAAAGTGCAGGATTATATAATAGAAATTAATATGTGTGTATTACCTTATAACTTAAAACTGATTGTTTACAAACCAGCACTGTGTCTGAATCTCTAGCTTTTGCTGGAATGTGTTTGTGTGCGCGCGCGCGTGTGTGTGTGTGTGTGTGCGTGTGTGTGTGAAAGCTTTTTTTTTCCAGAGGGAAGTAGCTTGTTTCCAGGATACTCTGCCTTGTGTTAAATACATTCTCTCTGACAATATTTAAAACTGGTGCTTTCTGAATTACTTGTGTGAAAAAAGGAAATGAATTCTTACTGCATTACCAGATTAGGTCACTTTAATGATAAGGGGACCATTTTCCTGAATATGGTGATTACAGGAGACTGTGTCCTTGGTTTCCACAGCAACCAGTAAGCAAAGCTAGCTCTCATTTCAAGGAAAATGTTGTGTTGTTTCCTGTGTCTAGTAAGAAACACAGCTTCCTATGTGTTTTTTGTATGAAAATAGCAATATTACAAAAAGGTTTGCAATATCTGTACAATATTGAATGTGCAACATATAATATTCTTCCTAAATGACATGATGCTGAGGTCACTGTTCACACTTTGTGGTTCTTGCAGAGGTGAAGGGAAGATTAATGAGCATTAATAAATGCAACAAAAGTTTTTTTTTTAAACAAGAAATAATAATTATACTGTAATAAAAAGCTTTACAATGCAACTATTGGCTAAGACAAGTTTTTATAGAAGAAGAGCAATGTGCAAGATTGATTTATGTCATAAGCACAAAAATGGATGGCATGTAATACTAGGGCTCTTCTGATGCACAAATGCAAACATTGGGTATAAAATCAAAGTAGGGATATTACCTAAGAACCACATTTTTTTCAATGAACGAGTTCAGTTTCTCCTGCACGCCATTCATTTCCTGTTAGCATTGGTTACGCCAGATCTGTCACCTGAAATTACAACAGGAAATGATATTCATTGAGGGGAACTGCAAAAGTATGCTTTCTGGATTCTGAACACACAGCATCCCAGAGGTGCTCTGCTGGGTTCGTGGCCAGTCTGTCACATACACATTGTTCCTCAGCAGGAAGGTCTTTCAAACATGGATCTCAGGCCATTTTCGTTCAGGAGCTGAACCCATTAGAACACATCACCGCTGCAGACATAGTGTTGTAGACTGGTGTACACCAAAGAGTCTAGTGACCCTGAATGTTGACATTCCTGCCCTCAGCATCCCAGTGGCCACCTCCCTTCTTCTGTGTGGTGACTGCCATTTTTTTTCCAGTCCCAGTTAGCACAAGTTTCACATAACTTTTGTACTTGATTGAATATGATATGATTAAAAGGATAGAAAAGGAGCATGAAAATCATCAAGATCACATCCACATTTGAACATGTAGTTTAAAATATATATGTCATCAAAGCAATATTTTCAAGCTTAGTTGATTGATCAGTACAAACATTTAAGACCTAAATTATTTGTTGTGTGTTTAATGCCTCTCTGTATACATTACAGTGAAATGTTTGGGTAAAGAGTGATGTTTTCAGCTTAGCAGAAAACTGAATGGAAACCACTTGTTGTATCTCACTCCCTAACTCAGTAGTGCGCCATCACATATGTCTCTAACGTGATGAAGTTCTAGTCTAGGTTTCTCTTGTCAGTCTATGAATGTAGAAAACTGTAGCCTTGCTTCACTCCCACCCTTTTCCAGTGATGTAAGCATGTTGCTCTTTGATGACCTGTCATAGGGCTGCTTTTCATGTGTTTGCCCAAAGGCTCAACATGCAATAGCAAGGGTGTTGAGACTATTTGAATCCAGGGGCAAATGGCTTCAACCAATAACAAACCTTTTGAGAGAGAGAGAGAGAGAGAGAAAGAGAGAGAGAGACTTTAACACAGACTAACACCCACCTGCAGACACTTAAACCTCAGCCCCATCAGGCTCCGTTGTGTCAGTTGATCCAGATCAACTGTCACTCATTCACTCAGGGCCATTTATAGAACACTGAGAACTATCTGCCCTGGCTTGAATCAACATGTCATACTTTAATTTACCGCGAACTGCTGACTTGTCCAAATACGCACGCAATCGCTGTTGTGAGCTTATGATTTAACTTGCACAAGCTACACTCTCAGCCCTGAGCTGTGCAGCGCCAATGCTCTCGGGGCCTGGGATCTTGCAGTGCATCCACGTCAGCGTGGGCAAGGTCACGTTCTCTTTCTTCACACGACTCAGCATTTCCTGAGCCCAGGTGAACCATTTCCCCAAGTGTGATCGTGCTGCATCAGCATTTGGAATCGCGGGTCCTTATTCCTTTCTGGTGCTCTGTAACTGAACAGGGAATGGAGCCATTGTGTTTCGTAAATGGAAAAACGGCAGCCCTTCAGTCTCATTTTTCACAGAGCAAGTAGAATTGCTATGACATTTTTTTTTTTTTACTTTCCATGCAATTATTTAATTTCTTGGGTTTTATCTTGGATAAACAGTACTACTTAAATAAAAGAAAAGTATTTGATTATACATTGTGTGCATCAAAGGAGAACATAGATTACAATGCATGAAGTTTATGAAACCACACAGAGTATATGTGGTGTTGGAATTCAGGAGTAGACTGAAGAGAAAGTATAAATCCTTCCATCAGCCCAGCCAGGAGACATAAGCCACAATCTTACAGCTGAATCTTAATAAGGAGTGTTTGACGTATCTGATCTGACAACAGGATAGAGGACAGATTAATCTGTTACACAACGCACACTGAAGGGTACTGTATGATGTCTTTAACTCCTTAGAGACCTGGTTAGCAAAAATGGATGAACATGAACCTTGGCCTTAGAAACAGAGATCTTTATGAAGGGGGACACATGCTTGCTATCAGAGAAATGTTATGACGAACTGCAGTCTTGAGTCTTTATTTTTTGTTCCCTGGTTGCAGGTACTTCTTTCATGTCAATGCACAACCATCACCATGACGGATCAGACAGTTATTCTGTAAAGTGAAAGATGTCTGCTGTAACTTACAGACATACAGATGCTCTTTCATCTGCAGTGAGATGAGGCAGACCAGCAAATACATTTTCAATTTAATTTGATAATTCTCTGGGAAGATGTTCTTATAAAAACAGTAACACAAGAAATGAAAATGCATATGGGAGAGAGTGTACCTGTCGGGGTCTGTCACTGTGGGATACATCACTATAGGCCCCTTTCATTCAGAGACACTGTCATATTGGGATCTGACAAGGGTTCTTGAGACTCAGGCAATATGTTACTGAGGAGGGGGGAGAGACAACAACACATCAATAAATATGGGAGGGAAAAAAAGACACCCTATCCAACTAAATCCCACTCACAAACAATACACACAAACCCACCCACACGATGACCCCCAAAGTATTAACAATTCAGCACCAACTAAGCAAATGATACCAGAAGTCCATTCCAGGCCTGACAGAGGGGGATTAGATGCCACACCCAGGGCAGCTACACTATGAAAGGACTTGAATTCAAAGCAAGCAGGTTTTCCTTTCCTTGTCTTTAAACTCAACTCCAAGACCACACCTGACACTGGAGCACTCTCTCTCCGCCTGAGGTTCGTAATAAAGAACATGCGTGACTGCACCATTTCACTGCCCAGTGCAGTTTAATACCAGGAACTGCGGTGCAAGTGAATAAATTCCACTGCCAATTGGAAAACCCAAGCATGCCAGTCAGCCATTTCTGATTGGCCATTCCTTGGGTTTCAGAATTTACACTTCCTTCCCCTGGTCGAAAAGCAGATGTTATATTTACATTACGAGGTGTCCAGTCTTCTGCCAAAGAAAAGAGCTTTTGGTTTAATGTGGAAGATGCAGGCAGTTTCCCTTGCTCTCACATCCTGCATGGAGTATGTAAAATGCAACTGTGGATCCGGTATTCAGAGGTAACATTTATGAAATGTGTGCAAGAATTTATTTGTATGGGAAACGGGGAGATGAATGGTGAAAAAAAGATATCTCTCAGTTTATTTTTCAGAGCAAACAACAGCAGAAATATGAAAATTGGGCAGACGCTGCAGTCAGTCACTGACTGAACACTGTTACTGACTTGGGAACTGTAAAATGGTAAGATAAGATGGTTCTTTTTTGCCCCATAAACCAATGGTGTGGTCCAGTGGAATGAGGCAACACCTAATGGTCCATCTGCCCCACTGTAAAAACATGTCTGTCTCCCAGTGTCCTGAAAGAATACGGTTGCCTTCATCAGTCACCACTGCCCCACTGCTGAGGAAAACCTCAAGCATGTTAGTATTGTCACTGATGCACCTGTGGAAAAATCTAAATCAGACAAATATTAAAAGCTGCAATCGTACAAAAAATCCTTAGACTGACAAAATTGTAGAGGCTTTAAAATGAAATGTTCCTTTTTAATAGTAGCTTGTGTTTGATTAGTCTGAAGAATTACAAAAATGAGATAGTGATTGTGTGTGTCATGTTATCATACAAATGGGACTACAGCCTGCAGGATTTGAGTGTAGGACTGCACTCAAACCCAGGAAGGTTCAGCACACTATATCACCCCTTCAGCACACGGGAGGGAACTATATTGTGGGTGTGTATGTGTTTTTATTCTATGTGTGTGTGTGTGTGTGTGTGTGTGTGAGAGAGAGAGAGAGAGAGAGAGAGAGAGAGAGAGAGAGTGAGAGAGAGAGTTATGAGAGCAAGAGAGAGAGAGAGAGAGATAAAGAGAGAGAATGTTAGTATGCATCAGAAGGGCAGCCCTGACTTTAAGAAACCCTGGTAAGCATGATGGAGCATTGTGCTGTCATATGGCTGCTTCAGACAGTGACATCAGTGGACCCTGTCTCAGTCTTGGTGGTCCTGAGCTGCTGGACACTCATAAAGTTTCCCTGATGTGCACTGGTGTGTCTCAGCTGGGCCTGTGAGGGGAGAGAGGAAAAAAAAAGACCGAAAGGAGGGCGGGGATTGATTTTTGCAGAGTCCGTTGGCGATTCGTTTGGACTCGTTTCGGGTCTTTCAAATTCACAACAGCTGTGATGATGTCAGCAGGAGCTGAACAGAGTATTCTGACAGAGGGGTTGAGAGCTGAGTGTAAATCTGTGTACTCAGGTGCGTTTGGTTGAGTTAGGCTGGAGATGTGGCCAAGCCCCCAGTCTGAGGGTAT
Organism: Megalops cyprinoides; assembly: GCF_013368585.1. Classification (NCBI taxonomy): domain Eukaryota; kingdom Metazoa; phylum Chordata; class Actinopteri; order Elopiformes; family Megalopidae; genus Megalops; species Megalops cyprinoides. The sequence continues at coordinate 18,970,060 of NC_050596.1, forward strand.
CTTTCTCCATGGGATTATCTGCCGGAGTTCCACCCTCATCTCATGACCCCATGGCCCTGAAGTAGAGGAATACTTTATCTCTCTGTAACTCAGCAGAATATGTTTTATGTTTCTGTGATTCTGCAGAATGCATATTTATTCTCTGTGAGTGTGTGAAATCATTACACTATTCATTTACTTAGCAGATGAGTTTGTCCCGGGTAAGTTACATAACCTATATTTTTAAATGTTGTGGCATCTAGGTAACTGCATGTTAAAAGTGAGGACATGTGGTTGCAAGGTACAGTGTGTGTGTGCGTGTGTGTATGTGTGTGTGTGTGTGTGTGTGTGCGTGTGTGTGTGCGTGTGTGGGGAGGGGAGGAGGGGTAAAAGGGACAACGCATAGAATGGCTGACCCTAGATCAGCGGTGACATTGCTGTATGGTAGAGAGTCGGGTTTGTATAAGTGGTACAGAAACAAAGATGGCCAGCCATGCCTACCCAGCTCTACCCTGAGGCTCCGTCACTCAGAAGCAGCCCTGTCATTGTACACCCCTGTCCCTCTAGGCCCCTATTGCGTAGAGGTCAGGTCCTTGGTGAGATCCTGTCACTCTAGAGCCCTCTCTTCATAGGCCCATATTGCCCAGAGACCCTGTCTCTGTGGGGGTCTGTCTCTGTGGGATACATCACTATGGGCCCTTTTCATTCAGAGACTCTGTTACAGTGGGATCTGCCGAAAAGGAGGAGTTCTTAGACACTATTAGAACTGTAACAGTGTACCTCAGATTAGCGCACTATTTTTCTGCCTGTTTTGTTTTTGTTCAAAAGGCAATGGGCAAGTTCATTTCTGTAATTTGGCTATGCATGTATCACTAATTTGACTAAATTATGCTATACAAATGTATAAACTAATGTGGGTAATTATACATTTTCAGACAGACACCGATATGTAGCACAAGTTAACGGTTTACGCAGTTTGACTTTACCTAAATATTTCCTTATCCTGTACATATCCCTTCCAAAATCTAATCACAAACTGTCTTTTTAAGGCAACTCATATTACTGTACAGTATATCAGACTGTGGAAATAATAAAGACACTACAGTCTGTGTAAGAACAGTGTAAGTATTGTTATATGAAACTTTACTCTCAGTTTTACCAGATGTTAAGTTGACCTCCATTACAAAACACACACTGCATGTATAGAAATGTTTCTAATACAGTTACTTCAGTGTGTCCACAGAGCACATGCACAAGAGTAAAGCACCCTCCAGAGTCTAATTTATTTACTTGCCTCATATTTTTTTTTTGCATGGATTGCAATCATTCAAATCAGTTTTGGAGGATGTGTTTATGGACTCGGGCAGTGTTTATTGAAATTCACAGTTGACATTTGGCAATGCCGAACCAGACTGACTGGCATTCAGACTGCTTTCAAACAGTCTGACCATTAGTTAAAATGTTACAGATTAACCTAGAAATTCTAGGGCAAGTCTGTAAATTGCACCTTCAGCCTCAGTTTTGGCACTCAAACCCTAATTTCACAGCCAGACATTCACTGTGGTTGTTCTTATTTGATATTCAAATACTGGCTAGGGATCCAGAATGTAAACTTTAATAAAAGCTGATTTTTTTAAGTTTTTAAAGCAGAAGGGAACTATGAGTTAATGTAATGTTGTCATGTTGTACATTTACATGGTGTAAGGAATGAAAATAGTGTATCAGGTTGACTTCTTTGAAGAGTTATTCCACCCAAAATACATCATGCTCAAAAAACCTCATTACTTTCTGAATGCCTTCTAACCCAATCCACCCTATTCCTTTGTACCCTCATACATCCCTTGCCCCTTCAATTGTAATCACCTACACACTGCTAGACCTTCCTACTGTATCCTACTATGTCCTAGTCTTCCTCCACCACGATGTCTCTAATCCCATTACGTATCTTGCACTGCAGTACCCTGTTAGGTCACCTCTCTGTCCCCTGTGGGAGCGATTCGCAATTGTCCCTTTCCTGACCCCTGCTGACCATATACAGACTGCAGGGCATAGGACACAGGATGCTGCTCTTTGGACCAAAGCCAGCCAGACTCCCAGGCTCAACCCCCTTCACACTCTGAAAGCCACCAACCCAGGATTCAAAGGAAACAGCCACAGTATAAACATCCAGCCAGCCCAGTTCCTCTCATAATTCCTTTGCAGTTAAATGAACTGGGACTGCTTCAAAAAAATAGCCTGCAGGAATTACAAGCTCTTTTAATCAAGAATTGTCCCTTTATTCTATGAAACACTTCAATGTCCACATTGTTGTTGGACTTTTTATTTTTAAATATTGTCTCCAGACAGTGTCTTTAAACATTAGCGGAGCCCTTTATGGGGTGTTGTAAATTATGAATGATGTAGCGCTGAAATTGCCGAACAGTGCTAGCGGAGGGATTAGCTCACCCGTGGGGAGAGATGTGTCTCTCTTTTGCAGAACTGCATAACTAACCTCTGGCCTGCTGTCGATGAAAGGGGCTGCTTCTGAATTGAGGCCACAAGAAAAAAGGCTCCGACTCGTGCCAGAGAAAACTCATCTCTGTCACTAATTACAAAGAAAAGTTGGCCTTTTGGGGGAGGTATTTAATACTGCCAGAATCCAAAGCAAACAGGGCCATCACTGACACTGAAACAGGTTGCTGGTACCCTCTGTGCCAACCCTTGCCTCATAATTGATCTGACCCCAGATCAGTTTCATCTCTAGATGAGTTTCAACAAATCTAAGACTGGGAAAGGAATACATTTACTTTGTGTTAGATGGATTTTCCTTTTAACTACCAGTGCATTCTTTAGCAGTGGCTTCCTTATTTATCTGTTTAGATTTGTGCCATTATTGAGTTAACTCTGTCACTGTCAACTGCACCTAGCTTCTCCTATAAAAATACTCACATCAGTCTTAAAAATTGTTTTTAAACAAAACTGAATGAAGTAATAGAACATGTGTTCTGTTTTCCTCACAATAAAATGAACATCTTATCAGAAGGTGTACATAATATAATTCTAAAATGGCCCAAACTCTGTTGGCTGATAATGTTACACCAATGCCACCTAGTATTGTGACAATACTGTCTGTTCTTATCATTTCTTTGGTGCAGGCTGTGGTCTGCGTTTTTCTGTGATATAGTCAACACAGTATAGTGTGGTCAGAAGCCTTCACATTCCAGGCCGTCCAGACCACACATTTTTGATGTTTTATGCACTGGGCCTTTTGGACACACTGGTAGACTCACCGAAATAAGTAGGCGTACAGACAGGGTGTGTGAGCACAGTATAATTCACAACTGTCAGTAATAATATATTATAGACAGCTAATAGTACATATATATATATATATATATATATATATATATATATATATATATATATATATATATATATATATATATACATATATTTATTCATTTGGCGGACGCTTTTGTCCAAAGTGACTTACAGGCAGATAGTCATAAGGATTCGTATATACGTAATGAAAGAGAGAGAGGAACAGAGAAGGAGGGAGGTGTGAGTTCTGTTGCTAGTGTGTATGGTGTTTGTGTTCAGTATGCCCTGACTGCCAGATGCTGTCTTTTTTTTAACCTGAAGGAGAAAATGAATTTAAAAGACTAATATTTGTCTTAATCACTGTGTGCCCATTTTTTCACCTGCCCCAAACACTAAAATGACAAGAGACAACTCTCTACTGCTTGATTAAGTCTCCCTTACAATGATATGAATGTAGCCGGCATATCAAAGGCAATATTGTTATTTCATTCAAAAGTTCTACATAGCTTGTAACTCTTTGGCTTTTTTGTTGCATCAAATGTCTTACGTGTGAGAATGACCGAAAAATACTTTTTTATGAAAATAAGAAAAAAGGAAAACTGAAATTTAAAGCCTTTAAGAACCAAGTAATCATATAAACAAAGAACTTTTAAATGGGCATAACAAACTATAGAATTGTGGGAAGCTGCCAGAAATGCCCAATATAAAAGTCCTTTTCCTTGTGCCATATGTGGGGGCATTAGCCAATCACACGCCAAGAACACTAATTTATTCCAGACAGACCAAAGCAAGCAGACTACAGCAGAGACTTGATGAAATGTTAAATGTTGCTGCAGAAAAAAACACCTTTTTCTCAGAAGCTGCAACTTCTTACTCCCTTCAAGAAGAATTAAGTGTTAGAATAGATTTATTATCCGACAGACTAGTCTTATGGGATAAGGGGGGGGGGGATTGGCGTAGCTGGCTGTTGAGAGGCAGTCTGTCTAAGTAGGTGTGTGTTTAAATAGCAAGACAGTGAAGTTACAAGTCTGGGACCAGTGACTACAGCATATGTTAGTCAGGAGTGATTAAAATGCCTGCCAATTATTACTGTATCAAAAAATTAGACAGTGCCTGGGAGGTGCACAGTTTGGGTTCCCTAAAGTCTGATGCAGACTCCCACAAACTCTGCTTCCACAATACCTCCCAGAGAGTTTGAGATAGTTCTTTCCTCTACATTTTCATGTCACCACTCCCAGCTCCAGAATTCCAGGATTCCTCTATGGACAGACCTCACAGAACATTACAATCGTACAAAGATGACTGCATGTTCTTTTAATATGTTCCTGAATTCTGACATAAACAGAAATCACATCACTTAGTCACAATTCTGTGATAAATTAACTGAACTTGTCCTAAGTGAGGATTGCTCTCCTTTATTTCTGATAGCAAAGATCTCAGTGTAATATTAAAACCTAATATTTCCCTCTGGAAGGTCATGTCTCTGGAGTGACCTTTTTTAACCTCAGAGCGTTGAAAAGCTTCAAAACTGCAGTCTATAAAGGATGCAGAAAAACACAGGCGTATATTTGTTTAATCAAAACTGGATTGTTGCAGTCCTTTTCTATTCACCTATTGACAAAAAAAAAAAAAACTTAATTAGCTAATTAGCTCCGGAATATTGGTGCAAGGATTTAAGCAGAGATATTTTTTCATATAAACCAGTCCTCCAAAATGGCCGTTCATTAAATACCAAGCAGTTCTAAAAATTCAGTTTTTTCCTCCAGTGGATTAAATGGGCTAGCTCTGCTACATAGACTTTATCAATCTACATAATTCTGCTAGACCCTTATGGTATCAGGCAGCAAGCCTTTCTGTCCTTTCCTTTTTAATATGGACGACAGAGCTTTTCACTACAGTGCCACTAAATTACTGTATGGGATAATTGGCCTCATCTTTTACAGGAATCAAGAGACTAACCTAATATTCCAGTTCCAACTTTGTGATTCTACAGTTGCCCATCTGAAAATCTTGAGTACTCAGTAGCTCCCCAGTAAAACTTCACAGAATTCAGTGATCCATTTGTAAATTTTTACAACAGTCAGAAGCCCACCAGCAAAACTTGATAGCATTCATTAGACCATCTTCAATTTTTTTCTGGAGACAGTCCCCCAGCAAACAGTATACTTATCAGTATTCAGTATTCCATTTGCATGTCTTTAAAGTAGTCATTACTATCCCAGAAAAAAGTTTACCATTTTTTACCATTCCAACAACAAAACTGCAGAATCCAGAGAACCCCTTGCAAAACTTTGCAGTGTTCAGTCTTAGGGCTATAACATGCAATTTTGAGCAGTTAATTCATAATAAGTGACTTCAGCAATGTCTTAGTTAATATACACTAATATTTACAGATAAGCTGAACTGTGTCTGTTGGTGCTACACTTACAGATTTTACAGTTTAGAGGGGGTTTAGTATCGTCCAGTATTTGGATTCAACCACTGGAAACCCTACTGTTTCATATCAGACCCCACCCACAAACTCAGGGTCATCTGTCATCACTACCAGCTGCAGGGGAGGTGCAGGCAGGCAGATCCACAGCTCTTTATCAGTGACTTTATGCTCCTCGCCAGAGGTGTCATCTAGATATGGCAGGCTATGCCAGCTGCTCTGCCCTTGTTTCCAGTCTGTGCATAAAACATAAGGGCCCACACAACCAAACGTCATTCACCCAAACTGGCCTCAGAACCAACCCCAAACCCACTTGTCTGTCACGTGATAAAAGGCCATGCTATGCATGCAACATCGGCTCAATCAGAGACCTGATCGCAGACTCTGCCTCCGTCATGTAGTCTGTATTAGAGAAGAACATGTGAAGGTTACAGCAGGTCCTTGCCAACCAAGGGCGTGTTAATCATTCCATTTCTGTTATCTCAGAAAGGTACATTTCATTTGTTCAAATCTGTATGTTTGTTGCTAGCATATTTCTAACTTTTGTCTGTTGCCTTCTCCCATGCATTAGTGTGTGGTAATAGACAACTGTAAGGAGAAAGACACATACCAGCAGGTCATGTGGAAAGCTGTTTTCATAACAAGTTTATTGAGAATTGAACCGTTGATAGTGCAAGACCCAAACTGAAAAATTGAGGGGTGGCTTTATGTGAATTTGAACTTGAAATTTTACATTTTAATCCATGATTTATTCTGCTGATAAATGTGTGCTTGTAGCTGCATTTAGTCAGGAAGTTAGTGAGATACAAAAAGTCACATTGTCAAGGAGAGTCAGTATGCCACGAGCAGGCTCCTCCTTTCATAAGTTTCTTGTACAACTAACAACAAATGGTACCTTGGTTAGTACCTGGGGTTGCATTAGACATGTGGATTTGTCTCTTAAATACCTCTCCCCCAAACCCCTATATCCCATAGGCTCAAGTCTTTGCCAAGCACAGCTTCTTTAACCATGGGCTATTTCAAGAACACAACTTCCAGAATCAGTGACGACTCACTGTATTTCGTTATCAGTTGTGCATGTCAAAGGCGTTCATCAGACTAAGTTATCTAGCATGTGCTTGTTAAAATAAAAATAATATTAACTGAGCAAACGCTTTATAATGCTGATGTTATTGGGGTAATGTAATTTTAAGCAGTGCTTTTGTGAATTTAGGATTGGAGCATCGCAAAATTACCCACTTATTTTGTTAGCTCAATATTCTCCTGGTCAGTCGGGGTTTTTCTCAGAGCTTCTACTGTTTTTAGGGTAAAATCTTTTAAGTTGATTGTACAAAATGTTGCATGCTTCCAGTTGTAATTAGATGATGTATACTTATGGGTTTCTGTCATTACGCCATACCATGGGTTCTGCTGATGCAACTTCACTGCTCTTTATTTACCTTAAACCCAAAGCTCTGTACCATGGGATTTATCTGAGAAAGCCTTCCACATATATATGTTTGAATATCATTAAGGGGACATAGTGGAAGACACATATTCTCCATTTTTTTTCCTTAAGATCACCATACAGTAAAATGTTTCCTTATTCATTCTTGAACCTTGAACTGCTTTTTCAGATGAATTTGTTACTCCTTTTCTACTGGAAAGTGTCAGGATTTTACATTTTTATAAATTACACAGTGGTAATTTCATAAGAAAAGCAAGATTTCCCTTATTAATTCACTGCCAATCTCATATTTCAGCTTTTCAATATGCGCACAGCACTAACATGAAACATGAAACTCAGCAAACAGACGTTTTTACTCAGTGTGACTTCTCCATGATGTATGGTTTAGATGAATTATATTACTGACTTGAGATGGTATTATTGTTTGAACTTGCTTCTTCAGGTAATGAATAGATTTTGAAGTCAGAGAACAACATTTGGTGCCACTGAGACTAATGCTTTCTTTATGCTGTTTATATGCATACCTTTCTGCCTTTCAGTTTCTGGTTCTCTGCCAGCAGCCAACTGGTACCTGAAACATCCAATCAATATCTCTAATTAAAAAAGTAAGAGGTGAGTGGAGACAAAGACCAGAGACCCACTGCTCCATAATGGACATCACTGATGTATACCACTGCAGGGGAGAAAGTGTTGAACACAACACTTAGTTCCCCTGCTGTTTTGACTTGAAAATTTGTGTTTTAACACATAGCTGCATTCAATTTTAAGAGTATGTGTGAAATGCATACAGTTTAGAATAGTCACACAATGATTGCCTGCATCTGATTATGGTCAAAATAAATAATAATAAAAGAAACATTTGAGGTGATTTAAAGGAACTGACTATGAAGCAAATGTATTATTGCATCTAAAAATACTGGCACCATGCCTCTGTTTTCTTGTGACAGCTCCCTTGACCCGTACTTTGATTAAAGATGCCAGATGTTTCTTAGGTCTCTATCTAGCGTGTTGTTTGTGAAGTGGCACATATCATGCATTCCCCATTTACAGCAGATAAATTTGATGCTTCATGCTGATATCCAGCTGCTCTTTGCTTGTTCCAGGCACTTACACTGGACTGAGATCAGGTGATGCTGAAAGTGAGTCCAGATATGTTATCTTATTATCTACCAGGAATGTGTCACAGTCCTGTGCTTCGGGTTTAGAAGTCAGCATCTCTTGCTGTTCTGCCAAAGACCCATTGAGCTTAGCACGATGTCATATAAAAGCCCATTCATCATTTCTTTTTTCAGTTTATGTTATTGCATTCCACTTCACTTGCCCCAGAGGCTAAAGAACTTGCATGTTAACTATTTCAAATGGCAAAACTCCCTCAGTGGCATAGCTTACGATGCCTAGAGATTTAACACACCTTTTTACACACATTTGTCATTTTATGTTAAGCTTAGTTAGGACATGAAATGCATTCCTGAGTTAATACAAACACTGCAGAGCTTCAAATGTTTTAAGAAAACATTTCTGAAAATGCATTGTCATGTTTAAACTCAGTTTAAGAATGTCTTATTTAGTGGTACAACCAAAACTGCTCAGATTTTACTGAATGTACTTTGGTGAGAAACATACCTAACACTTTGAAATGGTACAAAAAAATTAGGTCTGATGCTTTTGGTGCTACAATTACAATAATTTTTTGTTCTTGCGTGTTAGGGTCAATAGCTGGCTGGTGTTACAGCATGGAGGCTGTATCTTAGAATGATCTGTTGCTTCAGAGTTAGATGCACCATTCATCAACTTTAGCATTTTAGCATCAGGTCATTATCTTGTTGTCCAGTCCTCCATCCTATGGGCTGGGATTGATTTAGTGTGTGCCAGTCAGTGTAAATCACTTTCTGGAGTCAGACTGGAAAATTTACCTGTGAAATCTCTACCTACAATGTTGTGGCATGGTCCTTCGCAAAAGGATTGCACTGGAGTATTCTAAGACTAAGGGTGTGTGCAGTGTCTGAACACAGGGGAGCAACAATGGCTATGCTGTCTTTGAATTCTTTTGCATATGTAAATGAGAAGAAAAACAACAGCACTCATTGGGGTAGTGAGTCCAGTCAGTATGCTCTGACCCTGACATGGGTCGTCTTCTGGCAGACACTGGAGGCTAAGGAAATCATATCGATCACATGTTAATCAAGGGCTTGTTGTGTTTGTAAGTTGGAGCAATACATTGGCTTGGTGTTAACTTCAGAACTCAGAGATGGTAATGTCTTATGTACCCTCAGACCAGTCATTGGTCAGGTGTCATTCATTGCAATGTCTGCCGGTAACACCGGAGCCCTTGTTGTTCTGCGTACCCCCACCTGCTGCAGAAGTCATTTTTAGGCACACAAGTCCGCTCTTTCACCTGTGTCAGCCTGGACTGGCCGGCACCACTTCCGTGCTGATATTGATGAAAATATAAAAGTCACTTTAAAAAAGGCTGGTATCTCAGACAAGTGTGATGTTACGATGTCACAATGTTGATGAGCCTATGGGCTCATTATTTGCTATGTCATGGAAGCTACTTCTTTTGAGAGCAGGTGGATCCCTACAGCCCAAGACATGGCAAGTTCGAATCTGGAACAGTGACCTGGAGTGATGACCGGGAGTTGGCAGGAGGGGAACATGATGGGCTCTGTTCGGGCAGTGCAGGGTGGGTCCGCCAATGTTTCCTCATTGTACTGCACATTAGCACCCTCTAGTGTCCCGACAGGTGTCTATGAATTGCTCAGTTGAAGTCAGTGAGAGCTATGCATATCTGCTTTATGGTGCCCTGTCCTGTGGTAAATCGTGGGACATGAGGTGTGAAAACTGGCTGTTGACCATATACAAGTCCATTGGGGAATTACATTTCTGTGGCCTTGCAGAGGATTTGACGGTGAAGTTATCTGAATGTATAATTGCTGATTCTAAAGTCAGGATCAAAAATGATAGCCCAGAAGCTGCCCAGGTAACAGTTAGACTGGTCCTGCCTTGAATTTGGATGTATCAGTTGTATTGCTTACAGGGCAGAGTGTAGTTGTAAATCACTGTTTAAGTTAATCACTTAATGTCTGATGATGTTGCTCAAACACAACAACCTGTACAAACCTGTCTTAGATCAAGCATTTTATCTTAATCTAATCCGTCTTTCTTAAATTTTACCTGTTGTAGAATTGTTGGTCTAATTAACACAGAGATGAATTGTGGACCCACTGCACACTGAATAAAAATGCATCGAGTTACACACTGAATGTTAATGTCAATTGCCAGTTATTAATGTTTATTGTGTACTGGGTGTGTCATTTGGTTTCCTGCTGGATGGAGGAGGAAGACATTACATAAGTGAAATGTGTGTGTTCAGCCGAGAACTGCACATACTTACTGTGTTAAAATGTCTCCAGTTGAGAGAATTTAACTCTACCTGATCCCCAAAAGCCTGCTTTGTGTTAACTTCACATTTCAGTGTATACACCAGATGAAAGGCAGACCTATTAAATGTCTGTGTTTGGTCCCGAAAACTTTAAAATAAAATAGATCAAATAAATATCCTCACCGAGCCTCTGTCAGAGTCTCCCCGCATTCTGGCTGCACTCTCATGTCTTCTCTGACTCACCCTGAGTCCAGCATCATTGGTCCTGCCCTGCCTTTCTTGTGCTGCGGAAATATTTCCCAGCAGATTCCCCCCCCCCCCCCCCCCCCCCGTTTGGGCACTAAATTTAGCACCTTCTCCTCATCAGAGATTCCTATTTTGTCACCATTGCTTGTGCTGCTGTCAGCTTCAAATTCAAAGGTACTGCTCTTCCATAGGTTATGTAGAAAGAATAATATTTGATACAATTTGTGTGTGTGCGTGTGTGTGTGTGTGTGTGTGTGTGTGCACATGCATGTGTGACAGTATATCTCCTCTTTTCCATCCAGAACACTCTCCCCTTAATGCTCACACACAAGCACTCTTTTTTTCAGAGTTTATTGTCCCTTACTTTGGCTTAAAAATCATATATATATATTTTGTTTTAATTATTTTACAGTTGTGGGACAGCTGTTTCAATATGCCTTCAATCATGTCCAAAAATAGGAACACATGTCAAGCATCATCAAAAATCCATCCAGAACACCAGCAGAGAGAAATACCTATTAGGGGTAATAAAAAGAACAGTAACTCATGAGAAGGAATGATGCGTAACCTTCTTAAGGCAAAGGGGTTGCCGATCAGATTTGGTTGGGTTTTCGTGGTGCTGTGATGAATATTGGTGGATTTACTGATTTGGGTGACGAGTGTGGAAAGCAGCGAGGTGCAGAAGCGCTGGTGCCATAGACATCCAGCCTTGTTGGCGCAAGTTTACGATTGTGCCTGGGGAGTGAAAAGCAGAACAGAACATTATTGCACAAACAGATATAAAACAATTTAATGACAGGATTGGAAAAGTCATTATGAAGAATAAAAAAAAAAGAAATGAGAAAAAAAGCCTGGGACTTGCCAGAAGAGATGAGTAATCCTCTGCAGGGCCTGCTGCTAAAGCAGAGAGAATGAAGGACATTGCTAATAACCCACGAGTTTAGCAAACACAAACAGAACAAAAAACCACACAGTTTAAAAGGCGGCAGGGAGGCAACAACAAAGGCGAGCTTAAACTAACATTAAACCGACGTATTCCAGCCAAGGAACACTGGACAGGGCTTCTGTCATGCACAAAGAAAGTAGCCATTGTACACAGAGCTAATATGCAAACCCTCACTTGGCTTTTTCAGTTCTCATACAGTGACCCCTGACACAGACGCCCCTCAAACAGAGTTCCACACTCACACTGACTCTTCACACAGACTGACTCATCAAACAGAGATTTCACTCTAAAAGTGACTCAGTTGACACAGTGGACCCTCAGAAGAGTTCTTATACAGTGACTCCTCTTAGAGGCTTAACAAAAATAGTGAGCCCTCGCACAGTGACTCATCCACACAGAAAGAAATTCCTTTCACAGTGACTCGTCATGTGCATGGACTCCTAACACAGTGTCTCCTCAAACACAGAGATTTCCCACATAGTCATTCAACCCACACAGTGAGGATTTTTAAAAAGAGAGGCTTCTTCTAGTTAGCAAGTGTTTGGGATGCCTTAGCCCACAATCCCACACATGGGATTCACCAAGCCTAATCTCTGTCTACCTATCTGCATTGCCTAGTTGCTCCACATACTGCCCATATTCTTCAACAGAAGCCTGATTTTCCTACCTTCAGCTTTGAGATCTCATACAATGGCAGTCCTCTATGCTTGCCATGCTAGAAAGACATTTACCATACTGCATAAAATATTGGCCAAGAGACATAACTACAGATCAATCTGACAGACTGGATTAGACCTGCATGCAAAGCTTATCATTGATGAACACTGTGAAAAGGAATCCAATAAACTTTCCCTGAGTACTTTTGCAGGGTCCACATAAATGTCATTTAAAAACTCACTGCAAAGTGACACTGAATCAGAATATTCACTGATCAAGCAGTAGACAACTTAAAGAAAATTGCTTCAGAAATTATTAACATTACTTTCCAGTATGGCGTCCAGTGATATGGTTTGGGTTTAGTGTTTGTACTGCGACATGTGATTGAGGTTTAGCGGTTTTACTACGAGATGTGTTTTGGGATTAGTGCTTGTACTGTGAGGAGTGATTTGGGATTAGTCTGTGGGTTGTGAGGTACAATTTGAATTTGATTAGTGTGCAATTGGATTACACGTTGTTCCCCACAATAATTAACTGAACATGTAATTCTAATGTGGGCTGTGCTACTATTATATTCCATCTTGAATGAAATGAAACCAGTATAGATGCTTAAATGGCAGCTGAAGTAGTCCTGAGAAAGCCATACACACACATGATCCTGTCTGTTTCTACATGTTTTATGAAGTCACGCCGCCATGTTAGCGCTCTGGTGACACGGCCTGGTAAAGTGAGACAAGGCTGCTCTATTGAACGTGAAACCGGAGTTTGTAAATGTTTATTCCTCCACATACCGATGTGGAGGCTGCCAGCGGTGGATTCTGCTTGCTTGGGGGAGGGACGGGTTACAGTGCGTTTGTTTGGAATGCCAGTACGGTGGACGGGGTTCCCTTCTTGCTTGCATTTTCGTCAACATATGCTTCCACCGTCCCTCCTGCATTGTGGAGCAGGAGAAAGAATTTGGGCTGAATCCAAAAGCATGCCTCTCCTCGGTGTTACTGCCACCCTTCAGACTGCACAGACAGGAACAGGGTCAGAGACAGTCCAGGGCAGGGGAGGCAGCCAGTGCTGGCACTGCCAGGGCAACAGGTGCACATTGACCAGCCCCATGGAATGTTTATTCAGAGAATGGAAAGGAGGGGGGGCAAGGATAATGGTGGCAGACAGAGTACAGCTAGAGTACAGGCAGTAAACAGGTCTGAGCCTTGTCATGCACAGATGATGACAGCGGTACAACTGACCATTTTCCTCTGAGGTAAGACATAAGTTTTGACACCCATGGTACCCTTGTCACACTATGCATGGCGACCTGCAACTCATCAGGCACCTACAAGTTGCTTAGATGAGGTCAGAAAGATGTACCCATCCTTCATTCCCCATTCTCTCTCCCACTGTTGGACTGTGAAAAGCAATCATTTCTGGAATGGCAGTGATATGGTTGATTTACACTGGGTCACAAACTAACAGCTTGATTCTTTGATGCACTGCTGCCATTTCAAGGAACATTCACTGGACAACATCCCCCTGTTGTGGAGCATTTTGTTTGTTGTTTTCTTCACACACAGATCACATCCCACCACAGTGACTTACTGCATGTGTACAACATTTATCATTTCAACACTTACTTCCTCTCTCCCTATCCTTATATTTCCAACAACTGAAAAAAAAAAAAACTTGACCCTGGGCCCTTTGGAGAGTGATGGACTCTGACTGAAAGGGAGTTTGGTTTCATTATTTTTGATGATGAAGCTGGAGGGAATTAGTCACTGGGATTCTGTGTCCTGGAGAAGAGCTGCTGAATAGCTGTGTGCTGTTGGGTTATGCATATCAGAGCCAATGATAAGAGTAATTGCATCTTCCCTTCAGCATTTGTGTAAAATCTTCAAAGTATGACAAGGTTACCATGGCAGTTGTCACAAAACAAATACTTGGGGTCTTATTAAACACATTAAATACAGCTTGGTGGTGCAGATGATTTGCATGTTTTATAGTATTTTCATTTTGTGGCCACTCACTCATATTTCACCATGAGTCATTCACTGGCTCATACGTGTGTGTGTGTGTGTGTGTGTGTGTGTGTGTGTGTGTGTGTGTGGCATGTCTGTATATGTGTATGTGTATTTTAGACTTGCACATGCATATGTAGTTACATGGCCCTCATCCTTGGCCCAATTCTAACAAAGAGAAAAGTAAGAGACACAGCTCAGCTCTTTCTGTGTGTGTGTGGATTTCTCAGATGTGAGGTGGGAGGGAATGCTGGTGTGACAGAGAAGGGCCCTAGGGAGCACAGCTGGGGGAGAGACACCACCCACAGACAGGTACACTTCCACACCCACCTGTCAATAAGAGAAACCTATTAAAGAAATTGAAATAACCTTATATCTATGTTGATGTCTAGATATTATCACATTTATTCCCATTGGATGCGTAATTGTTATTACAAATAAGGTGGAAAAGAATGTGATAGTGGGAGATAACAGTCATAATGCCTGTCAGACAGCATGTTCCTCCAGGGGTTTGATAGAAACCCTGTGTATACAGACTGAAAAAAAAATCCATTGCGACGTCATCCAGGTTCATGCCAGTCATTTCATAAAACAGATCAATGTGTGTATTTCTTGGAATCATAATATTTGTCTTTAAAGCCTTGTTCTAACAAAACATTCCATTGGCTTTGTTGTCTGTCTTTGTTCTAGCCATGTGGATTCATACACATATTTTCTAGGTTACCATAATCCACTTAATGCGTAAGGTTTTACCATAAGGTCTAATGCTTACCACCATCCTTTACATTTGTACTGTATGTATATCTGACTTTCCCTCACAATGTGGCCCAGTATGGAAACATTTAAATACTCTAACGGATTCCATTAGGAATTCTTGGACCATGAAGTTCAGAGAGGAGGCCCTGATATAAGGCAGAGTCCAAGTCTCTCGTGTGACAGTTTTATCATCAGTCATAATGGAACCAAAGTAAACTTTTGACTCATAATCCCCAAGCCATTGTTCCAGGGCTCTTGTGTTGAAACATGTTTGCCTGTCATTTCTTTACCATGTCTTCTCATGATTGAGTGCGGAGTATCAGTGATATGTGCACTCTGAAACATCCCACACCAGGCGTACCCTAGAGGCTTTTCGTGGAAGAGCCCTCCTTCATCTTGTTTCCATCCATAAACTAAAGGGAGTCATTATAGAAAATTTCCCATTTTTCAGAAAGCAAACTAAATTCTCCAAGTGATTCACTTTATTAGTCCTGTTGGAAGGGGTGGAGAGAGGGGCTTTGGCTGTGAGCCTGTGTTTTCTTCTACGATTATGACACTACTGTTAGCGGTATCCTCCTTGTGATGTTGATTTCGCTGTGAGAGGGTGTCGACCTTGTCACGGAGGATCCTTCTCTGGGAGAGGTCTCGGGACTGTTTCGGTGTGGGCCGCGCCAGGGGTGCTGATAAGTTTTCCTCTGTCTCAGTCTCACCGATCCCCGCCCTGGTCTCCATGGCATCCCCGCTGATTAATAAAAATATCGGTTCCTCTGTTTACCTCTGCTGTTGTTCAGGCTCCAGAGAGCTGCGCTCGTTACAGCCCATCTCTCCATGCCCAGAGGAGGGGCGAGCTGCAGCAAGTGGACTTTATCCTTGTTTCTGAGGAACTTGGTTACAATTTAACCCCGATCCAAGAGCGGGGAGGGGAGGGAGTGCACCCTCACCACTCCCCGTATAATCTTTCCACTTCACATCAATATTTTGCGGCCAATCTAACAACTTTAAAGAAACTTTTGCCTCGCTGATTTCACTCAGCGCAGCCTCCTTTAGGTGTTGCCTCTCTTCTTTGGCCTCTGGATAACTGACAGTTGTCTGCAAGGTTGATGTAGGGTTCCTCACAATGCCCTGAGCTCACTTCTGACATATCAGGTGGTGCAATCATGAAGTATCAAACATCAGTCACTAATGTCAAATGTCAGTTTCTAATGAAAGGGTGGTAGGCAAATGGGGTTCATTCAATCTGAGATGAAATTATGTTTTTGTGGAACAGAGTTAAAAATTGACATGATTTTTCTTGTGCCTAATGCCCCCAACTCTGTTGTACACTGACAGTTCATGGAGCAAATGGGGCACATATGCTTGGTTTTGGTGTCAAATTGTCCAGCCACTTCGGACTCCTGTTTCTACTCAGTCATGCTCGTACAGTATCGGATTTTACTGAGGAATAGCTCCGGTTTAATAAGGCAAGAGGCTTTGAAGGCATGCCCAACCCAAACCTAACCCAACTGTAAACTTCATCGTGTGGTTTTGCATTTTTTAACACCGTGGTTTCATTTTAACAAGTCAAAAAATGTTTAAAGAATCACTAACACATGCATGTAGTTTAAATGTTAAAATAACTTTACAGCGATTTCAGAAAAAGAAAATGAGACGCACCACTGAGCTAGACTTGTAAACCGGAAGGCTGGCCACTCAATTAATAGGTAAGACACTGTAAGAGTACCTGCAAGTTTATAATTCCAAACTGTTTCAGAAAATATTCAGCTATAGTGTTGATTGCTGTATAATGAACTCCAACTCAGTTCGATTCTTATCACTGTTATGTTATTTAGTTAACTGTGTCCCACTAACCAACAGCACATGTTGGCTCTAGTGCTTGACTTGTCTAACTCCAGGTTAGAGGCACAATCAGTATGTGTCAGTGGCCATGTAGGAGCTTTCACAGTACTTCTGTATGGAAAGAGGGGGAATTTGACACTTTCTATGTGGTCAACACCATAGGTCTTGTAGCAGTTCCAGACATGTTTTGTTGCAATAGTTGAAACAGCTGGCATCTGGAGTACTCTTGTGTAACCTGTCTGTATCTTACCTGTGATCTGCATCTCTCCAGTATCTCAGCTACCTCTCAACATTTGTGGATCTGCAGCGTTGTCCTTTTGGTTTGGATAGATGAATTGACTCAGAAAGGTGTTTGAGAATGAACTTTTTCCCTGAATCCTCGGGTACAAAGAGGTCGTTTGGGCTCTTTCATTCTGCTGTCTGTTTGGAAGTGCTGTGACAGGTTGGCTAGAGAGCATTCTAAATACATGATCAAACAAAGCAAATACATCACACAGGCTTGAACAGCAGCCAAAGGCAGCGGTGTTAAATACAGTAACACTCATTGTAATAATGCCTGGCAAACACAATACTGTGTGAACTTTAAATATCTTAAGTGGGAGAGTCATGCAATTAAATATTTGGATTATGTGTGGAATTTTTTTGGATATGCGTTTTATTTAAGTAACTAAACATCTCAAAAGATTTGATACACATTTATTGAGTCTTTCCTTATAATGTATAAAGTCAAACACTGACACCTCTGGATGGAAATAAACCAAACACATAAACACATGAAATTAAACTGGAAGTGTGTTTGTGATCAGAGTAGCAGCAAATGCAATTATATCCATGCCTACAGTCACTTCACTCTCAAATTAAAAACAATAAAACAACCACCAAAACATGTTAAAATGCATATATTGTTTATCTGTGTGACTTTTACCCCAGCCAGTTAAGAGGATGATCATTTCACCAACAATATCAAATGTATTTTTGGCAAAAACAAATTTCAGACACTCCAGTTATTGAAAACAACAGCATGACGATAATGCAACATTTTGTAAAGTTTAGACATAATTGTTGTTGTCAAGACAGATTAGACTTCATTGCAATCGCCACGTAGTTAATCATAAGCAGTCCCAGTAAAACAATCAACATCTTCTCACATTGCCATCTGCAGGAAAGCAGTGTTTTTCACTATGTTCTGTCAAGCCTAGCAGGAGGTATCTCACAGTAACAATTTCTTAAGCTAGGGTCACATCCTCTCCTTTGACTTTTTTTCTTAATTCAATAAAAGTGTGAACAAGAAGAGAAAAGAGACAGGCTGGACTTCATAGGGAATCTCGATTGGTGAGTCACACTGCTGTTTGAGATCGTATCCAGACACCCCCTATCTTGGGTATCTGGTGTCTTTTCTTCTGATGAAGCAGAGGGAAAATGAAAAGTGAAGGGTCTCTCATAGAAGCATTGCATTCTCTGGGTCTTTCAGTTTAAGCAGCATAACCAAATGGTATACAGCTTTTAGTATCATACTGTCACCAGCAGCACGGCGAGGCGTTTGTTCAAATTCATGAGGTCTACCCTGGTATTATTTACCCCTTAAGAAGTCTGTCACATTGAATCAAACTGGTCATTCCAAATTGGTTAAGCTAAAATGCAGAACACAATAGCCATTTCGTGTTTGTGTTCTCTCTTTATTGTTTCTAGGCGATACCATTTGTTTTAGTGAAGTGAAGCCCTTAGCACACCCTCAGTGTTATTCCAGATGAATACCTTAGCACCTGCGCTGCGCAGGCACCACCTCAGAGTGTTTACTTAGCAGGCAGGCTTTTGTTGTATTTAAAATGCCTCCATGTTTTGCCTTACAACCCGAGGAATTGCTGTTATGCAGATGACAGTCTCATCCCAGGAAATAGCAGGCGAGATTAATTTTTGTTTGTCAGATCTTAATGTGTATGATGGTGGGGGAGACCTTACCTGTCTGGGCCTGGACCCACGACTGAAATGCTGCAGTTGTGGAGAAGGCCTGTTTCATAAAAGAAACAGTTTCTGTAGCAAGGCCTGTGGTTATTGCAAATGCTACGCACATTGTCCGTAACGTTATTGTAACAAATCTCATTACTGCCTTTTAGTTTTTGCCACTCAAACGCTATCAAAAGTTCAATAATCAATGGCATCAGTGAGAGATATTGAGATAGATGTTACAAATCACATGGCTGAACGAAGGGGGTAAAAAACTTACACACATTATCAATATCATTAATTTATCATGAGACAGCACTATAACTCATCTTAACAACCCATTGAATGTCACTTACAAATGTTAGCACAAATGACTGTGTGTTGTGCTGGAGATTGCACGTGACAATATTTTCACATTGGTGAGATATTTTCCCAAAGTGGTCCTATAAACAACTAGGTGTGAACAACGCCCCTCACCACACTTCAGTTTGACACCTCCTATTTAAAATTATGCTCTTTGTCTTTGAACTCACAATTAGTAAGGCCAGTGAGTAAACAAACACTTGGCAGAGCATAAATTGCAAACAGCTGGAAATGTGAATAGAACAAGAAAATAAACATATTTCTGCATTACAGAAGTAAAACATCAGTTGGCTAGCTAGAAATTTGGCAAGCCATTAGCAATACGGCCAATTTGATTAGCAAAACAAAAACAGCTCTGAGGCCATGTCCCATGGAGTCACAAAGGAAATCTAACATTTTCATTGAACTGTATTAAATGTATTCTGGCTAAACTGCTTCTATGTTCCATTTAGAAATGAAAATTAATTGTGGAGCTGTTCATTTAAGAGAATATCAAGGGACCAGAGGGCATAATATTGTAATGCTTTCTCCAACCTGCAAACTACAAATTTAGGCTGTGATTTTTTTACATTTACATAACATTTACTTATCCATTTGACAGATGCATTTATCCAAAGTAACTTACAATTGAGGCAGAGTACAACACAAGTAAAAGCCAATTTTTTTGAAAAGAAAGAGTTATAGCAAGTCTGGCACAGATTTAATTAATCACAAACTTTTTTTGCAACATGAAAACGGGCTGTTTGATATTTTGCATCTTATATGTTCTTGTTAAAATGGCAACTGGTGTTCCTTTTTCACTAATCTCAATGCTCACAATCAAACTGATCTGCAGCTCTGCAGCCGTGACTTTCTCACAGACAGGCCAAGAGGAGCATAGGTTCAGCAGTATCCAGCATGTGACGGCATGCGAGTATCCTGCGAATGTTGCTGTAACTGGAAACATATGAAAAGAGAGGAGGCTTTTGACTTATTGCGCTGTCAGCGAATCCCTGCTCTGGGGAAACCTGTCAGCTCCTAGGCTGACGATGTTAGATGTGGAATCAGCACATATTTCACAGAGCTTGCTTGCTTGGCGTGAGTGTTTTTTAAATTATTCTGACAACATCAGTCCTGAACAAACTTATAAGGTCACTTATAAAACCAGAAAATGTGTACACTTTTCTGCTCCTGAGCAAAAATAGCTAGACTTAAGCTTCACAATATTAACTGCCCTGGTTTGTTTATGTCTCATTTTTATCTTTTTTTTTAACATGAGCATGATTAAGCCTGCAGTTGGTTTACTTTTATTATGTGCTTTGTGACTTTAATTAATTTATCACGGCCTTCGTTTGATTTTTACAAACACCGGGATACATAAGCCTACTGTTGGAGTAATCGCTTGCAAAGTTTATTGAACACGATTGGACAGGTGAGCTTGTAAAATTACTCCAAAGTCCTCTCTATTGTAAGTCCCTATAAGGTTCTTTTTGCCTTTAAGCAACCCACATTCCACACTTAACAATTGGTAAACTAGATGTGTCTCACTGCAGCAACCATCAACTCACGCAGGAGCACTGAAGCGAGGCAGATGTAACACTCAATGATACGCTTGCATGCAGTCGCTGGCTGTTTTTTGTGCCGCAGGTCTCGCTACCAATGTAGTGGGCACTCACTGGACATTAATCACTATTCCACTTACATCATACAAGCAACTCGCAGGTGTCTGAAAAATCACAGAGTGCTTGGGAACAGTAAACAGGAGGAAACCCTGGCTGACCCGCCCACTCCTATCCCCAGAAAGAAGCTAATCTCTAGACCTTTTTTGTTAAAGAATGCTCCTTGTTGTGCAATATTCATGTGGCAGCGGAAAATACTTTATTAAGTATTTTTGATGTGGGGATAGTCCTCTTACATATTTACACTAGCTTTTGGAAAGCACAAGAAAAGGCTCACATGCAAAAACTGTGATATATTACTTTGAACAAAATCCTTTTTTGTTGCACTAATGTGAAAATTTATATAAGTATGCAGCGTCATCACATGTGCATGAGGCTTCACTTGCAGTTCACATGTGATTGCCCTGTGATCACATGTGCGTGTGGCTTCATTTGTGGTCCACACTAGCAGAGAATGTGGCATGCCCCTCTTGTGAACCGCGTTTAATGCATGGTCAATAGATACCGTCAGATGAAAAATGGGCTCAGCATCTGCAAAAGCCTCATAAATAGGGGCCTATGGGTGCTATCTGTGTAATCAAAAGCTGGAAGCAGCGCTTTGTCAGACCACTGATCTTTATTGTATGTAGAAAAAAGAATAGATTTAAAGTTTCGTAACTGTGAAACTTTGTCTGCCCAGTAAATCACAAGTCTGAAAGGGTGGTGTTGAAGTGCCCTGGAAAGCAAACCGTGATGCTTTTCTATGTAACCATTATTTGTTTCTTTGAATTGAACACATGACATAACAAAGAACATTTTAAAATACAGAAAATGTGCTCACTTCCAGATTTCCTTGTAACCAATGTGCCATTTATGGTCTGTAAAAAAGCTTTATAGCACTAAGATCCTTTTTAATGTTTTCTAAAAAGTTAGATTACCCTGGTAGTGCTGGAAATGTTGATATTGCCTATGGATTTCTCACTCAACAACAACAAAAAAAAAAAAAAAACAAACCGAAATGTGCAGTGTACCATAACTAATCTGTAATCTGTCATTAAAAAGTACCCAGAATACCCACTGTGAATCAGCATGTTATTTTTTCTTTCAGTCAGGTACAGAACGGGTCTCAGTGTTGGTTTGGTTTTCAGTGGCTTCCTTGATCTGAGCAGATTAGGTTTAAATAACTGGATTAACTTATCCTTCACCTCTTTCATTTAAACGGTTTTACGTGGCCGTCTCGTCTTGTCAGTCGGGCCGTCTGAAAACGCGGGTGCCGAGCATTCAGAGAAAACAAAATACATCTCGGGGGATTTTAGCACGGAGCAGAAGTTCTCCACGTACATCTGTCCAAGTTTTGGCACCCGAGTTCTTCCGGGTTCAGCACAGGTAACACCAAGGACTGCTGAAGTTCACTGCTCTCCTCTCTTGCACCACAGGGTTTTGAAATGAAGATGAATGGATGAACCTGTAGAAATATGTATACGTTTAATCATCTTCACAATAGTCATGACTCAGGCAGCCTGAGGAAGACAGTGATGTCAGCCCCACAATGTGGCTTTACTTTGGCCTTTAGCCTCAGATACTTTAAATGGCGAAATAAAAGAAGACGTCATGCCTCTTGTGAACCATATCCTCCACGGAGGGACGTTGGCGAAGCTCGCAGCCTAATACAAATAAATATATCGTTTCACACTTGGGATTTTCCACTGTGAATCTGTTTGTGTCTGTAGCTCATACACGCCACGTCTCCTACCTGCAGCAGAAACTTTCGTTGTTGTTTTAGAAGGCTACAGTTTCGACTGCGTATGACCCGCCTAGGTATTTATAGAGTGAGACAAAAAGCACATCAGTCTCTGGGAACAAAAACAAAGCATATATCTAATAAAAAAAAGATTGTTGCTCTCTGGCTCCTTTTTTTCCCCATCACTTTCATCTCCAGGGTTTTGGTACAAAGAACTATCAGGAGAGCACCTGTAGATGACACGATGACATCATCGCCATGCAGGTATGCTTTTAGTGTACTGCGTGCCCATGTGGTGGCGGGGCAGCACAAAGCCGCATGTTGAGAAAGAAGACTTTTCTTTTAAATGGCCTCCATTCTCTGGGTAAAGCAGCTGCAGTAAGGGCATGCATGTCTCCGATATCATCTCGGGCTTTGGCTGGGGGGTCTTTATCACTGGGGGTGTCTCACATTCTACTGTCACCCATGTGCTGGATCGGTCTCTACAAAGGAATCTTTAAAGCCATTGTCCAGATATTCTGCGCCAGCAGCCTGCATGAGCGATTTCAGTTCCAGGAGGGGGAACAATGGGGTGTTAAAATCATAGCCCCGAGGCGGGCCCCGATAACTGAAACTCCCCATGCCGGTAAACTTGTAAACTACACCGCCGCAATCAAAGGCATGGACGGCCGCTTGACTGCTCCCTTTCTGTCAAGGACACGGTGCCTTGGGGGAGCATGAAACACCCACCATGACGCCTCGCCAGGGCCCCTGTCCTTCTTTTAAAGATGGACAACTCTCCCTCACATTTCAGACGGTT
The DNA here is from genome assembly GCF_013368585.1 of Megalops cyprinoides. NCBI lineage: Eukaryota > Metazoa > Chordata > Actinopteri > Elopiformes > Megalopidae > Megalops > Megalops cyprinoides. The sequence goes on from NC_050596.1 coordinate 18,993,527, forward strand.
TAGAAAAAAGCAGACTCTACTTGATATCGCTTTCTCTTCTGGCAAAGCTTCCTACAGTTAAGTTTCCCTGAGCCTTCAGATCCTTCAGAGAGTAGCGGTCTGCTGTGGTCCATAATGTTTCTGTTTGGCTGACAGTGTCTCCGAGTGACGCCCTGCCAAATCTCTCCTTGTAGATTGTATGGAATGTGTTGATGGGACACACCTGAGGAAGTTATACAGTGAGTTATACAGTTATACATGAGTACATCTCTGGACACATTGTACATGCAGTTTTTGTCCTTTCCGATGGGAATGCTGCAGCTGTCTTTGGAATTCCTCTTCTCTCACGTTTCAATGCAACTTGTACACCTCTTATCTGATTTCTCAGAAATATGAGAAAAAAATCTACTCATAATTTTTGAGCAGTGGGTGTGTAAGATTGTAACACCTGAAATCTAATCACCTGTATCTTTGTGCAGAGAAAGTATTTAGTTGATAGAACAGGTACAGGTACAGGTACATGCACTTTACTCACCCAGCTTAACCCTATGTGGACTACACGTGCAACAGCCTGTAGGTATCATAGTTTACATCAAATGTAAACATGATTCCATGACCAGACAATAAATGTACTACAAGTGACATCTAGAAATCTAGACCTAATCTATTTATCAATCTGATAAAATGCACCTATTAGTAGTAAAATTAATGAAAATGTATTTTCCCATTTATTGATTTATTGAGGCTACTGTCTGACCACCTCTTCACCAGCTGAGTTGCCCCATACTGATATCTTACTTTGATTCTACTGCTAGGCTGTCTTTTCATGTATTACTAGTCCCCATTCCTTTTTAGAGGTTCCAGTCAAAGTTTCACAATGGCCTTAATTACTTCTGGATAAATTTGACAGTCAAAAATAAATTGACACAAGGGCAGCACAACACCTAACAAAGTCCAGGGGATGAGAGACTAGGGTCAACATTTCCCACATTTTTGTACTCAAGCCATAACATACACGTCAAAAAATCTACTGAGGGGAAGCAATGCTGATAAAAAGAAATATTCTGTATTCAAATCAGTGCCTGTGGTCTGACGCCGCTTTCTCCAGTCCACAACACCAAGCAACGCTGATAACTGGAGCAAAGTGCAGCATCTCCTCTGTTCAGAGACACCCCAGCACAGAAATGAGTGACAGGCTTTTTATCACGTAGGATTTGAGATGTGGGATTCAGTACAGTCCACATTAGAGACTTCTGTAATTTTCCACAGGCTCCATAGTGTGACATGAGGTCTGGGTGCTCAAAGAGACCTTACTCCCCGGCCACCATGGTTATGCAACAAACTTAGTTTATATAGATCAAATGTCATGAAAATAATACGTCTGTGCGTGCATAAAGTTTTGGTTGAAATACGGAATCTGGTTCTGTTTAATTGTATAGATACCCAGGTAGTGTTTCATTGTTTTGTTCAATCAACTTGAAACTTTATCCACTTCTTACAGGTATTTCCATGACTCATTGTGAAAAAATACTGACAGATATTTATGGGGATTTTCCAAATGCATAAGAGTTAAGATGCAGAGTGCATGTTATAGTACACACTGATGCTAACCTCAAAAGCTGTTCTTTAGTTCTTGACACAGTAGAAGTGGTTATTAAAGCCCAAGCACACATGGAGTTGCTACTGCCTTTTTCAACAGTGTGATCCTATGGTGCAGTATAGCATAAATTCCACATGCAGCACTGAGGTCATTGTAATATTACAGACTGTGGATTGACTCTACCCTCAAATTTTACCCATAGGCCTAGCCCTAACCCCTCAAAGACCCTACTGAGGTGATCAAACTAGCCACTCTACTCCGGATAAATCACCCCAATATCTTCATAAAATCATAACAACCTACTAAACTGATATCAAGTGGCTACAGTGGTTCATGCTACCATGACCTTTTAGTTAATAAATTTCAAAAGTCAAGAATTCTTCTTGAGGTGATTAAAGTTAATGCATACCTCAGCTCAAGTTACCATAATCATTCACTTAATTTCTTTGGTTCAACCACTGGACGTAACAAGTAATGGTACAAGTATGTTAAGTAGAGAAGAGTAGTTAAGAGAATCAGCTCAGATGTGTGAGGCTTTATGCCACTCCCAAGTATAATGAAATGACAACTTGTTATTAAAACCTATACTAGGACACACAGCAAGGCTGGCCTATGCTACCATCAGGCCATGAGGAGTCCTGCTTACTTATTAGAATTTAACTTGGGGATTGATTTTTTGTATTTAATGTAAGTTGAGCAATATATTAGCCCTAAACCACAGCATAACCGTAACTCTAAACTTTACCCAATCCATCATTCTATCCTTAATCCTGTCATAGTGGCCCAGGCTGTTCTTATGGGTATATAAGAGAATACCCCCAGCATTCCTGGTCCAGACTCATTCAGGATGGTGATGTAGCTAAGACACCTGGACACATTCCAGCATCCATCAGTGCCATAGCGCAACGTGTCCCGGGGCACAACTGGAGTTTGAACCACATATGTGGTGCCCAGTACGTGCTGGTACACGGTGTTCTGAGCATCCCCTACACGCAGGGAGTGCAGGCCTCGCTCTCTCACAGAACACAAGGTCACCAGCACTGAACTTGAACGGGGCCCAGGGCCCATCTGACAATCTGCTAAAGATCTGTCAAATCTGCTCAGACTTTGAAAGCTCAAATTAGTAACATCTCCTTGTTCTCTCTTGCCAGTGCCCCAGCTCCAGTCAGGGCATGTCCATATCTCTGTCCCAATTTAGATAAAGTGGCCTGAATACCTGTGTATTTTAATACATTTTAAATTCAATTCAATTTTACTCATACAGCACTTTTTTGCAAAAGGAATTCATCCTTTGTCAATGGAATTTATAAAGCAGCTTTACATAAACCCGAGGCCTATGGCAACAATGGCAAGGAAAAACTCCCTAGCTGAAAGAAAGAATCCTTTGAGCAGAATCCAGCATTGTACCTACACAGGTACCCCTGTCTACCTACATAACATTGTGGTTGTTAATTAATTGTGTAATTAAACAAGTAACAAACAGGTTAACAATGTATTGTATTATGATTGTATGTATTATGTAACTATACTACTTATAGATAGATAAAAATCACATTTATCCAGGATGATTTGATTCTTGGAAGCCGTTAATTCTTAAAAGCAGAGTTCCAAGTTAAGAATGCAAGTTTACGTTTTAAACAATGTTTTTCTCTTAATTAAGCAATGTCCTTAACTAAGTTCTTTAAGCATAGAACAAAACATATCTGAAGTAATTTTCAACAACCATTTACTTAAAAAATGAAAAACTTCAATCACGTTAATTGTTTGAATGTCACCACACAAATTCCACTGTCAACCTTCAATGCCACAGCCCACTCAATGTCCTTAACTAAATGAAAACAAGATAATAATTTGAGACTCTGTAATTATTTTGAGTGTCTCCATGACAATTGTTAATGTGGTGCCCTGCTGTTTCATGGACATTTTCAAGATGTGATGGTTTCTTAGTTCTAATAGAATCTTATACCGTGTAGGTTGTGGACTGCCCTTTCATTGGTTGTGAGACTATTGATAGACTCAAGAAGATAGTGTTTTACATGTGTGAGTACTTCAAAACTTTGTTTCTCAAACTATTTTATGTGTCATTTGCTTTGGTAATTAGCATGAGATAAAAGATACGCAGTAGCTGCACTGTACTGAAGTAAGTGTAGTGTGAATGCATAGCTATCGGGGCCGCTTAATATAAAATAGGACTCATGTCCCTTAATGTGACACAGTCATCAGAGGCAGACCAATAAACAGACAAAAAACTATTCTTTTTGATAACACTTAAGGAACAAGAGTAGTATTATGGTGTGGGCAGGATTTGACAGTGTGGAGAGCTATTACAGCTTGATAGGAACTTCACAACCTGCAAGTGTTAGTCACAAAATGACAGCATGCATATGCAAGATGGAAATGATATGCATTGTTTTGAGTTATAGGAGATATTGTTGAGGGTAAGGTTAGTTCCAGCCTGCAGTCTGTAAGATGCACTATTATCCCCTTCAGCAGGGAGACGACTGCTCCTTCCATATAAACTCACCTCTGGGATGGATTCTCAGGTTGCATACAAAGGCAGTGTAGCATAGTGGTTAAGGAGCAGGACTCATAACTGAAAGGTTGTTGGTTCAGTTCCCCACGGGGACACTGCTGCTGTACCCTTGGACACGGTACGTAACCCACAATTGCCTCAGTAAATATCTAGCTGTATAAATACATAACATTGTAAAAACCTGTAATTGATGTAAGTCGCTCTGGATAAGGGCATCTTGTTAAATTCCAATAATGTACTGCGATGTAACAAAGGTACAAGTATCATTTGTGGTCCTCTTCCACAATTACCATCCATGAGGGTTATTTACTGTTACCATGCCATAAATGCAGCCACTGATCTATTTAAATGGCATAAATAGTAGCTGTTATTCACTGCAGTATACTTATATACTGTACATGGCATGTTATGTTGCGTGTGTGAGTGAGAGAGTGTGAGAGAGAGAGAGACGAAATTATGTCAGTACTTAGAGATGATCTCAACTTGTGCCCCTACAGCTGTGGACGTTAATGCGTGGGTATATTCTCTTTTTAACACTCCAAATGTGTTTGATTTTGTTGGATACGATTTCAAAACTCGAATCAGGCATAAAGTGCTGCTCAGGCAGAAATATGTGAATAGAAATAACATTTCAAACCAAACAAACAATGTCCAGCTTTTCCCACTGTTCAGGCCTGAAGACCATTAGGACCAGTGCCCTCAGCTAAAATAAACCGTTTCAGTGTTAATCTGAGTAAATAAACAGTTTTCGAAATTGCACCACTGCTGTAGTGCCGTGCCCGTGATCTGAACACCGGCGCTCAGAGGAATAACATGATTGCTGTTGACACAAATTCTCCATTATTGGAAAAAAAATAAAAAAAAATTGACAGAATCTCACAAAAATGAATTTATAATACACAGGCTATTTTTAAGCGGCGCTTTTGGGAGCGGCGCCAGAGGAGAAAGCCACCAATGGTTCCTGCCACGCGAGCACGGCTCCTCCACAGTTTCTGGGACCTTAATCTTTTTTTCTTGCTTTCTAAAAATATGAGTTCAGAGAAAGATCTGATGTGAGCGCAGATTAATCCACCCGACATCCACAAAACTTCCACCAAATCTCCTTACCCTCCTAATCCAGCAGGATGTACAATGATGTATGCTGGCTTCTGCTCTGGGAGTGATCCTCTGTGTCTTTGGCAGCAGACCCTTAAAGACCCCTGGACATCTGACCCTACAGTGTCGATGCAATGAATTGATACACTCTGTACTGGACCAGGTGGTTATGTGTATATACACATGTACATGCATGTGTGTGCAAATGCATGTAAGTGTGTGTGACTGTGTGTTTGTCTGTGTGTGTGTGCACATTAATGTGCATATACTGTACTTGCGTGTGCATGTGTTTATGTTTGTAGCATGTTATAATGTGTGTATGCACACATGTTTCTGTGTGGGTGTATTGCATAGGCGTGTGTTAGAGGTGACATTTTATCTGCTGCATTTCATTTTATAATTCAGATATTGTAGTGGTTGCTAAAATACAAGCCTGTTTTGAAACCAGATTCAAGAGGTCATGGATTTGATTTGTCCTGGATTCTGTTGCTTTCAGTGGACATGTTCTTTCATTGCTGGGGAAATGGGTGGACAGCATCACTAGGAACCAGTTGACTTGTACAAGGGTTTTAGACCCCTGCTCACCGTTACCCCTGAAGCACAAGGACCTTTTAGGCTTCAGAGCAGCCATAGAGCCATTTCCTCTCGTGTGTGAGATGCTGAAAATAGCATGAACTCCCAGGACAGTGTGTTCTGTTTAGATTTGTGAATTCTTTCAAGCCCAGCTCTTTTACGGCCAAAAATAATAAGCAATCAAAGCAAAACTAAACATCCTCCATCTTTATGTGAATTATGACTCCTGTTTGAATAAATTGAGCACCAGACGTTCTTATTTCCTCTGACATGCGCAACTCTGTCATGAAATCTCTGAACACACTGCACCGCTTTACCCTGCAAGGAAAACATAAACATACAAGCAACTGAGAATGCTCCAATCACGTGATAGAGTTTGCCAGGCTCCAATCACATGATGGGGGTCTGGTAGGGCACTCCTCAATGGCACCTTCAAGGCCACTGCCAGACCTGGCAGGGTTGTGTGTGGGTGGGTGCAGCTGTAATTCTGTATCCCTGCCCCTGTCAGGGACCTGGGGGTAGACACAACTGTAAAACCACTCTTGACTCATTTGCTGTGCTTGATTCCCCTTAAAATCTCTCTATATTGTTGATGAGTGGCTCATTTGATTGATATATTTGTATATATCAGTCAGGTGGCTAAGCAAGGATCCATGTGTTGGATTCAGGGAGTGTGTGGCCTTAGCCTAACAGTATGTATCACTCAGTTAACCTGCAAGTAGGCTGATTCTGAGTTCACATTCCTTATTTCTGTGTTATTTGATGGATGCATATAAACCTGCTGGTGATACAGAAATTAACATTACCACTCAGACTCAGTTTATTTGCTTTATATGCTTTTTTTCTCTTTTTTCTTCTTATTTCTATCTGCTCCATACAATCTGAGAGCCAACAAGCTAGTATCTCACTTTTGGAAGTTTTTGCAGTACATCTCATTCCTTTTTCCACTGTCCCATCTGTCTTGTCTGAATGTTGGTTTTGGTTCCTCTCTTCTCAGGTCTTAAATCAGGCCAGAGAGGCGAGCCTTTACCCTCTGACAAGCAAAGTGCTCCTCAAACAATGGAGGCTTTTCCGCTGTGTGTAGGGCCCCGCTGGAACTGAGTAATTAAGGATAGCAGGCTCACACCCCTCCCTGACACCCAACATCAGCTGTCAACAGCGCACTTAAGTGCTGCACAGACACGTGTCTCGCACCGAAACTCAGGGGGAGAGGCGAGAATCCCCCGCCTGTACCTGCGCATTCCTGCGGTGTGAGACTGACAGCCGCGCAGGCGATCGCTGGAGGGGAAAAAAAAAATGTGTGACGAGTGAGATCCAACGTAACTGCGGTCAATCTCTTTCGGGAAAGAAAAAAAGAACTCGGCTTCCAATCCATTCCATTTCGGGACCGGGATTTGCTTCACAGACGAAGGCATTTCTGCTATGTGGCCAAACGCTGTCATGAGTACCTGCTAGGGACGTTTTGTGGAGATTGATGAAAAAATGTCACGGGTGGAAGATGACAGGCTCCGGTATGGCTGTCCCTTGCTTTGTGTCGACATCGTCAGGGCCGGGACACCCCGCTGCCCGCTTTTGCAGGGTCAGAGCGTGTTCATTATGCTGTTGGAGGAGCGTGTTATCAGAGGCAATTTACTGAGCTGATGTGGGGTTCTCTGCCCGTCTTCTGTCTAATTAGAAGACGCGGTCGGCCAGTGGGGTGATGAATGACCTGCCTTTGCCGCGGCCCACAGAATCCTGACTCACGGAAATGAGAGGGTGTCCTGGATCACTTCACTCCTAATGATTAACAGGTACCTTCAGAGATTCAGACGTGCTGTTCAAACGTGTCTAGTGAGGATTTGAAAATACCCAGGTCTTCAAAAGGGACATTTGGCATGGAAAACTGTGTATGCATGCATGTGTGGTTTTGTGTGTTATTCTGTGTGTGTATGTTAAGGTGTATTGTGTGCCAGTGTGTTTGTGTGTGTGTGTGTGCGCGCGCGTGTGTGTTTGGGCGCGTATGCATGTGTGTACATGTTTGTGCTGCAAACAACAGATTGAGCACATCGCTCCAGATGTCCAACAGAATTAAACGTTAACTGTCGCCGAGAGCGACTGACATCACACTGCCGCTAAACGTGAGTTTAGCTGCACCCAAAAACCTGCTCCCCCGCACAGCTGGAAACTCATCCACTGAAAACACAGGAGTCAGAGTTCATCACATAATCCAGATCACATCTGAGAGCAAACACTAAAATAAACATTTTAACTCCTCGCTATTTCGTACAAATTTCCTCAGTGGTGAAAAGGTTTACAGTCGGCTTATGGTATTATAATGCTGCTGACATGGTTTTAATAGTGGGGTTAAATCGTCAAAACGAAAAGGGGCAGATGCATACATTGTACTCCTTATACTGCATACTGTGTTTTTCTCATTAATCATGGATTGAAGATTTAAAAATGCTGTGTCAATCCCTCTTTTTCTCATGACAGAGTCTAAGAGAATTAAGTGAGATTATGCTAAGAGCAAAGTCAGAGAAATAGACTTCGGGAAGATGGATCACCGAATGAGCTTGCACATCTGGAGTGAGGAAGGGCTGCAGATTTTAAGATTGAGCTAATTAGTGATAAATATAGCGTCATGGCAGATCCCAGTTAGAGGAAAGTATGGGAGGGGTTTGAGTGATCTTGCTGAGAAGACAGACCTACTAGATACTGTATGTAGGGCTGACTTACAAGGATTCCAAAAATTAGAGAATTAGTGATTCAGAGGTACAGGACCAGAGTGCTGGTCTGCCTATGTGAATACTAACGAGGAGTGGGGCAGAGTCAGCCATGATGAGTGAATAAGGATTCAACTGTCTTGCCAATTGTTCTGCAGGTGAAAAGCTATCAGTGCTGGGAATGATCTAATACTGCCTGGAGTTTGCTATCTGGCAGAATGACATGGCATGATCCATTTATATTGCTGGATATTAACTGAAGCACTTTGATTTTAGTGCATGTCCCCTGGGGTAATTTGGCAGTTTTTAATTCTTTGTTTGATCCTGCAACCCCCATGTAGCCATTTCAGCTCCCTTAACACTGCGCCACGCTGCAGCAAATGGCACAATGAGTTCTCTTTGGGACGTGGCTGCTGTTAAACTGTGCGGGACGGACGGAGTCGTGGTGCCCCCTTTGCTGTGAGTAACTGAGCTGAGAAGCTGGCACCGCAGGAATCTCAGTCTGGCACAGTGTCCAGGAAGGAGGGGTTCCCCTTTCCCCGTACTCACCTCTCCTTCTTCTACACTCGCTAAAACTGTGTCTGTGTCTTGCAGGTTGTCGCCCCCCTTCTGAATGCCTTTGTTCAGCCCCATGCAGATCCCTGCCTCTTGGGGGCGCTGTGTCATTGTCCCTGGCAGGAGTGCCCTACTGTGTGGCATCAGTCCCGGGTACCTTGTGGGTAAGACAGAGGGACCCCCTATGCTGCTAGCAGGTCATGGGCTGTTAGCCAGTACCCAGCATTTTGAATTGCCAACAGGCGTACTCTGCATGGACCACCTGCACACAGTGGTTGCAAGACAGAAAAGGTACACAGAGGTGGTATTTCAGTGGTTGTATTTACAATGATTTGACAGAGTATGAGGTGCTTGTCTATGTGAAAATTTTACATTTATGTTTTAAATAATTTATCCACATTATTTCTCTGCTTATAGCTAGGGGTATTCAGATTTTACTCTTGCTTTTAGGTTATAATTGTAGTAACTTATAATTGTACTTTATGTCTGTGGTATCTGTATTGTATTACTGCTCTGTGATAGTATCCCTCTTACACAGCCAATACATATGACAGTGTGCTTGCATATTAAATATTTTAGCTGTCTGGTCGAAATTCCTTGTTGGCACACAAAGGCCATGCACACCACTGATCCCTTAAAGCTGCATAGAGTAGATGACGTTTTTGGGTTCAGGCTGGAGAATGAAAAGTATGTATTTGCTTAATATGAATTACTCTCTCAAACCCACTTATCAGACCTTATTACTGGACTAATGTAGAAAGCACTGGCTGAGAGAGAGAAGAGAGAGAACATAAGTGGGTGTTCCCCTGCTGCCTCTGAGTGAGCTCCAGGCTCACAAGGGTTTGAGGCGCGATGCAGAGTTACCTGTGATCACAGGTAGGGGCGAGGCCACGGGGGCGGACCCCGTGCTGTCAACATCGGCGGTGGGTGCCAGGCGCTGTCCCGCCGCCAAGCGCGCGCCGTGCCAGAACCGAAAGGTCACCCAGATTCTGTGCTCTGAAACCAAGACGGCAACAATGCGCCCATTCTTCTCTGTGAATACCTGCTCAGCGTCTCTCCTTCCCAGAACCGCCTTGTTCTGGCTCTGAGAGATGGGCCCTGGGCCCTTCGCCTGGAACCGGCTGCAGAAAGATGAGCCGCCCGCTGCTAGGCTGACAGCACGTTTCATGGGAAGCCAAAGAAGGGCTCGCATTGTGAATCCGGCGTTATCTGATGGCAGGTGTAATTATCCCCGTCACTGCTGCGGTGCAAAGCCATTTTCTAGCACTCATATCGAAATTTCGGCTCAGAGTCAAAGCAGACCTCTTGTCACGCTGGCCAGAATGAGAGCATTTGCTTTGAGTTCTTTAATGGTAATAAACTTGAACATTGTTATGTACAGTACACATGCGCTATACGCTGGTGTCCCAGTTGAGGAAGTACATATTTCTTACGAGTATGATACCACTCTGCCTGCCCCCATGCTGACCTTAGATTTGGTTACTGTAAATGACAGTAGTTTATAGCCTCAGGATCTCAAAACCTAATGACAGGATAACAACAATGCACACACACACACACACACACACACACACACACACACACACACACACACACATACAAATTTCCACCAGGCTCAAATCTACAATTTACAGCAAGTTAAATAAATAACCCAATTGCACAATCTAATCTTCAAAAAGCCTTTTTTTCAGATAATGAAAACAGCTTACCCAATGAGAGACTGCTCTGGTGGTGCATGGCAGATGTACTGGTTCATTGGTGTTCCTTTCACTATGTTGTCTGTAGAATACATTGCGCATCATCCCCTGCTCAGCCATGATTTAACACGCAGTGCAGGAATGCACTCACTGCAGGGAGGACCAGTGCTTGACATGAAAAGTAGATTCATCACAGGAACGAATGATTGATGTAGCCCATTTAACAGTAATGATGTTGTCTGGTGGAAATCCATCTGTAAGAGTTTTCCTACCCCCATGTTAACTCCTAGCTTGTTATTTGCACTCTCACTGTAAAAACAGACAAATATCACAGCCAGTAATTCCATACATACATCTTTTGCAACTTTATGTCCATGACAGATTTGTAATTTACGTGAGGATTTCGAATCCCCTGTTGGACCCTGTTGGAAATTTTATAATAGTAGCCTGCATGACCTGAGTTCTGAATTATTTTAGTCATTTTATGTCATCATTGAAGTTCCAAACAAAGGCTTGGGAGGAGACATTTTGGACAATCGCTACACAATCAACGAACCCAGCCCATCCTCAAGTGTAAAAACTCCACTTGTCACTTCCTTCTTGTGTCAACAGTTCATGGCAGCTGTCCTCCACCCCTTATCCTCATTTTCTATTCTTAACTTTGATGTCCAATGAAGGGGTCAACAACTGTGGCCCGAGGAAAGGTGTGACCCCCTACCTTGGACCCCAAGCCAAAGAAACAATGACAACTCCTCCTATTTTATTAAAATTCATACCTACTGAATAATATTTATATTTATGTCAGTTGTGCTGAGTTGTGTGACAGGATGTTTTCAGTCAGTTTTTCTCCCATACAGAGGAGAGGGAGATACATAATGAATTCTACTTAAAATGTTGTGGAGGCCAGTAGAATTTTCAGGTGCGTGTAATTTTCAGTGTACTTGCACTGTAATACGTGACTTTCATTTATTCCACTGGTGATATGTCTGCAGTGTAAAGTGTTAGAGGACTGAGGGTCAGTGTGTAGCTTTATTACACTTAAAGTAATTGTGCGGTGCTTTAGTACTTAGTTGGGGTGAAACAGCAAGAGATTTTCACTGTATAATTATTGTAACAAAAATGTCACCATTATTAATATATCACTATATCATCCTTTATAGCACATTTTTACAAAGCAATCAGTAAAAGCATACATCACTTTATTATAGGAATGTAATTTAATATTAAGGTATAGAATGACACTACCTGGAAGGCTAATGACATAACTGGAATAAACCCAGGTTCTAGAGAACAGCTCAGATTCCAGGTGAGGGCCTTAGCCAATAAACCTTGTATAACTACAATTAAGATGCAAGCACAGAGTAATATTATAGCTAAACTTTAAAACAGTTAATGGTGTTTTTTGCTAACTGTAGTAAAAGTTTGAATTATGTTATTGCTTAACATTGTATCTCATTTGGAAGTTAGCAAATACCTATATCCCTTAAGTGCATATTGACATTATATATATATATATACTGTACAGTCATAATTTGAAGGTTTCATGCTAACAGATGTGGGAGGTTCAAAATATTTCCTCCTTTAGCCAAAATGTTCTTTCCGCATTATCTGTACATTGGAGTCTCATTCTCCAAAACAACCCCGTCTTTATTTTTTAAATCAAAGAAACCCCACACAGCTGAACCGGCACAGAGTGGGGGGGGGATAATTACGCATAGATGATGGAGTGCTCGGACATTTTAACATCTTGCATAAACACACATAGATGCTCTTTTCTGCTGCTGGGTTCAGAACATTTAAACACAAAAATAAGGTATCCTCTGTATGAGGGAAATTATCAAGTGTACATTTCAAGAGCTTTTAGATAGTGTGGGCAAAGTCTAGGGCCTGTTACTCCATTATATTCGCTTACGCAGTTTGGTTATATTTTTGATAGATTAATGCCATCACCTGGTTGAGTGACATCATTATATATCATGGTATATTGTTTGATACATGATTTTACAATTACATAACATAATATTGCGATATACCATCATACCAGTATTCCATTTCACTCTTAGTACAAAGGGTCAGTATGCATTGTTGTGGACCTTAGGGTCATTATGCAGTGTTGTGGCACGAGGGTAAGGCAAGTGTACAGTGCCATGGTACTAGGGGTCAATATGCAATGTTATGTTACTAAGGGTCAGTTTGCAGTGTTGTGTTACTATGTCAGTGTGCAATGTTATGTTACTAAAGGTCTGTATCCAGTGTCGTGGTATTCTAGCTTAGTATGTGGTGTTATGGTACTAAGGGTCAGTGTGCACTACATTACTACATTGAGAGTCAGTGGGCATTTTCACATTAAAGAGCAGTTTGCAGCAGTCTTTTTGAGTTGACATTCAAGAAATCCATGCCTCTGGGGCAGTTGAGAGTTAAAATATTATTTTCACTTTGTATCTGGATTTGTTCCATAATGTCACAGCTCATTAAAGCAGAACATCAGGGCTCCTCTGAAAGCCATTGTGTGCTTCAAGCATTGAAGCAGTCGAGTGCATTGTACATCTCTCTGCCTGCCCCTTACTGTAGGAATGCAATACCACACTGAAAATAGCCTTCATTTTTAGTATAACTCATTACTGTGTATTTATTTACTGTGTTTTAATCTTCTTTCAGGTGAAGGAAATTTTTCAAAGGTGCCTATCAATGTGTACTTTGTACTTGCCTATTCATATGCACTTTGTGTAGTTGAATTTTTCATGAATATGGTGGACAATAATAATCAAGCAGTAAATTTGATGAAATGAGAACTTAATCATTTACTTTGCTAATAGAATGCCAACTAATGAAATACTGAGGACATGTGATCTCTATGGCCCTGCACACATCAACAGTAGACAGACTTCAAGTGAATCCTTCAGGTCATCCACCGCAAAGATATCATTTCACAGTCATGTTCATTATTAATTTCAAGTGCCAAGTGTACAAATTAAATCAAACAGTTTTACGGTTTTGCCAAATATCAAACTAGGAATACCTTAATACCATTTTGATATTGGTTAAGTGCTGTAGGCTTTGTTGTATTGGGCTTCTAGGTTTCAAGCTGTTGTGGTGTCTTTGTGTTTTGTGGGTTTTGTGTGATTGTATGAGATGGGGTGCTGTGGGTTTCATGATGCTGTGGGGTATGTTTTGTTTTGGGTTTTGTGGCTGTGTAGGATATGTGATGCTGATGGTTGACAGTAAGCATCAAGTCAGTCATAAAATCTCTTAGGATACGCATAGCTAAAAACACAGTATCTGCACTTCCCTCAGGTTTATTGTCATGTTAAACTTTTTACGTATACACACCCTTACATCTAGGTTTTACTGAGGATCTGTGCGTTTCCATTTATATTTGAAATTATGATGTCAAAAAAGAGTGTAGTGCCCCCTCTGGCATGACCTACAGTAATTACCAATCAACCTCTTACAATCTGTCCAACTATCTTAAAGTTCTGGTCTACAATGGCTGCCGTGGACCATTCAGTTGGGAGCAACACACTTTTAGTGAGTCATTCTGAGCTACCTTCAGTGAGTTACCTTCACTTTGAAGTGATTTGAGATGCAACACATGAGATAAGTTAGTCATTATTATCATTCTGGGAATCATTGTGAGAAATAAAGCTGGTGATTTCCTTATTTTTCTTACAGTGGGATGTCTCATTTTGATGTTAGTATAATGTCTCTCTAACTTAACAAAATGACTGCCCCACCACAAATAAAATATGAAACTAGCAAACAATATCTTACTTAACTGGAGCACTTTGTTAAAATCAATCATACATATTATTGTTTTTATGACTGCTTACATGGAAAAAACCCACAGGGTTTTGCACAGTCAATGATGCATCAACCTCATTATTAGCACCACACTCTGAAAATGATGAAGTCCAGGTAATGATTTGTTGATGAGTACCATGCAATCATGGCATGTTCCAGCAAGCAGCAGTGATTTAGAGTGAATTTAGGGTACAGAGAGGATTAAAGCTTCGGATAAGAGTTTTATAAGTGGGGTCTGTCAGTGCACTGAGTTGAACAATGTTAAATGTATGTATGACTAAGAGAGTTTAATAGCTATAGTTGGCACAGGAGGCAGTTCTTCACTGATGGCTTCCTGGGACAAGATCTGGTAATGATCACTGCACAGAGGAGGGAGAGGAAATGAGAGAGAGAAACAGAGGATTAAAAAGAAGGAGAGACAAAATGGTGATATATGGAGAGAGGCAGGCTGAGAGCTTGTGGTATATGATGCTAAAGCCCACATAGAAAATGTATGATTTTAAAAATTGTCATGTTGTAGTTCCTATCCTGCTGTGACTGTCTTCTTCTGCAGGAGCAGCTGAGATAAGAATCCCCTCTGGTCTCCCACCTTGTCACTCCTCAACCATCCTACTGGTGGCACCTGACAATTACTCATGCTTATTCAGCTAAAGCCATTGTTACCTGTGTTTTCACACACACACACACACACACACACACACACACACACACACACACACACACACACACACACACACACACACACACACACATTTTATGTTATTTGGTTATTTATTTATTTATTTTGTGATGGTGTTGGGTGGGCGAGTCTCTAGACTAGTGTACCGGTAGGAATTAAAACCTGATAACAAGAACTTTTTCATAACAGCACTTCAGACTTAATGGAATTCAACATATTTGCACCTTATTAAAGCCTCTCGGGTCATCACTTGCACTGGAATTTAATTACCTTACGATCTGATTTGTGTGAAACTGCATGTCAAACATTCTGGCTGGATTCACTTGGAAAAAAAAAAATCAATAATGAGAGCAACATTTTTTCAGGTGTCAGAGTTTATCAGGAGAAATGTGTGGAATTACTTTTATGTGTACAATGTATGTGTGAATTTATGTATGCATGTACAATATGTATGTATGTGTGAATGTATGTATGTATGGGTTTATCGATGTATGTGTGTATGTATGCAATGCAGGTGTACTATAACCTTTTGCTTGACTTTGAGACCAGTAAGAAGGGTCATTAAAACAAGGTGGAAGACCGTCAGGGAAAGCCTTGAGTGGATACATGCAAGCTGGTGGAGATCAGAGAGAGGCAGAGACAGGGGAGGAGGTGCCAATAAATGTTTCAATAGAGAAACAGTGAAATTTAGCAGTGAAATTCAAACACAGTGCCTTTGTTTCATATAGGACCACATAGAAGAGTGTGTATATTTAAATGTGCTGTAACTAATTACGCAGTAGATCTTTCGTTCTTTAGTGCCGGTAATGGTGAATGATTTTTCCTCTGAAACAGCTACTGCAGGAGCTTGTTACTGTAACTCCTGTAAGGCAACGTTGCCCTCCCCCCAACCCCCAACCACAACATAATGATGTTTATGAGAGTGAAACATTTCTGCACTTTTGACTTGTTAACTGTGTCAGCTTTTTTTTATCACATTTTATTAAAGATTGATGTCAAGTGAGCGCTCCATGTCCATAAAAAAAGTTGAGATAGAAATGAAACACATTCCTCCTTCCTCAAAAAATGCTGTTAATGAAGATTCGTCAGTTTTTATTGTGAAACCTGAGAAAGCCTCAAACGATGTGCTCAGCAGTTTGTTTCGCCTAGGGGAGCCAAGACCTGGGTGGCTTTCCCTGTATTGCTGCTAGCATTTTTATAATGATCTCAATGATACGAAAATCAAACACTGCCCCTTTTTAACCCCACACGTCCTGTCAGTGAAAATGTACACATGAAATGTGCCTTTAAACTGAGTGAACCCCTGAAATATGGCTGCATGAGTGCAAACATGAAACATTATAAAATTGAGGGCCTTCCATAATGACATGTAGCAGACAAGATCGTACTTATTGTACAGGGTTAGGGAAGGTTGACATGCAGTATAACTGAAGAATACATTTAATCAGCACAGACAGCAAACAATTAATGACCAAACTCACATAAGACATTTGACATCTGTGTGTGTAAATATAGCCTGTCACGCCCTTGTAGAGATACAGTCATCCTCAATATGCCTCCAATCATGGCCCCCCTGGGAGACAACCTCATCCTATTTACACTGCCAAACACTGTCTGCTGGGAGAAACACACATCCTTTTTACACAGCCAGCCATGGCCCTCTGCTAGACACATGTATCCTCTTTGCACAGATAACTGTCCACTGGGAGACACACTCATTCTCCTCATGCAGCCAATCACAACCCTCTGGGAAGTACAGTCATCGTCTTAATACAGCAAATCAGCACCCTTTCTGGATTCCGCTTCCATGCTGCTCTGATTAAACCCAGATTGAGACATTCTGTTGTCACAGGGAATGTTCAGGGGCTGGACACCCAGGGAAGTGTGTGTGACTTCCTGGCATTACAGTAGGCCCCTGATACTATTCTGATTTAAGTTCTCATTTTAACATCAGTTATTGCAGATCTATTCCAATTTAAGCTTGCCTCCTAACCTTTCCTTTACTCATAACTGTGTAGAGTGAGGTTTGATGGCACACTGAGATTGAGTGACTACCTCAAACAAAACTACAACTCCCATCATGAAATTTAATCGATGCAAGAAACAGTGAGTTTTTTTTTGTAGTGGGACTCTGGCCTTTTGACATTCAGCTGAATCAGATGCAGTTCAGATTGACAAGAATATGAAATATGTGGCAGAAATTGATTGGCATGATTTACAGTAAAGCACAAATGTAATTTTTGTTATGGTTTGTTGACTATGTTTCCTGCTACAGCAGTGTTAAAATGGCATCATAACACTATTTTTATGATGATCTGTGGTGAAAAGAAGCCACAATATGTTGTGGCTTCTTTCCAGAGAGGCATTTACAGTTTGAATGATATCCCTCAAAACGGTAATATTCTGAGAAATCCATATGTAGCCAGACTCATTAGCCCTGTTTTCCCCATCAGCCTTTCACGAGCACCCTGACAACATTCTGGTTTAGTTTATGTTTCAGGAGATTGTCTCATATTTCAGTCCCCTATTTTTCTTATTTATACATCTGCGGTGACAATTAAGACTCAAATTTCATTTTTCAGTTTAGCTGGAGGAAATAATTAAACTGTGTAATTACATGGTGTTTTGTAATGGAGTTTTGCTTCTGGGCATTATTACACAGTCAAGCTCAGGTAACTCCCTTTATTAAACAATTGATGATAACCTTGCTCCCAATGACCTAAAAAGATCCTCAGTGTTATGGAATCGCCACTTTTAGACTGCAGTCTGATGGCTGTTACTTTTCCAGCAGGGGTCCCAGCTCAGGCAGACGCTGTGAACAGCAGAGCTCTAGGACGATGGGGGTGGGACTGGGTCAGCCAGTGCATGCAGAGTGTTCGAGTGGAAATGTGTCGCTATTTCCTGAAAAACAGAGCACAAGACACGTTGCAATGAAATAGTCTCTTGTTGATAGGATACAGAGGCTAGAAATGTGTGTGGTGCCCTCTGTATCAGATGTGCATAAGACTCTCTCTGGTATTACCAGCAGACAGACAGACACAGAAACACACACACACATAAACACACAGATTGAGCTGTTCTCTTTTCTTTGTGTGACTGGAATTATCCAGAAGTAGCCTTAACAAAAGGGACTCACTTTTCAAAATAATAATAAAAAAAAATCAAAGAGGCAAACCTCAAAGCTTATCACAACAGAGCTTACGGTACTGTGATAACCAAAAACAGGTTCTAAAAGTAATGTTAAAAACAAACCTGAAAGTTTCCAAATCACAGTACAAATGTATGTAACATACTGTGCAGTTCCTAAAAATAGAGGCTGACGCTTCACTTCTCATAACGCTGATGTCTGTTTCCATTTATTTTCTCATGCAAAAATGCAGAAACCCTCCTAAACGTAAAAAAGAAACACCCTGACAGACAGTGATAATTAAATGCTCCATTAACAGTGAGGGTTTGTCCCTGGTGAGGCCTGAGTGAGTGCGTGTGATTTATGGCATTGCGGTAAAGTCTCCTTTATGGGACAGAAGTGTATGAATTAGCGTGGCGACGTGTGGACTGGCACACCGTGTCAGCCTTGTGGTTTATGCTACAGAAACTGCCAATAAATCCTGTTGCCCTTCTGTGGAATAATCTGGGACAGATAAAGCACTGAACGCCTTGGCTCGCCGGTAGGTTTCTAAGACCCTCCACTAGGGCATGATGGGTAATGGGTTCCCAGTGGCATTATTTAAGGCATGTCAGTTTATAAAGGAGTGCCAGCAGATGCTGTCTATATTTTCACCTCTTTGAAAACATCTTTTTAGCTCTGAAACCACTAGGTTAACCCTGGACCTGTTTCCCATTGATATTTGATTTCTAAAAATGTGACTGTAGTGCAATGATGATGATGACACATGTCACACATCACACATGGAATTGGAAAAAAAAAAAGGTTGCGATTCAAATCTATAAAAATTGTTTGTTCCAAACTTCCAGGGAATCTATGGGCCATTCTTCAGCCATGAGAAACAGATGATATGAATTATCTTTTAGCTGCTTTTTCCACCCCACCCATCACACACATATACTGATCAAGTTGTTGTGTAGACTTTTTGTAGGGGGTAAAGTCAAAAGGAGTAGGACTACAGAAGGAAGCATTATAGTTTGCCTAATACTTATATCGTTAAGGATTTGAGAATGGTGCATCAGTCATGCTCCTCTGAAGTCATCCCCAGTTTTTTGTACCACATCACAAAGCATTAAGAGAAATACCCACAGGGGCACTGGGAAATAATCCACACAGAGTGCATTGGTATACAGATTGCATTATAGAGTGCATACTGGACACAGATCTGAATGTCTCACACATTTTTTTTTCTGTGGTGTGGACTAAAGATATTTTAAATAACCCTGAACAACAGTATAATACCAAGGAAATAAAATGATAAAAATGCTGACTAAAGCAGAAACCCTTTCATACATATATGTAACATGGCACACTGAAACCCTTTCACACATGTTCAGTTATGTCACTGTAGTGGAAAAAAAGCTGACTCGGCCCGTCAGTCTGTGCTGGAATAGGTCCACTTCCTCCTGAGCGCACAGGATTCCAGCTGGTTCCGTGGCCCCTCGCTGGAACACATGCCTCCTCCCCGGGCCCAGAGAAGGCAGATTTGGCCGTGCTGCAGGTCGTCTCTGGACTGTACTGCATGTCCCTAAAAGTCTGTCAGACCCCGTCCTCTCAGAACAGAGAGGCCCCTGCCAAATGCTCGCACAGAGTCACCAGGAGGAATTCACACTCTTCTCTGCCAGTGGTCACACGTCCAAAACTCCGGCATTCTCTGGAGGGCTTCCTCATCTGGTCAATGTTAGAGACAAGCGCTGACTGTCTGAGAGCAGGCATGTTAAACAGGAAGAAAATATTAAGGATACAAAACACTCAATGCCTATCGCCTTAGCTCTGTGTTTTGGAGCGCGTTTAAGAAGTATCTCTGGTATTCCAAACAGTGGAGGTCAAACCACATGGATGCACACAGGCAGACAGGTGATTAATGACTAAACTGTACCTTTTTTGTCCTCTTATTCAAAGCCAAAGCCTACGCCTTTTTTTTTTCCTTTGTTAAGAAAACATTTTTATAATTCTTGAACTGAGCGCCGTACCCAGTGAAATGTGTGCTTCGCCTGGGCCATGCCAACTGTTTCAGATCTACACAAGCCACAGAATGGCTGCATATTCCAACTGTATTTTCAGCATCTCTGCATAAGCAGCGGGACAAACAGAACTGTAATTTAGAGGTGGAATAACATAGCTGAAATGTATGCAGAATACATAACTGGATGTTTCCCTTATTCCCACAATGCTGATTGCAGGCCATGTCATACATTCTGCCTCATGATCACACCCACACACACACACCCACACACACACACACACACACACATACAAATACACACATACTTATACTACAGAATTTGTCTTCGCATGCATGCATGCACACACACATACACACATGCACACACATGCCTGTACATGAAAGCACACATACACACAGGACATCTCTCTCTCTCCCTATCACAGACACACACACAAACACATACTCCAGGACATATTGCCCTTAGTCTTGTGCCTTTGCAAGGCTGAAGTATTCAGAGCATGAATAAACACTTCAGTAAACATTTTGAATGTGACACCAATATTTACTAGAACTGTAGAGTTCATCTCAACAGCTCTGGCCCCTTAAGGGTCACTCTGGTCCTAGACCCTTCTTGAGTGTGTGTATTCATGTGTATACAGTGTCGGCTTTGCTTACTTCTTAAAGTGAGGTCAAACATCTAAACACACCATTAATGGCCTGTTTTGTTCTCAGAGAAACAGTGATTGAGATTTTAGATTATTATTTAGTAACAGCTGTCAACAGGCTCTGACTGAAGGGGAATTATAGGAGAGGGACGTCCAGGAAACTCGGCTGCTCGATCCAGACAAATCCACTCTCTTCCTCCACATAACTGTGCTAAATGCATTAGAGATGTTATTGTTGGCCGGGGAATCTGGACCTTGTTTGACTGCAAGCATGCTGACAAATTGGTCACGAAACCTTGGACATCACATTAACAGCAATCTCAGTAAATATGCAGTGCATTGGAGTTTATCGTGTGAACCCGGGTTCACACTAATATCCTACAAGTACTGAGTGGGGGACCTCAGCGGTATTCAGGACTAATTCGTGTAGCTGCTGTTCGCTTCCTGTGTGCAAGCAACGGGCTTTGATGTAGCTGCGATCACAGCATTTGAGCAAACTTCCACATATTGTTTCATCCAGCGTGTGTTATATATGCTTTATTCCAAAAGTACATTAGCAACAAGCAAACAAAGCATCTTTCCACTGATAAAAAGCGGAAAGTGTGCGCAAAGTCAGCCTGCAGCCAGTTAAAAGTCAACACATGGTCATTGAACATGAGATAAGTATGCGGTGACTGTGCGCTCAGCCTGTATTAGTTTGTGGTGAGCTTGAACTCAGTTTATTGCCAACCTCTGGCTATAAGCAGTATGATTGTGGTTTGGTGTCCACTGTCTGGGGTTTAGTTGACAAGGTAAACTAGACAGACCATGTTCACTTTATTTTCAAGAGGTGGAGACAAAAATGCATCTGAATTTGAGAAACTCTTAGAAACTACTCAGAGGCTGCAGTTCCTCTTGAGATGAGGGAAAAGGAAATGTATGGTATTGGCAGTGTAGTATGTAAAACAAAATGAAGACCTATTCCATTTATGGTTCATGGTTATTTCATTGCAGTTGTGTTTTTTTTCTCGCTCTTTTCTTACTTGTCATGCCGATAAAGCAAATGGAACTGAATTAAACTGAACAAGAACATCAGTGGTGCTTCTAAAACAGATTCTAAAAGTGAACTGCTGTGATCTCTCAGATCTCACCGTCTGAGGAATCTCAGTCTGCTATCAGGTGAAAAATGTAAGAAGGTCCTTGTTATATCTGGAATGTTCATATACACAGCAGTGACAGCTTCTCAGAGGAGGCAAGGGTAGCCAAGTCTCCTCTAAAAAAGAATAGTCTTTTTCTTTTTTTGATATGCTACCTTTTTTCTTTTTACACAATCAAAAATGCATAACTATAAATCAGCATTGTCTGTGCTTACAGCCATTATTTTGACTTTTGGCTTTCAATATTTGGCAAAACACCACCAACTATCGAACATCGTAAAATCTTCTCTTTTCCAGCTCAAACTGGCTAATGGAAGCTGGGCTCACATTGAAATCTATAAGGAAAAGTCACATAGTCCTTTTTTTGTATGACAGATAGATAAAAAGTACTGACATTGCCCATGCTCTTCTCTCCATTATCCTATTTTGTATGCATGCAATGGGAATTAGACAAGACAAGGCAGTTCAGGAGAGACACAATGCACAGGAGCACGAGACGGACAGGTACTTCATTTCCAGAACAGGACGTGGGGAACTCCAGAAAGCTACACTGTCCTCAAACAGGAAACGCTTTGAATGCTTATCAAACTCTGATTTTCTTGTAGGGGGGTTGAGTGAATAGATAGATAAAGGGTGTATTTAGCTTTTTATGCACCATCTGGAACTTCTATCATGAATTTATCTCAAATAATGCCAAATGCCAACAATAATCCTTTTCACCATACTCTTTGTTCAAAAATTAAGGTTAAATCATTAAAAGTCGACGGTCCCCCTCTCTCTCTCTCTCTCTTGTCTCCATCAGATCAGCGTGCTGAAGCCCTGGGGGCACTGATTGCTGTGCAGTGACGTGCGCGGTAACCTTAAGAGCGCTCCAAGTCTCACACACTTTCTCTCTCTCTCTCTCTTTTGCCCTTCACAGCACTGACTGAGTCCAGGCTTTCAGTTACGCCGCCACTCTATCCACGCAGGGCCGGCTGTGACACATGATTCAGCGGCTCTGTCCTCGGTCCTTTGGGTAATGTCACCGCTAAACCATGCTGGCTCTCAGCCCCTTCATCCCCTCTGCCCTGACGCGCAGGACTTCAGCATGCTCCCATTACCTGGCTGGAACCGGCCCTCACGTTTCGGCTTTCCCCGCACGCACTGACATTTACTGGGTTGGGCAAAGCAGGGAAATGGGATACCGTAGGACACTCTGCAGTTCCCTGAGAGCAGTGACTGCATTTAAAGATGCTGGGGAATATGTAGCAAAATGTGTTCAAATACTATGGTAATGTTATAGCATAAATGCTTTGTCAAATGCACTTCTGAGGAAAATCTTTAAGATTGTAACCAAAGACAATGGCATTTGAACCAGAAAAAGGGATAGAAAGGTCTTGTTGGTGCTTGTTTGAGCTACTTTTGAAGAAGTAGACTAAAAAGACGTGAAAGTGTAAAGGCTTACAGATATTTTGGAAGGCCTTCTAACTGAGCCCACAATATTCATTTGAGCCAAAAAATACCACAGGATTTGTGCCAGGGTAATGCCCCAGTATTGGTAAAAAACAGAACAGGCTAATAGAATTTTCCCCAGATATATAATGCGCAGGTAGTAAATTCCTACTAAAATTCTCAAGAACGTGTGAGGAGAATTTTTTATTTTCTTTTTTCAGATCTCAGAACCAGACACCAGGACACACCCAGTGATGAATAACATGACAAACAGCAATATGATCCCTTACCAACATAGCGAACCTATTCACAAGACCGGGCTCACCCTTCATCATCATGTCTCATCTATATCCACAGCAGCTACTATAGATTCTCCTGCTCCAAGAAGACCGACCTTTTTGTAGAAGCTGTGTAGTTCTTTGCCAATATGGCTGCCCTTCTCATGGCATCTGTATCACTCACCTGACATGGCTGCCCTATTCAATGTACTAATGCTGCGGTCAGGTTATTTCAGAAGTGCAGCAAATATGAGAATCCAACTCGGGGGAAAAAGTTCAACTGACACTTCAACTCAGAAATATGACTGGAAAACTAGGACCAGAAATTTCTACCTGATTTTACAATGTGGCGATTTATAACCACTGATCTCAGACTTCTACCAGAATAATGTGGTAGAAAATAACATTTCATTAAAAGAATAATACTCCTAATTTTTATCGCAATATTTGTTTTCCATGTTTTAACAGGACATATTCATAATAATGTGTGCACTTTATTTATTGTATGCTGAGTACGTGTAATTTTGCTTAAATTTTACTATGACTTATATTGAACCGATTTTAAGTAGTATTATGTTATTTTCATTTACATATTATTATATATTATATATATTAAAAAGACAAGAGACCTGTTTAAACATTGTTTATGTTTGTATCATGCATATTATTTCAAAGGACTTGTTGTTTGGATCAGTACCATGCTGATAGATGTTTTGGACATTTACCCACTATTGCCTGGGTGACATCAGGTCTACTGAGCTTCAGGCACAGTATCTAAAGAACAAGCAGTTGAGCTTCATCTGCCAGTAACCCACGATGTGTAGATTTGATGCTTTTATTAAATATACTCAAGATTGGGTATGGTATCAAAGCTTAGTGGCTATAACCCATGATTTTCTTCTCACGAACATGGTGCTCCTTGCAAGAATTTTGCATGGTAACTGGCAGCAGCCAGTTTTAAATTGTTTGTACGGTTACTATGGAAACCCACACTGAGTGGAGTGAGTGACGGGACTCCTCACATTAGCTGAATCAAAGAGAGAGCTGTGGTTTGTTCTTGTGGCAGTCATAACAAGTCCATCAAAAAATTTAAGGAGAGTAGCTATGCAGGTTCTGTGGGGTATTGGGTTATGTGGAAGTATGATTGATTGACTTCCATGTATGTGTCCTCTATAGTTTGTAATAAGTCTGTAGGCACATGCATTTGTTGTTTACACAAGGAAAGGTAGCTGGTTGTTTGCAACCACAAGGATAACCTCACTGATTGACAATCTAATTAGACAGAATGACCCTGGCATAGGAGGAGCCAACCGGATGATTTTTAAATTGCTGAGCGTACACATCCCCCGGCACTGATCCAAAATCTAGAACCAAAGCATTATACTTCCCTCTGGGTATTTTGATTTTGGAGAGGGGAGACAGCTGTGTAGGGCATTTACCGTAAAACTGGAAGCTCATCCAGTTTAGCCTGCATGGTGACCCAATGAGCCAGGATGTTCCTTCCCTATGTGGTTATGGGCTTGAAGGTACGAAGCCTGATCTGGTTCTTCTGTTCTGACCTCTGCCCCACCCCTTTGTTCCCCAGCCCTGCCTCAGACCTTCAGTGGGAGGGGGGTAATGGAGAATAGGGCCCTCATGGCTGCCCTTCTGTAATTCTAGATGTCTCTGTAGCCAGTGATTTGAGAAGGATTGTAGGACCTGCCACCCCCTCAAACAACCTCACATCCATAGGCCCCCTCCCCCCAACAAACACACCCCAATAAGCACTGACACAATCTCTCTCTCACATGGGCAAACACACCCACACACAGATAGAGGTGAATATCAGTATTTGTAAGCATGATCTGTTCTCTTGGTATGACTGAAGCACTCAGAAGTAGTCTCATGCAGAGCGATTCTCTCAAAAAACCTCATTCTCATACACTCACACATATACACACACGTGCGCCCATACCTCATGTGTGTGCACTGTATAAGTTCAACTATATGAAGAACATTTGTGTGAATATTACTGACAACTTTATACATTTCCCACCCACTTTACATGTCTAGAGAGAGGGGGAGTCTGCCAGGAGCTGACTTTATGTTTTAAGATTAATGTTTCAGCCTCAGGCACAAACACTGCTGTAGAGAACAAAAATACTGCACATATATCATTGCCAGCAAATGTACTGTGAAAAGACCAGCCACTCTAACCATATTATTAGTGATACTAGCTTTATCATGACCATGCTTGACAATAGATAATAAGGACACAGGCTTGCAGTGGCATTTTGTACAATGTATTCACAATCTGCTTGTAAGACTCATACTCACAAAACTGCTGCTCGTTCTATGGCAACATTAACATCAGGCAAAAAGAACAGAAAAAAACAGTACTCCACTCAAAGCATGTTTTCACCTGAGGGAGAGCTCAGGAGTTCTCAACAGCATGTAAGCGTCATGACGGCAGGAGGTGTGACCAACAGACCCAACCACAGACATTTCTATTAATAGCCCCCTGACGAGGTCACTGCGGGCTGCACCGACATGCCAGGGTGCAGGTATGCAGTAGACATTTGGATCATTGTTCCTTGTCACACTCGGAATTTTCTGGGAATCCACCTCTGTGCACAGAGGTGAAACCGCGGCATCACCCTCCTCCCTCAGTCTCACTGTGTGCTGAATGCACAATGCAGGAATGCTATCACTCAGACATGCCCTGAATGTGGAACCTTCCAGGATGATAAAGTGCGACTTCTCAAATTCTAGCGTATAAACATGATTTGATTGTGCTGTTCATGTCCCTTAGAAGAATGTGCAGCACCTCTGTGATGTTTAAAGTAACATTTTCAAAACTACATTTGCTGGGCGGTTAAACTCTAAAACTCTCTCACTTTTTTCTTCTGAAAAATTGTTTTACAGCAAATCGTTGTGGTGTGTTGGCCTGAGTTGAAACAGTCTCCTTGTCCTTTGAAGCCCATATGTCCATGATGTTGCTTTTCCTGTCTGATCTGTACATTTCAGTCACCTGCTGTTTGTGCTATACTCACTCAGCTATGCTATTGTTTATGTTCTGACAGTTCCTTGGAATAATCTGGATTTCTTTGCAATACTATTAACATGCTTTTTCCCCTGTAAGAAAATACAGTGTCTGGTGAGACTTTGTGTTTCTGTGGTTTTGTGTGGTGAAATTCTCTGCCTGTCATGTCACCAGACTGTGACATTAGTTCCTTAACTAAGAGCGTGAGGCTAATTGGGTGTGGTTAGAATGATATCAGACCCCATTGGCATCTCGACTTTTCACACGGATGTATGACTGGCAAGGAATGTTTATCCCTCTGTGTGGACACAAAGACAGTAAATGTTACATCACCCTGGGTCATGAGGTGCAAATGAGAACAATGTGAGGTCTCACCTATCTCTGCCACACTTACGTGGGCAACAGACGTGTTAATGGAGTCTCTGGTGGTGGGCGGACTGCGTGGGTTTCCAACCACAGCCAAATGCACAAATCCAGCTGCCTCTCTAATTATTACCTCTGCTGCTTGCATTGTGCACAGAGGGCATGAAGTATGTAACGGAAGGCTAAATGTATATAACACTGTCATTTTTTTCTGTCTCAGTTTATGCCACAGTGGAACCAAAACAAGATGTGCAGTGAACCTTATGTTACTTCTGGATGTAATGTTCGTTTGACCACAAGGAACCTGAGACGTGGCTTAAGTATGCATTAAATGTCAATATATGCTGTGTTGAAATATACATGGGATGGAGCTGTTTTTGCTTTATATAAACAAAATGTAGGTGGGAGCTAAAAACAAGAGCTTTCACTAAAGATTTAAACTGGTTAGCTGAACTGTACATCAAAACGATATAAGAATATAAGAATACTAATAGATCCCGATTATTATTTGCTATTAGTCTCATCCCACTCACCAGTTACAAATTACAGATTTGATTCTGTGTGTGGGTGGGTAAAGACCCTGAAAGACAAAATAAGAAATATCAGTAGGTATCAGTAAGGATAACCACTTCAGCCACTGCAATCTAAGGAAGTGTAATAATTTACAATGTTTTAAAAACTGGAAAAGAATTGGCTGTGGAGTCTGAGTGAGTCTTTATCCAGCTTTGGATCCCTGCGTGACAGATAATGATACCTCATGGCAAAGAGCCAAGCACTGGTGAGCCTCATTTGTGGAAGAGGGAAAGACTCAGAGACATTTTTCATTTCTTCCCTCCTTTTTCCCCAGACTCACGGCTATGTATTCTGTAGCCACACAGAAAGGGATATAATGAGAAGCATGCACACTGCCGATTTGCTTGCCTGCATAGTAAGTGGCTACCTTTAGCCGTAAAAGCCATTCAACATAAATCAGAATAGTCTACGCAAATTGCAGGAGCAGAGAGTCTTTCGCTGACAGCAACCATCAAACTTTTGGCACCTAGCGAGTCACCGGGAAAACCAATTATCTGGCCACTAGTGCAGACTAATGGATTAGTGCAGACCTGAACTAGCAATGTCTAGAGTGCTCAGAATGATTGTCTTCTCAAGCTTTCCAAGTCATTTTTAATTTGACATATTAAGGTGAACTGTTCTGATCTGAGGAATTTTCTTCCTCATTCGCTGAGTTGCTGAGCATCCAGTAATTGGATTGTTTGTCTCCTATTCTGAATGAATCATCTTACAAAGTCCTTTAAATGAGATTGTATCTGTGGTCCACAACAGATCAGTTGATAAGGCACGCTGGTGCGTGTGTACGGATAGAAATGTTGCCAGTGAATCAAAGGCATTGCTGGTAGTGCAGAACCTGAATGAGCATTTGAAAGTAAATTCTGTACCTAATGGTTTCATCATCCAAAACTTCCAAGTCAGATCCTGGCACAGCAAGGGGGCTTTGGGTTGCATTAATGGTTGTTAGAGTATTGGAGATGATTTGGGAAATACAGAACAACCCAAAGAAACCCAAGAGAACTCTTGAATTTTGTCGACACACAAGTAAACACAGCCAGGGAAATGCATGGGTTTAGAATGTTGAAGGGATGTCAAATCAATGAGCTGTGGGCCTCTCATTTAAAGTCTGCCTTCATCAAATCAAGTTTTTCTACAACGGTCTACCTGTGGAGGGAAATAAACAATGAAAAAAGAGATGATGATCAGGTTGAATCATGGCATCATGGTATTGAATGTATTGTGGAATTTTCTGAAACCTGTCCAAGAGATAATATACAGGGGTCTTTGTGTATGAACTGGACTAGTTTTTCAGAGTGAATGAAGATTTTTAGTAAAATGTGGCAATATACCCTCAAGGACAGGTGGTCTTGGCAAAAGGACATATTGCAGTACCAGTGTGACAGAAGCAGGTGCCAAAGTCTCGCTACATCAGGGGTAGTCAGACAGACGTCATTGGAGAAGCCAGGCACTGAGCAGGCTGAGATTAGTAAATGGGTTATGGATGAGCAACAATCTGAGCAAGCGCACAATTTGAGCATCTACACAGATGGCATACGTGAGCTGTCAAGGAAATAAAGTAATTATGTTTAGAACAGAGAAGCAATGGGGATAAAGCAATGAAGCAACAGAGTCTCTTAAAAGCTAAATCTGAGGAGCTGAGACGTTAACCAGAGAGTGCAGCTAAGCCTTTGGCCCCAAGGAGCACACTTGAGCCTGGGGCTAGGGAGAGGGAGTCCTGATACTGCCTGTCATTGTGAGCATGGGGGACAAGTTCTTTGCTGACTATATCAGACTATATTGCCAAATGCAATAGCAAATGAGAGCAACCAGCACCCCAACATGTGTATGGGGAACAGGAGCAAAGTGGCTGAGGCAAAAACTGAAACAGATGCAAGATGAACACAGGTAACCCAATGTTTAATAAGCTTGTAGCAGCAGGAGGATTAGTGAGAGCAGGTGTGCTGAAACACAATCTTCCCAAATTCCAGTCGTTCTAACGGCAATCCAGTAAATAAAGACGTTCATTATTTGGTCTGAAACGTGGTGATGAATGGTTTGGTGAAAGGATCCAATTTGGTCTTTTTGTTACTGAGACACCGCACGCTCCTCTGAAGAAATAGCTGATTTACGATGAGTGACTAGGGTTCCAGTCACCGGAGAGACAGTCTGGGGCAATCTAATGGGTTAATAGCAAACAAGTGGAACGAAACAGAATAACAGGCTAAGCTTGTCACTCAGAGATAGAGAGTAAATATTATTCCTCATGCCTGGAGGTGCTGTGGTGTACACTGTTGCCAATGTCAGACTTGTCACTTAACATACCATACCCATGACTCAGGGACATCCTAACTGTCAAAGCAGGTGCTGTTTTACAAGCATGGTTCTCTCTTACCCATTTCTTGGGTTTTCAAGAAATTGCAGGTCTCCTTAAAACTTGATCAGCTTTATTTGAACACCTGCTTATTGAGATGTGAAACTAATTTCTCTCTTGAGTTTCTTCTGGGTATGTTTCGGTGTACCTCTCTTACAACAGCAAAGGGTGGAGATGTTTACAAGCATACTGGTGCGATTATCCTCCGGTTTCTCGTTTTGCTTTCACTCTCTGTGTAATTAATCAGATATTCATTGTTCCATGGCATGTGATGATCTCTTATGACGTGGGTGGTTTAGCTGGAAGTGCTGGCCCGGTTAATTCAGCTAGGGTGAGTCTGAAGGTTTGCTGACGTTTCTGACTGATGTAATTGCTCTTGTTCGATTGGACAGATTGTAGGGAATTTGACATTTGAAAGGTTACTTTTCAGCACCCCATGAGGTGCGACACTCAGAAAGAAGTCACAGTGGTTCTGATATACTATGACAGAAAAAAGCACTACTTTGGCTCCAAACCCAAAACTCCACAATCCAGAACAACCCCCACCCCCCACCCCCTTCAGTCAGTGATGGGAGCCAAACCAAATCAATGTGTGGAGAGACGGAGGTGGGCTAAAAAGAATCAGCAGCCAAAGTCCTTATTGTGTTTGGAAACCATGTCCCAGCGTATTTCACATCAGTCCTGACCTCCAGGTGACTTTCATCTGTCTCCTTCAGCTCCAACACCCTCCTGCCAGATTGGGGTGGCCCAATTTGGATGTCTGACAAACAGCGTGGGACAGCAATTGACATTTGTCCTCTGCCCACATTGACCAGCAGACCCATCCTGCATAGCCTTAGCTGGGGGTACCTGCAGTGTAGGTCCAATGCTGGTTTTACAAGTTCAACTAATGGTGATATTTGACTGTCCTTCCATAGAAGGCCTCTTTCACTGTTATTGAGGCCACTGTTAGATTATTATTGTCACATTTTTCAGTGTTGGCTTTGGGTCTTCCCGTCTACTTGTCTAAAACACAAGTATCACGAACAGTTTTGACCTTTTATGATGGATAGCTGTGTTGTACTCACCTGTAAGTTGCTTTGGGTAAAAACGTCTGCCAAATGAACAAGTGTAAATATAAGTGTAAATGGATAGTTCAATGTTTTGTTTGCATGTCTCAGGTATATTAAGACTCCATTGTGTGTAACCTTAATGATGACCTTCACAATGAGTGTATATTTAGAATGTGATGTTGGAATGTTTGTAAGGAGGATCAAGGCAATTGTGCAATAATGTAGAAAAACAGGTTGAACGCTGAGAATAACAGATTAGAACCACTGACGCTTTCTAAATATATGGTAATAATTAAATCACAATCCCATTAGTTAATACATTATAAAAGTGTTTACTGCAGTTACTTTTCTAAAGTAGACCTCACTCACCCTGAACAAACGATTTTTGGGTATGCATTACAAAGCAAGTCAACAATGTTTTAATTCATTTATTGTCTTGATTGATGTTTGATGTGCATTCAATAGTCATTCATAAAGGGGGAACAGTGTTTGCCTAGGGCAGGTAGAACAATTAGTGAATGTTAATAATAGGCACTGCAAGACAATTCATTCATTGTGTTACCAAATAGTTTTATTCACATAACAGGGATTATTTATAGAGTGTCCAAATTCATATACATACCATATTCCTGTTTCTTCAAACTCAGTATAAACTGTGTAAATACACTGCATCTACTGTGGAAATTAATATCCATTCTGATTATGCAAGTTATGGTGGAAAACCAACACGGTCGTCTGTGTTATATCAAAAAGGAAGTGAAACTGGAGGCTAGGGCTGATGAGGGGTTTGCGTGAGTATCAATTTGTTCTTCCCAGGTTAAGCAAACCAAAAATAAAAAATAAGAGAGGTTTAATATAGAGAGACACAGCAAGGGAGGCAGAGAAAGACAAAGAAGGGCGAAGAGCGAGAGGTAGGGAAGACAGGGAAAGAGAGGAGGAAAGAGGGATAGAGGGGAGGGAGAGAGATGAGTCATTCATGCTCACACACAACACATGCCTGTGTTCATCTTCAGCCTCTAATCCCTGGTTTTGTGCAGTACCACCCAGGTTGACTCGTACACCCAGGAGATCACATGATCAGCCCTAGTTGACATCGCTCTGTTGACACACCCCTCTCACCCTCACCCCTCAAAGGCATTGTAAAATTCTCTCAATAAAATGGGCAATTAAAATAATCCCTTAAGGCAAGAATAATAATCTCCAAAATGAAGTAAAATTGACCCTGTCATACAAACCAAACCAAGGATACAAACACCCACTCGAAACTAGTCAAAATATTCATGCTCATTAATTTATTCTGGCCTCAGTTAAAACAATATATGTATATATTATTACAATGAAAACATACTTTATGTTTATGAAATTTATAGGGATTTGTTTTCATTTTACAGGATTAACAAACATGTCAATATAGATTTCTGCAGAATTGTAGGAGAAATTCAAATATTTTGAGACAAATAAAAAAAATCTGACCCAGAGATGGGACAATCAAATGTCTACTGCATTGCAAGGTAAACGAAATGTTCAGGAGCCCTGGAAACAGGTGGATAATTTCACAGGGGAGGGAATACCATTCTTGGAATGGCGATTTTAGGTGTTGTCTGTTATATTACTGTTTTCTGTTCTCAGGTACAGTCTAGGCTTCCTGTAGAACAAGCCACATACTGTGTGCCTATTTGCACGAGATTTTATAGGAGGCAGTACAGAAAACAGCTGTCTAAAAGCTTTGGAGCTGTAGAGCTAGTTCAGAATGAATTGGTTTAACTTTGCTGTTCTAATTTGCAATCTGTGTTGAGGAAATCAAATCAGTATTGGCTCTGTAACAATTCAAGATGTAGGCAGTGCCATATCAGGCAGCAAAGTGGCTATTTTACATGAATCTGCTTATGGTTGATTGTTTCAATCTTCAGACAATGATCCAGACAATGATCCACCTCATGTTCAATGTCTGAAGTGTCTTACTCTGAGGAATGTTTCCAGCTCGATGATTGATCGATTAATTTTTTTGTGTTGCAGCAACCGCAGACACAAAATAAAAGGAGTCATTAATCTACTGAAATGCAATTATTGCATGCACTTTTTCAAATCTGCAGTTTGTCTTCTGTTTATGTTATCAGATGTTGTACAGATTATTCAGATTTTTTTTTAAATCAGCCCCTCTACCACCCCTCCTGGAAAACAGCATTGAAATACGATGGATTCAAACCTGCAATCTTCTGGTTACAACTCCTGTCTCCCATGCTGTTTTTTTATCTTTTTGGCAGAATTCAGGGATTAGGTCAAATGGAAAATGAAATATAACTTAGGGGTGTAGATACAGGCTTCATTGCCAAGTAACATTTATAGTCTCTAGGGACAGAGACTCTAGGGCCTGCAAAGCACCAGGCTGAAAGAGTTTACTGCTCATTCATTTGGCTTCTGTTTTTCACATTGTGGAACCTACATTCTATTTAAGGGACACTTGACTCAAAAATTTGATATGCATGCTGTCCAGGCTTCTGGTAGATCTGGCAGGCTCTCACCCTGAAGTCCATAACTGTCGGCCTGCTAAACACTAGGACTTTCCCCAAAAACCTCAAGGAATGGAACTCCTGCTGGTGCATTATGACATGTAAAATTCAAATGGACTTTATGTGTGGACGCATTCAGCTTTAAATAACCATTGATTTAATTCTGTTGCCGTTGTTGCCATTGCTGAGAAGAGGAGCAAAGTCAAGAAAGGGGGGGGGGGGGGTGGAATGGTGTGGGGGGATGCAGAAGTGGGAGGGGGGTTTGTATGGTAGAGGTGTGAGAGGGATGATGCCATGAGAAATTCTGTGATTGACGACAGGAAATAGAGGGGCTTTTCAGAGAACGGTGGATGGAGTTGTGATGAGCCTTGCATAACACGGTGCTCTCTGGGACACTCCCGCTGTCTCTCACTGCAACACTGAACCCAAGAAAGAAAACGAACAAACGTGAATCCAGCTGGGAAGTGATCCTGGCACAGACGCTCCAAGTCAGGCTTTCTGAAGACAGCCACATGATGAAGGGAAGCAGAGCACTTGGTCCTGAGGCTGTCCTCCAAAAGTCAGTTTCTACCAGCGAAAACAGCTGTCAAAGAAAGAAAAAAAAAACACAAACTCTGCACACTTGAAGGCCCCACCACCCAGTCAGCTCTCCCCTGCACACACGATTCCAAAGAAAATAAGAATATAATAAAATTAAAATAATAATAATAAAACCATAAAGTAAAACAAAGTTGGACATTTTCATCTTGGCAGTGTAAGGTACTCTGTTTAAAATGAAGTAGATTAGGGTAATTGGGACAAGGCCAGTCCCAGTCAAGAACAAATGATGTCTTCTTTCAATAGAACATATGCCCTGAGTCAGCCCTGAGGCAACAGCAGTGTGCACATGGGATGCTGGTTAGTATGTACACTGTATGCAACCTGGTCAGTGATCTGACTGTATTACAGCGAGCATCATGCATCACTGATAATGTTGTAATGCAGTGATCGTGATGCTGATCATTGATTATAATTATATTATAATTATATATATAATTATAATTATATTATAATTATAAACAGTGAGTGCCTTGCTGGCCAGTGATTATGATGTGTTGTGATGAGCATGGTGCTGGTAAATGATCAAGCAGCGCAAGACTAAGCAGTCAGTCTCTTGTGCCTTTAGGCGGATCGTCACGAAGGCTATGCCTCCATATAGACCCTGGATTACAAGGGCCTGCAAGCAAGGAAGTTCAGGTAATGGTATAAACACATTTACTTAGCCCTTAACAGCAAATGACCAAACCAGTACAGCTGTCAGACTCCTGCTACGATTCAAGCAAAACCACATCCACAAGTAACACAAAGCTGCTTGGATTTCCATGTTCTTGATTTCCCATTACACATGTTGAAATTTCATTATAGGTGTATAGAAAGTGGCCACATAACTTGCTTTGTGCACTGAGCAACACTGATTTTAAAAAAGCTGCCAATAAACCGTATATTTCTGCATTATGCAATCCATATGGTTTATCCACATACTGGAGGCAGGTAGGAGTGGCAGAAACTCATTGCATTGTTTGATACTTAACTGCCACAGAGGTTGCAGCCATGTGAAAGAACTGCATTGATGGTAAAAATCGCTGAATCAGCAGTATCGTATTTGCGTGGCCTGACAGAGATGCAGACACAAGAATGCCTCCTTTGTTTGCTGGCTTTGTCACACTTGCCCTTTAATTTGGTCCTCGGCTTAAACAGGAGACTCATGCTGACGTGACACGGCCATGACTGGGAGTGACCTCAGTGCTAATTTCACTGGTCACAGCAGCCAGCTCAATACAGCAAATAGCATGCATTTGCCATGTGTTGTTCTACTTACATAAAGAGGGGAGGTAACCTCACCCCCCAGCCTTGCTACTGCCCTATGTAAAGATAAAAGAGCACACGGGTGAAGGAGAATTTTCTTATAATGGCCTTATAAGCTAAAATAATATCAATGAATTAACAAGCTTATCTGACTCTTTCAAATGGAAAACAATAGTGAATTAGCACCTTTGAATTTGTAATAAAACAAATGCACCATGATATATAGCATGCAAAACTTTTAAGATAGAGATACATGAATGAACAATGTGTTTTCATAATCAGTAATTGGTAGAAAAGTACCTAAAAAGTATAAAATATAAGAAAGTATTCTGCCCTCAAACGAAAAACATTTCCAAAAGTCCAATTTCCCTACAAGGTTATCAATGTGAGATGTAAACCTGAGCTTTTCATCTACCATAATAATCCAGGATATTTATAAGGTGAAACAAGATCTATATACATTCCCTCCAAACTTGTAATTTTCAAGTCATATGAATGCAAAGCAACATGAAGCTCATAGAAAGTAGTCTGGTTGGATGTAAAGCCTCTTTAAATCTTGGTTGGCCTGAACCAAGGTGAAAGCACAGGATTAAACAATTGTGTCATCAGTATATGACCGAATTTTGTTTAGTTATGCACAGCTAGATCAATTCTCTCTATAAAACTTAATAAAACTGGGACAAGAATAGAATCTTGTGGAACACTTTCAGGGTTAGAAAGGTAGAAATGTAGTTACTGTTTGTCTAGAGCCTGAACAATATCATCATACCAATGCTTAGTTACTAATGTTCATGTATTATCAATGCATTAAAGTCCATCTGTAAATGACACTTACATTAAAACAAGCCTTTGAAAGTTACTGTTTATCCAACATGTTGAAAAATGTCTTTGTTCTGTGGTCTCATTCATTGATGAAAGAAACATGCTGTTTATACAGCACATAATGAGATCATAATTGTTGCTCACTCTAAATATTAAGTTCATTTTAAGTTATTTAAAGAATCGAAACAGTTCCAAACATGTGTGGATTATTAGTTATTTTTTATTTTCTATTTTGTTTAAATATAGTCAGCTTGTATCTGGTATTTACTCTACATCTGGGTACCGTACTATTCTGGAATTAATGTAGTTGCTCTTCCAGTAATCAATTCCTTCACTATCTCAATAAAAAAATCAACAGTTTAACCCCAGCTGACAGGGAGTACACTCCAAATCATTATGTGTTTTTATAGGAACTGCTGAACACACAACAACAGCAAGGAATGTTCCACGTTAGGAAGCTATCTTCACCAGTCAGGACATTTTGTGACTATCTTGGCTCTGATGAAAACATTTTCATCACAGTGTTGCTGGTGACAGGCAGACAGACAGTCACCTTGAGAAAATAGCAGGAAGCTCCAGGTATTTATGATGCGGATGTTCTCCTGAGATAATTAGCCTCTTTTGTTCTCTGACGGTTCCCTCGATATTGTGTAAACTGCAGCCCACTGACTCTGAATGAGTGCAGCAGACAGTGTGTCTTCTTAAGAGCTCTCTGCGGTTTCAGAGAGACTCTCGGGCCATCAGAAAGAGAGAGAGCGAGAGAGAGAGAGAGAGAGAGAGAGAGAGAGAGAGAGAGAGAGAGAGAGCTTTTTCAGATGCGAACACTGAGCAGTCTGACAGAAATGTCTTGCTGCGGTCTGTTAAAAACACCAGCAGCGCAGCGCACTGACAGGGCTGCGTGGATCTGCGGCTTTGCCTGTCGGAAGAACCCCTCTCATGCATGCATTATACTGGTATAAAGATGATGAGTTCTGCTCTGTTTTTATATCCCCTTCCAATACCATGTCACAATTCATGAAACATTCATTCCCACAGGAGCACTTTGTAAGGGCAGCAAGACTTACATTCAGCCAATGCTGTGAAATATTGCCCTCTTAGATAACCAGAGAGAGAGCAAAAGACAGCGATATGAGAGAAATAAACTTGACACTTTCAAATGGCTGAAAAATTAAAGGTACATCCTTGGATGGATGGGTAACTCAGTCATGTCTGTATTTCAAGTGGCAATTCAGAAGAACACTCAGGCACATAACAGATTGGAAATTTGATCTCTGTAATGCTGAGACTGCTTATGAAGGCTAATTATTTAAAGGAGATGTAATATTATAGCCAATGTAATGTTATATCCAAGTTAACAAGCACCTTGTTGGGATGTGTTAAAAGCAAATTTATAAACCTCTTGGAATACAAGAGGATGGGACTAGGTTCACGATTAAGGAATTGTTTCTTCTATTAAGTGTTTCACAGTCAATTGAATCGATTATCCCTGAGCCAGTTGGTCATTTTTTTGTAAATTATGGTTTTAGACATTGTTGGGTCTTGCCAAAGCAAACAATATAAGTAACAAGAATGTGATGTGACTGTCAAAGGCTTTTTTGTGCTTATTTAGGTGATCTTTTTCATGGTCGAACGACGTCTCTTATGTTGAGGCCTGCTCCATTTACACTGGAACTGTCAATCAATGACCTGCTTTTAAAATGTAGCTATTCATTGCCTGACTTTACAAAAATGTTCTGTGTCGTTTTTGATTCATCAAGCTTTATTTAGTTCACATGAATGTTCCGTGCTCAGCCTAAGTTTCCAGTGTAACAAGAAAGAGATTCTCTGGGCCCCCTCCCCTCTGAGGCATTCCTCTCTGATTTCACTACACATTCAAAAAAAAAAAAACTAAGCCTGTCTTGGAGTACTGGTAATCGGAATGAAGGAGACAGGGTCAATTACACTTTATTCTGACAGACATTTTTACAATGTTAAAAAACATAAAACAAAAAATATAAATGCATTGATACCAATTACATAATTATATGTATATATGTATATGTATAGGTAATTTCTTAAGTACTTTAAAAACAAGCAGAGAGCAGGTTGTGTTATAAACCTTAATTTTAAGAGTGTGAAATAATGAATGAATTGTTATTTTGAAAACATACTTTCAGCATTTACATGTATTGTGTTATTATCAGATTTTGATATTGATATTTAGTTTAATAAATTGCGTTCAGTTCATGATCAAGAATATATACTAGCAACCAAAATAGTAGCTACATATTTACAAAATCTTTTCTTACACTATAAATGGGTCCTTAAAATAAAGTATAACTGAGGAAATAAAATTAGTAATAACAGTGTTCATTTTCCCTTCTCTGATCTTGTAGT
Organism: Megalops cyprinoides; assembly: GCF_013368585.1. Classification (NCBI taxonomy): domain Eukaryota; kingdom Metazoa; phylum Chordata; class Actinopteri; order Elopiformes; family Megalopidae; genus Megalops; species Megalops cyprinoides. The sequence goes on from NC_050596.1 coordinate 19,032,275, forward strand.
GAGTTTCGTTCATCATGAAAGCCTTCTGACAAAGGCAGTTTGTTTAGTGGGCTCCAGTGATCTTTGAACACACTCTTAATTAGATGCAAGATTGCTGGCTTTCCTACTCTGGTGCACCTCCATGTAATCACATCCTGTTATCAGTGTGTGTGATAGACATCTCATTAGGGCAAATTAAAACATCCTCTTTGTAATCTTCATCTGTCCTGGCTCCTGACCAGTAGAAGGTGTCGCTGCACACTTTGCCAGTTCAAACCCTGTGTGAGCGCTTTCCGGCTTTGATCTAGCCGACGTGGACGTTTAAGGGCTTTTTCGCCCTCACTTTATGGCCTTGTTTTATGTTCCCATGAGGTCAAGTCAGCTCTTACCCAGGCATGGGCAACGACAATACCTCTTACGAAAAGTGTCTAAATGTTCCTTTAACAGGAGCTAAATCACTGTCAAGACTTAGTGAGAATTGGTGGAAGTGCACTGGTCAGGAGTCTGCAGGGTAACACTGGCTCAGCATCAATAACAAAAGGTTATAGTGACCCATAGGGTTAAGAGGCCCAGTCACGGGGTGTGATTCATATGATGAACTCATCAGGATTCTCCACACATGTCCCATCAACTTGACCCCCTCCACTCCTGCCACACGGCGTCACACATATTTGTGTAACAGATATTGTGGACGAGTGCACAACACACCACAGAAGGGAGGCGGGTGACTTCAGTAAACTACAGATCCGTACAGACAGGTCAAAGAGGGATGCTGAGATGTAGAGTAGCTCAAACCCTTAGCCCAGGGCCAGAGCATGTCATAGTCTGCAACGGAATATTAGCTACAGACACTGGAGAGGGGGAGGGAGAGAGAAAGAGAAAGGCAGACAGAGAGAGAGCGAGAGAGAGAGAGAGCGAGAGAGAGAGGAATGAAGAAAAAAAAACTGTAAAGGGGGATTGAGGTCAGTGGGTGTGTTAAACCTGATTGTTAGCTCTCACTTGGCAAGGCATTGCCAGCCCCATCTACACATTCCTTATTTCTGTATTCTCTTGGCCAAAATACACATGCAAATATAGAATTGTCAAGGTTGAAAACATTTCTAAATGATATTTTATATCTACTCATGAAAGTTTATAACTTTATGGTCATTGTATAACAAAATAAGCTAATTTTAATCAATAAAAATATAAGAAAAAGTCCCAATGTATATAAAGTTCTAAGTAGAGGACATTTCAGTTCTCAGAAATCCACACACATGATGTACTCCTGTTTGAATCTAATTATGTGTGAAGTATAGGATTTCTTCAATGTCTTCAGAAAATAGATCCAAAGACGCTGACTCAGAAGTGTTACAGAGCACCAGTGACACATAGGCGATAATGAAATAAAAAAGAAAAATTCAAAACAAAATAAAATTTTCTGATTGCGAAATGCTGGGGCTCAAAAATGGGATACAAAGGGTATTTTTCAATAGAATGAGTAAAATATTTCTAAATTACTGCATGTTTCTGGAGTATGTGAGTGATTTCCTCAGAGTAGCATTGATGAACAACATGCCCTGTTTCCTTTGCAGAAGATGGGGGGGCATCTTTACCCACAATGCCCCACCTGTACCACTCATCACACTGACACACCTGTGTGTCTTCAGGACTCAGGTGTCGCACCTCATCTCGGTGCATGGAGATTCCCAGGGCAGCAGATCAAGTATGTGGCGAAATATCCCTCAGCATGTTCTCACAGAGCTAAACAAACAAAGAGAATGTGTCAGATATTCTCCAGGAAATTCCACAAGCACAGTCTGCCTTTGTAGAGAGCTTTGGCCCTGCTTCCCTCAGATGTCATGAAACGCAAAACACCACAAAGTAAAAGTGCTTATTATACATGTGTATCTGTCCCTCCCATGCAATAAATCACAGCGTGGTGAGCCAAATACCTAATGCACTCTTCTCTCCAGCACTGTAAAATGGTTAACCATAAACACATGGCGAATTTCAGTGAACTTTCCAAGTGAACTCCGGCTGGCCATGGGAGCCTCCCGTTTTCCACAAAGTCGACTGACAGATAAACACTGAGAATCGGGGACATACAAAAAGGGGAGACTTTTCCAAGCAGTCAGTTCTGGCTGTGATGTCAGATCTATCCAAAGACATGGTGCCACAAAGTCCCTCAGTTATCCTTTAAAGTAATCAGGATAAAGGATCACAGTGATCCCTGTGTTTCACAGGGCAGAATGAGAGCCCCTGGTAAAGGCTTACTGAATGTTAACCCTGAGAAATGTAGAGCTCTGATTGGAGGTCACACTTGAGCCAGCACAGGGGAAGACAAGGACACTGTTTTATTAGGCTTCTGAACTATAGAATTACAAATGGCTTTCCAAAAGGCTGGTTTTACAGGTTCTGGTGCTGTGAAGTAATTGCTGGGATCTTGGACAGTCAACACTGTGGTGCGCGTTCATTGTCTGACACGTTGTGTGACGGCCTTCTCTGGTACTTCCCCAGCTACGGGCCCTCTCCCCCAAGCATTTCCGTCCTTGCTCCAATCACTTAGAGTGCCACCAAGATGACAGCCAGCCAAGCGGGTTGACCACAAGCCTGTTTTTCCAACTGTGAGGAACTGGCAACTGACTCCACCAGGAGATGAAAGCAACACTGAATTCCTGGCCCTGAGCTCCCAGTTCACAAGGTCTGTAGCTCAGCTCACCAAAGTCAAACCTGACAGCTATTTAATTCCTCCTGGAAAATTACTGGCAATATCATGTCAACAGCACTCGTGTTTTTACAGTGGAATGAGGTAATTACTATATGTAATATCTCATCAACCTTGCAGGGTGTGTCACATTAGTGAAAGTTCCTGGTGTGGGCTGTAAAGAATTGCAATTATATGGTATATATCTCCAGATGGTAACAAAGACCATGGGTACATGCGTCAAAGTTCAAACTGCAAAGGATGCAAAAGTGAAGAACGGCATTTGTTCCAAGCATTGCTGACAACATAGCCGTTTGGTGACTGAAGGAAATGGCAATTTCAACAGAGAATGTGTTGCCTATTAAAGCTGAGTATCACAGCAAAGAAAATGGAGTTGATTATATTTTAGAGTTAATTCAGATTCATTTCCTCTCGGGATTAACTCCATGCCTTTGTAGTCTGGAGAGGGATTTTCTGCTTCATCTTGGCAGTAAAGACAGACATTTCTTTGATGTGCAGAGAGTCATTGTGACCTCTGTTTATTACTACATAAATTCTCAATGACGGGGTCTGCTGCAAGGAGACTCAGACAGAAAACAGTAAAATTGCTTATATCTGTGTTACTGGTACAAAGACACAGAAAAGCTTTAACACCTGCATTTCCCAGTACGGTTAGCATCCCCACTCATCTCAAAAGAGCCCCCTGAACAACAGAACAAACATGTAATACAGCCAACTGAGGTGTGGCAAAGTAAGACCTACATGTGTCTGTGTGCAATTGTGTATGTTGTTGCACATATCTGCATATGGATGTGTTATGAATGTGTATGGGTATGCATGCACACATGCAAGTTTGAGTCTGAACCACACTGTCATACTGGAGGTACAGCTGAAGACAGGTTCAAGGTGGAGACAGACCCTACCAGATGAAAACAGACAGAGAGCCATACTCAGGCAAGCAAAAATAAAACTGACTGCATGATATAAAACTGACTCACTGCATGATACTATGGAAGAAGAGAAGCATGTAGTTTTACAGTATTTTTTGTTCCTTTGAAGAAAAGGTCTTCACAATAACAGGTGAGTGTCCCAAAAGCCAAAATAAACCCATCACAGGAACAATCAGCGTGAGCAGAAGTGTCATTTCAGAGGGGCACAACCCTTAATTGGATTTAAAAACCTTTCTTTAAAAAGTATTGCAGGATTAAAATGAGACTTAACCCCAAAATTCACTGTGTGTGTATGTCCAAAGCACTTTGGGACACAGCAAAAGGAATCCTTAACTGTCTGCCTGATGGCCAGTAAATTTGCTCCAAACACAACACCACATGTCCAACTCAAGACATGCAATTCAAGACCAGCTTGCTTTTTCTCCAAAATGCTCTCCTTTTTATTTCACTTATTATTCTGCTGTGTCATCACTGCATCTGCCCAGTTAGTGAGAGCCAGAAATCTGCAATGAGTTTCACTATGTTAACTTTGTGAAAAAGAGATAGGGAGTCATTTTTTAATCTTCAATACAGAGAGTCCCATGCACCCTTCAGGACCTGCATCCCCTGTAGCCAGCATGTGGTTTCCAACCTGGCCCAGAGAAAAAGGCTCCCTTCAGGTTTCCCTGAGGTCGACATCCTTGACCGAAAACAAACATCTGGAGGAGGAGACACACCAGAGATTACGCTGAAGATGTACTCCCTGGAGGGTGAAGGTGGGCCAACACGGCCCCCACTTTTCCTGGTAAGCCACGAACATAGGAAACACGTCCCCTTTTGTCTGAAAAATACTTCCTGTCCCGGCTCGTCTGCTTCCCTGAGAACGCAAATGCTGAACTCAAACTTACTAGACTCTGTGGCCTTAAAACCAAGGTTGTGGATGGGCCCCTTTTTTGTTGGTTGTGTTGAAACCATTGAGGTCAACATTGTTCCCTTCTGCTGGAGTTTGACTGAGGCCAACAGGGGAGTTACTAAATAATGTTTGTTTTCTGGTATAGCTATATGAATACGTTTTCCTGGAAATATTTTTCACGGAATTTCACTACCTTTATGGATTGGAGAATATGTGTAATAGCCTACGTTAAAACTTTGTGACATCATGGTTTCAGAAATAGATTATGAGCTATAAAGACCATCTTTATTAGGAAATTTATGTGCCATGTGTGCATTTACTTTAATGCACCATCAATGCTCTTTATGAAGAATGTGTATGTTAACATTGCATAAAGTGATTTAAGACTTTCTCATAGAGAGCATGCCCATGGGTAACTAGCTTGATTTCAGCAGGGCCAGGGTAACAATGGGCCATCTGATGCATTTATCATCATCTGCTTTTCACGGAAGTTCCCTCTTTCTCATTATTTTGCATGTGAACCTGGATTTTCATTGGAAATATCTGACATCCTTGAACTCATTTTCAAATTGTGATGACACCATTGACCTGTAGGTGACTATATTCAATTACTATATTCAATTACAGGAAAACAGACTAGTTACTGTCCAAAGGTATTTTGTTTTGAAAGTGTTTGTTTTCCAAAACCTATATTAATGATGTCACAGCTGCTGTCTATATCTGGGCTTTGACTTATTTATTTTCTTTAAAGTTTTTCACAGATGTATTTTTTCTCCCCTTTTTCCTGAAAGTTTGTCTCCATCCTTTTGCAGGAACCCATGTGTCTTTGTGCCTGACGCAAGGACCAACCTACGGGGAATAGAATGGTGAAATCAATCACAGAGCCTGATTTTCATGGTCTTAATGCATGTAGCAATTACTTATTGAAAACAATTTGCAGTAGCCAGTAGTAGTCATGTTTGCGTGAGTGAAAAGGCCGGATCACATTTGAAGTACGGATTGATCTGAAATGCAGCACAATGGTGTTTCAGTGCAAGGGTAACATCAAAACTCTTGACAGGGGACAAAGATTAGAAAGAACAGAAAGTTAGAAAGTTTTCTGTCAAATGCTGCATTTTCAACGACTAGCTCTATGGCCTAGGTTCAATCCCAGTCATGTTATTTTCCAACAGTGGATGGGAGCCCATAGTGGTAGAACAAGTTGGCTTCACTTTGCTAGGGATGGGGTGGGTAGGTCAGCCAAAGAGTGCTTGTCTCCTTGCTCTCAGGCACACCAAGACTCCTCAGGTGTCTTCAAGTTGCTTGGATGACGTCGGCGGAGAAGCAGCTGTCCTCCAACGAGCGTCCAGTTCACTGTGGTGTACTGTGTGACATATAGTGAAAAACAGTGATTGGCTGTGGGCAAGTGTATAGGACAATTGCATTCGTCTTGCCTCAGTGCAGTGCATGAGCTCAGAGGTTGCTGTGGCAACACAAGCCCAGCAAAAACTGTCACTTCCAAAATAGGGTTACATAAAGGGGAAAAAACCATGAAAAAGAAAGAAATCTTTCATTTTATGAGAAGCAGAAATATATGGCATTAAACAGAGCACACAGATAATGTGGACTGATAATCATCTCTCAAACATCAGTTGCGTCATGTTAGCCGTTATGACAAGAGAACAAAAACAGCATCTTACTGTGACAGAGCTTAAAAACCCTAGAGGCCGATTTATAAATCATAATCCTTAAACATTTGTTCAGGAGGAAGAAAAATGGTAGGGATTAAGGGAGTAAAGGGTAATTTAGCCAATAAAATAATAAATGGAATCACTTGTGGGGAGGTGTTACCTGTGATCTATCTGAGGAGGAGTTTGAGTGCTGCCTGTGTGTTGTCAAAGTAACCCAGAGGGAAAAAAAAGTAAAAAAAAAAAAAAAAAAACTGGTGAATTGTAGAGGTAAACTGTGGGAAGGGTTTCAGGATTTACATTAAGGTCTGTTTTTACCACAGTTGGCTTTGCTATTATGTCGGTGCACAAGAAATACTGTTTGTGAATGATGAATGAAGACGTTCAGTGGAAACACAAAACCTCAGCAGCCATTTCATAAGAGAAAATATATATTTATACATAATTTCTCTGTGGTGCAATTTGAAATGATTAAAAATAAGCTAGAGTGTATTACATTGTAAAAACACTCATAAGCTCATTTTCAAAACCCACCTTACATGGGCAAACCAAGCATGGCAGCTCCCAGAGGACACCCATTCCCTCCTGCATTTTGAAAAGATTATTTTAATATTTTGAATGATAATAATTAAATTCCATTGGTAGAACCATGGGCCATGTTGTCTCTGAGTCTCTGGAGGGCAATGATTTAAATCTACCATTACACAGGAACCCAGTGCTCTCTGTATCCGCCTTAATCAGTCTAAGCAAATTCGGTTAAAAATAGTTTTACGGTCATTCCAAACGTCCGAAGGATTATTTACATTAGAGTTTCTTATTGGACTATTAAACCAGTCTCCGCTCACAGAACTTAACCATGTTGTGATAAAATCACCAGTTAGGAGGGGCAACAGAGGAACAGACAGCTGGCGGTCACAGCCGGAATACGGTCGTCTTTATTTTAACAAGCAGAGCTAAAGATAACTTTTGCCTCAATCAAAATAGGACCATCCGGGACCTGGTTAGAGAGTGTGTGGTTTTCTTAATCAGTGGCCTGCTGCTCACATGGAGGGTGACCCGGTCTGAAAAAAAGAGAAAAAAAAAAAACAGGGACAGCACTTAAGACCTGACCCTAGAGAAGAGGGCAACAGACTTTAAGACAAGGAAGTAACCGTTGCCCAAAAACAGCACCCTGCTGCGTCTCCTCTCCGCTGAAATGATTAAAGCATTCCAGTGGTATGACCTGCCCGGTCGTGCCAGCTCCAGATATGTTGGCATGGAGGGGACAGGCAGAACTGCGAGGAGCGGATCTGGAGCGTGGAAACTGGGAGCTGATCGTTGATCAGATGGCAAACTGTAATACTGAGATTCTGCGAATGAGCGAAACATGCCACTGCACATCACAGGTGATCTCTTCAACAATATTATATCTTAGAAAAGCTATTTTCTTTATGGTCATGCAGCACAGAAACCTCTGCCCTGCTGCAAATCGAACCGTGGTTGGCACTTATGGCTCCCATATTTCTGGGATAGTCCTCTTTAACACTGTCAGATGGCCAGTTCGTGTTATAATGTGTCATTATTGTGAAGCAGACATCGGCTGGGACCCCTTGTGAGATCCGCTTGATGGCTCCACCGCTAAGCTCTGGCCTGGACCTTGAGCTGTCAGCATACACCATGCCAACATGGGGCAGCACTCAAAAACAAGTGTTTCTATAAATCAAACGTTAAGTAATGCTTAGGTCAGAGTCTGCTTGGTCTGTGTGAATTTAACAAGGTGTGGCAAGCGTGAAAGGTTTTTTATGCCCTTTTAAAAGGGGATTTATGGTGAAGAAACAGCCTTCTAGGTAAACTAAGGCAGCATAATATATGTGCTAAGCTGTCATTTTTCACATAAAGACCATTTCTACATGCTTAAACCATAGAGAAGTGGCCTTGGTTTAAATAATTTGCCTTGGATGCTGTCAGATATGGAGATTAGTTCAATCAAGTTGCTTGCAGAAAGTGCCAATCCCACCACATATGGAGCTCAGAGAGAGAGTGAACAATGATGATTTGAGAGCACTGTATCGGACTGATTTTGGTCTGAAAGTTCTGGGTTGAATAAGTGTAAGCCACACTGTCCAGTTTGGTTTACAGGCATGTCTGTCATCGATTTAAAGAGTACTGGCATAATGACATAGTTTGGATTTACCACTGAATGTGGCTACAATTATACTGAGGTGATAACCCCTTGAAAGGGTCACTGCATGTGTCGCCAGGTTTCCACAATAGGGATCATATCTAACAACACCAACAGACATTCTGTTGATTGCTCCTGTTCATCAATATATGAGGTGATGATGTTTCAAACTTATATTACGCTTACAGTGACAAGAGCATTGGAAAAGACCAATAAAATATGAATGCTAATTCTTCAGATAAATTTGCAGGAGAGATTTACTTGAGTAGCTTATACTTTTAGTAACTTAAAGTATTCATCTGGGAAATTAAGAGTAAAAAGTAGCTTATAAACATACTCAAGTGAAAGCCCTTTTGTATTACATTTTTAAACCATTTACCTTGATATGTTAATAACACAAGGGTAGTTAATTTCTTTTATGCTACCTGAGCTGTCCTGTACAGCATCATCTGCATGTAGAAGAAAGGATGTACATGTATAAAATGTTTAGTTTAGCTGTTTTACTTGTGTAGCTAGAAAGTGTTAACATGTTATCACAAATCTCATGCATGTGGGAAACAGTCACAGACCAAACAATCCTATTCCTGATTAATTACGCTGTGGTTGATATCTAATAATGTGTTGTTACACATTCATAAAGCATGTGATAATTGCAAAATTGTTGTACGGGCATGTTAATTACAACACTGTTACAGCTCTATAAGATCAATTTTATGCTTGATAAAATTAATAAGTAAGTGTCAAGCTGTGGCTTTTTTCTGTTCTTTATTGCACACACAACATTGTAGCCTCTTCCCCATTTGAACAATTCCATATCCTTTTGTACTGAGCAAGAACACAGCCCTGCACCTTCTTTAAAAACCTTTTTTCCAAGTGAATGGATAAATTCACACCATACGGGTCCTGAAGAGTTTCTTTTGAAGAGGTCCAGTATCGTCCCTGAAACAAGTTGCATAGTTTCTGCTTTGCTGATTGCAGGAATGTGTTGTTGTATTTAAGGACAGCTGTCAGAACACTGTCACATTATGCCTTGTCTAGACTAGTCTAATACTTTACTGGCAGTCACCTTGAAAAGGTGTCTTGTTGGAATGCCACTAACTCTCTTTGTCAGATTGTTTGTGAAAATGAGAACTGCAAGCATTTCAAGGGACAAAAGGAAAGGCTTACGCTTTGCAGGGCTGTTTGTGTCTTGTTAAAATTCACTTACTGAAAAAGATTGTACGCGTGAAATTCAGAAGGATTCTATATTTAGTCTTCAGGGTGGCCGCATATAGTTTCCTACCTCTGTCTTTGTTTTGAAACCCACAGCATAACTCAACCGTGGAATTCTGTACTACAGTGTGACAGATAAAAGTAACTTGTCTTTAAGGGCTTGGACTGAACCAGCTCAAACCAGTCACATTCTGCAATCACTAAATGAGAAAAAAACAGCTGGAGAGATTTACAAACTGAGGTACCCTCTATACTGTTCTGTGATTTAAAGTGTATTTTAGGAAAACAGTAAAACTAAGTAATTATATATCATATTCTTGGAAACGGTGATTCCTTGAAACCTGGCATCATGTCTGAGACTGATTAATAGTTGTTAAAAATACGTTCCTCATAATTCTTACTTGATCTCTTTCCCAACTCTCTGCGTGCATTTGTATGGGAAGTCCTGCATGCCGCAAGAGCACCAGAGCAAGAGGAGCAGACTGACCTCTATTTATCAGATGGTGAAGGTGGAGGTGTGACAACGGTGTATGTAATTAACAGGTGAAGATGGAGGAATTACTGTAGTCTCTAATCAGAAGGTAAAGGTAGAGGTATGACAATGGTCCATGTAATTAGCAGGTGAGGGTAGAGGTGTGAAAATAGTCTCTGTCATTAGCCTGTGAATATAGAGGAGAGTTAAAATAGTGTCTACAATCAGCAGAAATCACCTTACCTCACAGGTAAAGTATGGATAGCCATTTTAGAATAAAGCAGAGACAGAAAAAATCATGGTGAAATGTTGAAATCATCAGACATCCATCTGAAGGAGAAAATCTGCAAGTGAATGCAAGCAACCATATCAGAAGTACTCAGGTTCAAAGGATAGTATCATCTTAGATGCTGGAGAAGATTTATTTAAACAGAGAGATAGTATAAGACAGTTTGAAAGCTACTCTCTTCTGCCTGACTGCTGGATGAGAATACCATTTTGCCATCTTCATACAAACCTTATCAAGGGGCAACTCAGTTTAAACCAGTAAATACAGTACATCTATAATGTGGTTATATCAAATTATAATAATCAAGACATTAAGCTACCCGTATCTCTAATCAAACTGAAAGAAAAATATAGTTTTCCATGTTAAAATAAATCTGTTAACAATATGAAGTCTGGACACATCAGGATCATGAAGTTTAGGATCAGACGATCCTCATATATTATGTATATGTACTTCATAGCATCCTCTTTATTTTGTGAACATGAGGATAACTGTGTTGACTGAAGGTGACCGATTCATCTACTTAACTACATGCTTTATAATCACATTTAACGTCATTGTTTGTACTCACTTGAAAATTGTTTACAAGGTGGCTCCTATATATAGCACTTCATGAATGTCTAATGATGTGCTAATGGATTAGCTAATTAACAATTTACAGGGGATTAATTGCAGGTATCTGGAATTTGAAGTGTTGCTATTGTGAGCTATGTTAATTTATTTAAGAAAGCCCTTAACTACGGATGGAATTAAACGCCTGAAATCAGTTTACTTGATATACTTAGACTCACGTGTACATGTGATTACTATCTACACCTTGCAGTCATTCAAGAAAGATTTTAGAGGAGACCTCTTGGTTTTCTCCCCATATTATATTCATGAATTGGACAAATGTATTTTTTTTTTCAAATGTATTTTCTTTCTACTTTTTAATGGGTCTAAGGGTAAAAAAGAGGTAAAACAGAGCAGGTCTTGCTATTATTTTCAAACCTAAAAGGAATTATAATAGAATTGATGTGGATCTTTCGCCACCAGAGTCAGAGCTTAAACTGATGTGAGCTCAGAGTGAACCAAGTGTGGGTCTCTGAACTCTGCTCCAAGCCTCTCTTCTCCATCAGACCGTGGCAGACCCCACCAACTCCCTGGGCAGTTCAAAGGCTCATCACTCAAGATTTACCAGACCTCATCTGTGCATCTTTTCCGTTTGAAATCACACACTCTGCCGAGTCCTGCTCTCCAGCTCAAACAAGGCCACACCGATACTTCAGTTAAAAAAAAATGCTGGGTGGACGATGGGCACGCCTGGCGCCCACCATGCTGGGTAGTTTTCAGCACTCAGGTTTAGAGACACACATTCTGTGCATTTAATAACGCACATTGTGTTCCATTCATAATATTTGGTTCTTCCACGGTAACAGTGCAGAGGTATTTAACATGTGAGTAGTGTTGACTGTGTGGGGTGACCATTACGTCTAACAGATTTACAGTGGAAACAGACAGCAATTTGAGAGTGTGGAATGTTCTGGAAAAAATGCTGGTTATTTACTGGACTAATTGTTTATATTTAATTGATTATTATATGTCATTTCCTAATTTTGTGGTTCACTCCAGACTAATACCGATGTTCTTTCAGACGTGCTCTTTGCTCTGTTGTGGATGGTTAGGTGTTTATGCTCTTGGGTGGAATATGGCAGCGGGCTTAAGATGCCTTCACCTCCAGACATTTGCATTGGAACCATTTCCACAGACGTTGTGGCTCAGTGGGATACCTTCAGCTGAAATCTGAGACCAGGCTCTCAGACATATTGGGAGTCTACTGGACCTTCTGGTGCTATTTTAAGGCACTGAGGAAAAAAAAGGCTAATTAAGTTTTCTGGCTAAATATCAATGCATGTCAGACTTTGCGTCTGAGGAGTCCCCCTGTGTGGTCTACACTTTTCAGGAAAGTAAGGCTTGCTGTCTCTCTTTATAGTGAGCAAAAGATGTCTTTGGATGGATGTCTTTGGACGGATGTCTAAATGGAGCAGATTTACCTGGAGCTCAAAGTGCCAGGAACTGCATTGTTCTGGCACTGCAGAATCACAGAGTTTCTCGGGTCCACCGGCATGGACTGGTGTCTGCGTTCTCACAGTTCGGGGGAGTGCTTTTGCTGACCCTGTTGTTTCAGATTGCTGGAAGCAGGCAGCTCATGGCTAATTGGCTAAACAGCTATGGAGAGCCACCAATGTGATAATTTGTGAGTGGTGATAGCAGAATCGTTTAACAGTGAGGGGAATAGGGCAATACAATGTCCATCATGCACACTATGCAGCATTCAGTGATATGAGGCTCCCATATGTTGTTATGACATATGCAATTCTCAACATATTTTATTACCGATAAATTTACTGTCCAGTTAATCTGTCTCTGACTGTTTTTCCCTCTTTACACAAACTCACACACACACACACACTTGCATGCACACACAAATATAAATTAGATTCTTGCGTATATACTGTGCACTATGTGTGTGCGTATGTGTGTGTGTGATAGGTATCCCACAATTTCCTCAAAAACCATGACCGCAGTGATTACCATCCCCTAATTATCTTTAAAATCACAATAGCAATCAAGGAGATCATCTACAGGTCAGATGGGATGCAGATATCTACAGTTGTCCACACTGACATACCACAGCATACTGAAGTAACATGAGTACCGTTACAGCTGCACGAACTGAGAAAACAGTCTCTCACTTGACCCGTGTAACTCACACTTTATCAGCACCTGAAACCTCTTAACCATGTCAGATAAATGATTACTGACGTCTCTGCATTCTCCTGCAATGGAGAGACAGCCAACTGGACTCAAGTGTCTTTTTTTTTCCTCCCAAGCTTTAAATGTTCACTTGAGAAACAGGCCGCTGAACTGAGTGGTCTGAGCAATTGCAGGGCTTAGTGATTCAGTGCAGAGGCCTTGCTTCTGAGATTTGCGATCGGCTACGGGGAAACATGCCATCAAGTTCTTTGTAACTTTTAATCCAGCCAGCAGAGGGTGCTGCAGGAAGAGAACAGGGATCTGGGAAAGATGGGTGTGAAAGCCTTCACAGCAAGAATCACCAATTGAATATACTGGGCCTGTCTCACCATGCTAACAACTGCACTCATGCAGGACTGATGGGGGATAGGGAAAGCGATCCTCCAACCCACACTTGCATTCCAACCATGACTATTTTTCACACTATATGTCACCCAGTGCAGTACAATGAGCTACATTGGAGGAGGGGGGTGGAATCAATAATGTCATATGAGCAGCCTGCAGAAGCTTGACAGATCACAGGGTGCCTTAGAACAGCGAGATGAGCAACCCCTGCCAACATATCCAGCCCCTACCTGTTGTGGGCTCATGGTAATTGTTGGGCCATAGAGCTCAGCTTGTATTTAGGGTGTGCACCTTAATAACTGAGCTCTTTGGGAGTGTTGAGAAATGCTTCTTTTAACATTTGATCTCGTCTGTTGTCTTCCAACTATTCATCATTAAGATTAGCCTATTCATCAGCCAGAGTGTAATTACATGCATTGTGCTGTACCATTTCCTAGTGGTTTTGCAATGCGTTTGGCTCGTACGTGACAATGATGAATTCAACCGCAGCTGAAAATCAGTAGCCAAGTTCGGTTAGAGAATGAATATTAGTTAAATATGTAATGATAATGTCCAAATACACTGAACCATTGAGAGCAAATATTAATGTTGTTTAATGTTGAGTTAAGTCAGCATTCTGCGCAATTTTGAGGTGTCCTGGAATGTAATGAATTGAACAGTAGAAATTACAGTTTTCATTATAAAACAACACCCAATAAAGTTTGAGGCATATTCATTTCCTGAACATTCCATTCTTGTAGAATCCGGGCCAAGCTTTCGCGAGGGAACTTAGAGAACTGGGAGCGCATCGATGTCGGTGGGGTTTTAATTCATTTGTGGCCTGCAAGGAGCAAAACCAACATATTTAGTTCATATGTTTCCAAGAAATAAAGAAATACTAGTAAACAAAATATGATCTTATTTAATTATCCTTACCCACAATTTGCACTCAGGATGCGGTTTTGTTTCATTTTATTCCAGTGTTGTGTCCGATCAGCAGCCTCTTGTTAAAAGACTCAGACCAATGGGCCAACGGTCAAACTACATTACACTGCAGTGACTTAGCCAACGCTGTTACACAAACACTATGTTTGCATGTTATCCAGTCATAGATCTGGGTACTAACTGAAGCAGTTCGGGTTAAGTACCTTTCCAAAGCGTACAACAGTAGTTCCCCACCTTGGAAATGAGGTAACAACCTTTGGGTTATGAGCCCTGCTCTTTACCACTACTGCACCTTGCTGCCCTGCCCACATTTCTGCCCTACTATCAAGTGAAATTGCTTCAATCTCCCTGTCATGCTAGGATTTCTCCCTGATACAGATGGAGACTTGCACGCTTGTAGACACACATGGAAGTAATTCGGCCCTTTGCTGTACTGTGTCATGGAGTACATGACCATTGTGTTTGAACACGATTCTGATCATGAGCAGTATGTGACTCTGGGCCTGGAATTGATCTGGTCGTTTTTTTTTTTTTCTTCCCTAACTATGTTAATGAGCAAAATTAACCTTTATTTTTGGTAGTATGGAGAATGGTGTCTGTAAATCAGCAATATATGGCTGCTTATTATTTAAGCTGCTCATATTTCATTTTGGCAGGTTCCATTGCTCAATGTGGTACACTTGGAAGTCCTACACATTTTACTTTACACTTATGATTTTTGGAGCCTGGCAGATATTGTCCCTGGTGATGACACGATATGGGACTCAAGCACTGGACCATGGTGTGTTAGGCGATTTGATCCAATTTGGGGAAAAATGTTATGGGTTCATTTTCCAGTGCATTTCAACAGTTTTCCTAGAAGAGCACACTCTTGAGAGCCAGGGGTGACCCTTGGAATGTTGGACGGTTACAGTTTAGAGCTTCTCATAATGACAAAATGCCTATTTTCAACGGATACGCCAGCTCATCACTCTGAGTTTCTGGCAGTGGGGAAGACCGCAAATGGTTCCTACAGCTTCTGTCCCGGAGGAGGAGGGCTGTGTTTTCTTTGTCGCATTGTTCCCAACCAACAGTCGTCCAAAGGGGAGACAGAGGCCCTCCCGTGCTGACCATGCTTCGGACACAGATGCTCAGGCATTACTATATGCCGTATACAGCTTGTAGGAAACCCTGAGGTCCTGTCTGAGAAACTGCACATTGTATTTCTGTGTGTTTCTCACACCCACACATAGAAGTGTTCCCATAGCATGAGGAGTTTTCCAGTGCAAGCAAATTATGTACATTCATTAATTCCAGAGGGTAATGCAATCGGTATGACACACCTTGGCCAGGGTACACGTGAACACTCTGTGTTCCTAACATGTTTGTAGTCTTCTTCTTCTTCTTAAACCCTTAAACTCCATATGGGACAGAGGTCATCCAGAGGTTTCCTCCCATTGGCTCTCTCTCAAGGTAAAATTTGCAGCTGTTGCTGGGAATGCCTCTGCATATGTTCCTCAGTCTCCCTGGCTCTAGCCTGGTGGGTCGGGGCTTCCTTGCTTTCCATCACCTTGAGGGAGTCACCTCAAGGCATTGAAGACTACACCGGATGGTGGTTCTCTCCTGATGTGCCACACCCCCCCTCCCCCCTGAGTCTTGTTCTATCTCTGAATGCCTCCAGTTTCACTATGAAACTCTAATGAAGATGAATACCAGAAAACTCAGTTCAGACTGCGGACACGCCCGATCACCCATAGCCGAACCGTGAAAGCAACTCCCTGTAGATATGACTCTGTTCCTATGCCTCAGTGAATGCAGTGATGTTCCGCCCTTGAAATCATTTCACAGGTTTAGGGCTAATGTGTCTAAAGCACATGTGGGATCATACCAATGGTTGTCCTATTCAGTAAGTTATAAAATGCACATTTAAACAAGAACATTCTCAAACTGTGACTTATGTTTGTTTTGATAGGGGTAGAGTAGTGCCATATACCCCTAGAACTCCCTTCCCTCCTCTACAAATACACACACACACGCACACACATACACAAAGATTGAAAGAAAGCATGACAGAGATGACATGATCTCGGGGGGGCCTCTATGAGTATGGTGAGGGTGTTCTAAAACCAGGCCAAAATCAATTTACTTCAAAGGTCCAGCAGAAGGCATACACGATTATCTATTGGACAGCTATTGGACAAAGTTCCCTTTCTACAGATGGAAGCCAGACTGTAAATAAGTTATGATAGCAGCAGCACTAGTGTCATGTTTGTGTAGACTTTCTCAGGGTAAAAAATAAACCTTATTTAGGGTCCAAAGCAGACAATGTCAATGACTTCAGCTTGCTCCTGTCCACAAACTGTGACTACTTCCCTGGCACTGAACATCTCAGTCTCTGAGGCTGAGAGAAAGAATCTCCAAAGCTTTACTTATACATGTCTTATTAAACACAAACACCCCTGTTGCCCTTTGGTGTGACCTTTCTGTGTTACTACTTACTGGTGTCTTTGAAAGCTGCCCTATGGAAACCCTTATTGTTGCCCATTAGTGGTGCCCATTTAATACTACATTTCTGCATTGGCATTCAGTTACACTTAAGTGGCCCCCTGATACCCTTCAGTGTTGCCCTTTAGCCTCCCCTCTTAATTGTTGCAGTGTTAACCATTATTTTTCCCTTTAGTGAGATCCTGTAATACACTTTTTTTACCCTTTGGTGTTACCTTCATGTATTACCTTTTAATGATACCTATTCATGATGCCCTGTCATAATCTTCAGTGTTACCCCTAAGTGCTGCCTTCCATAGTAGGTCTCCAGTCTCTCAGGGTGTACAACCACGTTTTCTAAATGGTTAAAGGGAAAATTACATACAGTTTTATGGTACAATACATCAGTCGGAGATTGCTTACAGTTTGTGAAATGTAAAAAGTTGGAATACCACATAAAGACATGGCCAAATGCTTGAATAACAGGGCCGGACTGTTTGGTAACAGCAGGGAACGGCAGAAGAGGTCAAAGAGACAAGCCTCACCCAACTCTCTGATCTTTTCCCAGGGAAAAAAAGAGATCAACAGTAATAAATGTTTAAAGTCTGTCCGTTTTCCTCTGATCTCTCCCCTTTGTTTTGATTTCCTCATGCAAAAAGGGGTGGTGAGACCCCAGCCCCCCCCCGGCAACTGCTGAGTAACAGCTCGGCACGCAGACCAGTGACATCACAGCCTGGCCTGATGCGGCCCGGATCCTGGGTGTGGGCTGGGTCCACTTCCCTCCGTGAAGCGCTCACCCCTGTCCTCCCATTATGATGTCATCATGGTGTCACCCTGTGTGAGGCTGCTGAACTCAGAGAGTCCGCTGGCAAAGCAAGTAAAAAAAAAAAAAGAAGAGGAACAGGCTCCTTTTCCCCCTGCTGTTTTTATACAAAAATGAGTTTTTGGATGCATTCAGTTCCCTGTTTTTTTCCTTTTGTTTCTGCACAGTTTCAACGAAAGTTCAGTCATATTTTGGTTGGAACTGTACCCTGTCAGATTGCATATTTTAAAACTGAAAGACTCTTAACATTGTAGAATTGCCATTTCCTGGTAAAGAAAACAAAATAGTTAACCCCAATAGGTGACTACCTCTACCTCCTTAGAGTGTGGATTGTTATTGTTAAATTAGGTTTTTAAAGAGTTTTATATCACTTTATCAATCTTGGAAAAGGAAATATATGTTTAGAATTCTTGGAAAGGGAAAATACGTGAGTCAGTTTATCATTTCAACAACACAAGATATCCATTTGTGAATGAGTTTGGCATTATTATAACCTCTTTACAAACATGTTATTACATGGAATGCGCAGGTTTCAGCATTCTGAAACCAGAGGGCATTGCAGCCCTGCGGTTTGTGTGTTGGACAGATACAAGCTTGCGGCTGAATCTGTTTATGTGCTGGAGTGCAGTGCTGGAAAGAAGAAAAGAGGCTTTGTGTGTAGACAGTACCCTGGATGCTGAACAAAGCAGCCGAGTGATGGCATATCAGAGCTGAAAGCGTATAGCGTGCCTGTCAAGGATGAATATAATTTCCTCCTTTCTCCTATACATTTTATAAGCTAAAGGTAATTGTGGCCATCGTCAGTTTGTTTCTTTAGGGAAAACTTTGACCAAACCTTAAAATCACAGAATTACTTTGATACGTCAACAAACCAGGTACAGCGCAACAAGCCAGGACTTGAAAAAGTATTTTCTTCAAAACGTTGTCGGGAATACGTTCACATTTATTTATTATATAAATTTTCACATGAACTCTGCCTGTATTTGACAGCCATTTTTTGATCTTAAGGAAGTACTTATTCAAATTGAAAACCATAATAGGTAACATTGCACGATTGTACCCAGGGCACATGCAAGCATCTATTAAGTACTCGACAGCACAAAATATTTTTTCCAGTCCTCTGTGGTATTGTAAAATGCTTTGTCTCCAGGTTTTGGATAGGAATATAATATTAGATTTGCAGTGTGTTAGCATCTTACATGTAAAAAAGGGAGCACCTGACAGCACTAGGCTACTGAGACTCCTTTACTGTCAGGCTTCTGTGGAACTCACAATTGATAGTCTTCCCTGTTAGAGGCATGATAAGATGACTTTAAAATAATTACTCTTTATACTACTTTTAGCATCACAGTTAAGAAGAACAAGAACAGTTTTAAGTCTTGAAGTAGATGTTTACAGAAGCCTTTAAGACATGGGGGGAGGGGGGCAGAAATATAAAAACAGGCTCACTTCTTTCTGTAACCCTACACCTGAGCCTAACAATAAGAAATGCTGACTAGGTACAAACAGAAACTTGTCCCAAGTCCAACCACAAAACCACAGAGTGTAAGCCATCAGTTATACCCTCTTCCCCCATCATCAATATACCCACTCCCCCCCTACCTCAAAACAAGACGTACAATTATAAAACACCATCATACTAGGGGGGACAGTGATTTACAGCCAGGATCAGATATGCGCCAGCCTGTCCTAATCTCTGCAGAGAATCACACAGGCCCCCATCACCCATATTATTCTCAGTTGCTAAAATAGAATCGGGTATAGTGTTTCACCGTTGAGTCTATTGTGTTGGGAGATTTGTATCTCTGTCGCTCCGGGAAATCCAAGCTCTGGTTTGATATTCTTCACGTATGCATGGTTTTTAGGACGCCGCTTCCCCGCGGGGCAAAAACTCTGGGCCCCTGTTTCTCTTGCACCCTTTCACTGCTCTTCCTCCACCTGTCTTTTTTTTTACCTCATGTCTGTGCTCTTGGTTAGCCTGGCTTTTTTTCTTTTACAAAAGTTTAACACTAATGGCGATCTCCATATGACTGGCTATGGCCCAGAGCACCAATTCATTGTAAAGAACAGGCTAATAGAGTGGCTTACACTGAAATGAGGTCCAAAAATGACACGTGTCGTGAGCTGGGACGGAACGGCATGAACGGGTGGATCTGGTCTAGAACTGCGCAGCATGGACTGAATGGAATCCCAGTTCCGGGCTGACACTTGGATGGCTCACAGCAGAGCATTAGAGACACCAGACCTGCTCTAGCAGAGAGAAAAGCAAGGGGACAGATATGTGTGCTGTCTGCAGACACCGCTGTTAAACTGACCTCAGAACAGGAGTGTCACTGCCCAAACAGGTCCGATACAGTCCCTGAAAGTGTTCATCCCTGCCACTTCCATTTTCTTTCCACCTAAAAAGCAACTTTGGCAACACGTGTGGGCAATTTTCAGGGGAATCTGAGGGGTTATTCTATTCGTTCAATAGATTCTCGTTCTTCATTTCTCCATCAGAAGAGATCCTTTCATCTTTAATATGCGTGAAGAATAAAATAATAATAATATAACGTGGATTCTAGGAAAGGGGAGTTATTTGACTAAGTCTAATCATATCCTGAAAAACATGGTTCTCCTCTCCACCGCATCCACGGGATTACATTACTCATTTCCACAAACAAAGGGAGGCTGCACGGGCAATGGAGGGTCTGAGTTCTGTAGAGAGAAATGATAACACAAAGAAATTTAAAAAAGCGACGATAAAACCACCGTTGACGTAACTCGGGCGACTCCGTCTCCCTCCACACAGTAAACGCTGAGGGCCGGGTTTGTTTTGGACTTCCTGTCTCCCCCTTTGTTTGGATATGCTGGCTCACGCTGTGTGTTCCTCTCCTCTCCTCCCCTGCGGTTCTCTCGCCCGGCCCTGTGTGTGGAGCAGGCCCTGCGGGGGAATGCTCTGCCCTCCTTCTCCTCAGGCTGTGGGAACTTGGCAGGGCCAAAGGAGCCTGTAACCTGTTTCACAAACGAATGCCCTTGCTGCTAGTTCCATTTGAATAAACACAATTCATAAACTCAGCAGTTGCGAGTAATGCAACTTAAAGAGTACATCGCGACTGAGAAAGAGCCTCTACTTCACCATCATTTTTGTCAATGAACTCACTTAAATATAATATAAAACGTGAATTTGATATATTTCTGAAAATAATCTGAAACAATTTGTCACACATACATTGCATTTATTTGTGCAAGGATTTTTTTTCCCAAGTCCACTCAGCAGAATGTAATGTCCCATGATTGCTATTATTCCACAAGGCCTCTTGGCTGTTTGGATGAGGTGGCTCTCAGACGGGACATTAACATTTCAGAACAGTCCCACAGGCCTGCCTCTCTGGGCAAGGCCTCACCGTGCCTCTCCCAAGCGATATTCGATATCTGCCACTGATAATTGATTATACACACGTTGTCCTACTGAACTGTTCTCACAGGGGTCAGTTCGTCAGCCAAAGGTCCTTTCACACCAATAGCTTGTGTTGTGTAAGAACACTGCTCCTCAGCAGCAGCTGTGTTTTTGTAAAGATTAAATTGATATGAGACAATGCTAATGACCTTGAGGCCTAGCTTTCACCCTTTTTATATGATCCTGATGTTACACTGCAACCATTGTCAATAAACAGAGAGTCTTATTTTAACCCCTAACCTGCTATGTTGTAATCCAGATATATCTGTCTGAAATAGATTTCTTCTTGTGGTTGCATGGACTTCCACCAGTGTTAACCCTTTCGCACGTGTTATGTTACATGTTTGTTATGTTTTCATTAGCGTTATTAAGCTTCTCATAGTTTTCACTGCCACATTTGCTATACTTTGTAACATTAAATCACTGTTTCCTCAAAACTAATGTTAGCTAGAATTTAGTGTTGTAATCACACTGGTTTGACCATACACGTGAAAGGGCTAATCATAATCATAATCATAATCATACATTTGACCGTACGTGCAAAAGAGTTAATATTTTTCATGTTAGGATGCAAATTTCATTTGCTTGTACGTATAAACCTTCAGGCTTTGGTCTAGTCACAGTTGTGCTTACTTTGATCTTGGACATTTGTTGTGTTGCATAAAATGACAAAAAGAGAAAGCTCCAGTCTGTTGTTTTCACATCAACAGAGGAGGGAGAAATGAGCATGTAGGAGGGATGTTTTTCTTGTTAATTTGGAGACCAGATGCTACCCAGGTGTACTGCATAAAAGAAGACCTGTCATTGGATTTATGACTGAGGTCTTCGTATTACTTCGATGATGCACTTTGGATTCATCATAAATGCTACAATGACGTTAATTCAGGGATATTTGAAACCACAATGTGCAGCATTTCGCCAGGAGAAGCTTGGAACAGATGAGAACCGTAGATAATTTGTTTCGCCATTAAAGCCATGCTGAAAACCACTTTAATGAAGTCACGGTTAGGGTTAGTTATTGTGCAATGAAAAAAATACCTCTTAACCCTTTGAATTTGGGTGATGCATGCACCCTGTGCATAGTCTAGTGGTACTTGCATTCACTGCAGATTCTCCCCACTGTTTCAAAATCTAGACTGACGAGTCCTTTTTTCCTGTAGATTATGGGGATTGAATCTGGGCACAATAAAACCTAATTGATTTAGCTGTTTTCCAATAACAAACTTTACCAAGAATTGTGCAGGATTTTTTTCTCTGAGATGCTCTTTCCTGGGTGTTGGACAGTAAGAGGGTTAGAGGTCAGAGAGAGACTCCTTTATCAATCAAACTGAAAAACAGGACATCAGACTGTTTATGTCAAAAACTATAATATACGCTGTACCTTATGCGGATGCTGGAAAGTACAACGAAATGAATGGTACCTCGTGGTATAAAAAAATCCTTTCCACATGTTGACCTGAAATTTTCTGTTACTAGTAACTGCAAAATAAAAGTTTTCCACACTTCAGGTATTTGCCACCAGAAAACATTCTCCCAGTAAAACATCTTTTTTTTTTACTTTCATAAGCTTCCATTTTGTCAGCAAGTAGCGGTCATCCTGTCTAAAAATCTCTTTCCAGCAGCAGAGTCTTACCATTTGCCCATTTATCATAATTGCACACATATATTCAAACATTTTCTCCTAAGCTACTGTGACCTTTCCCGAGACTGAAACAGCTTGCAGATTTGAGCTTTATCCAAGGTCAGGTTCTAACTTTTTTTAAAAGAGTTTTGCTCATTTTTTTAAAATGAGAACTTTGATTCCTTTAAGGGGAATCTGCTTTAGGCTTCTCTTGCTTTTGCAGAAGGTTGAAATAGTGGTACAAATAAACAAATAACCTGCTATCTAGGCTGTGCTACTTTAGTAAAACAGTAAACATCTGACTAACACCTGATTAACATCTGACTAACATAAAATGAGAGAGAGATGAGTGGAGTTGAATCAGTCATTTTCCTCCATGCCGTCACTTGGGTTAACAGTGAGTTTTGACTCAAAGGAAGACAGGTGCCCCAGGGTTCTGTCTACTGACCATTCCCAAATATGTAGTCCATGACATGCTGTTCAAATCAGCACCTCCATAACCACCCTTCTTTATTATGGACCTGTGGGATACATGTGCTGTCCTACCAAATGAATCAGTTGAATATATTTAACAAATGAATGCAGAAGTCTACCTTGTGTTCATATTGAAGTGTTTGACCTTGAAAAATTACCATTTAAAGTAATGACAGCAACAATAAAGCATTATTTTACATGTATTATTTTTACTTGTCGGCACGTTATTACAGTAAACCTGGATGATTGCTTGATGTGCTC
Organism: Megalops cyprinoides; assembly: GCF_013368585.1. Classification (NCBI taxonomy): domain Eukaryota; kingdom Metazoa; phylum Chordata; class Actinopteri; order Elopiformes; family Megalopidae; genus Megalops; species Megalops cyprinoides. Next base: position 19,055,729 of record NC_050596.1, read on the forward strand.
AGATTATGACGAAAGATATAACTTTGCCAAAGTATGACAATTGAGAGACTAGACAGAGCCAGACCTCATCATAATGGTTAGAAGCTCTAAAAGCAATATTTCCCCCAACCCAAATTATCCGTGTCTGGGACATGACAGTGGTGCATAAGGACGGCATAAGTTCCAGCCTGTTAGAGAAGACATATTTCCAGGACCTGATCTCCTGACATGAATGGATGTGGCTGTAAATGTCCCTGGTTTTGTAAGGGATCTGCTTCATCATTTTCAATCTTCAGACTGTAAAGCGATCTCTGCTTTTGGCCCAAACCTGTAGCCACAGTTTTATGAGCACTATGCAGAGATAGTGCTGATAGCTGACATTCATTGTGCTCACATAAAGGAATATGGAAGGAAATCTGCCTCCATAAAATGGCAGTAAAATCTGGAATGGAAAATAGTTCAGTTTTTTTTATGTATTCCTTCATTTTTACCTGTGCAAATTACAATGGGAAATATGCCTGATTTTGTTTTGAAGCATGCAATTTTATACACTTTAAATGTGATGATACCTTTTTGAATCAAACACCGAAATAAGTTTTTTCCTCCTCCTCAAAAACCTTTAAGAGCTGGAGCAATAGTGGACTTTGAAATAATGTCATTAATTACTGGAAAATCAAATGTAAAACAGACTCTACCTGTATAGAGTTATATTAAAAATAAAACACTCTTACATGTAGACATCAAAAATCGCCTGCTTTAATGGGGAGAGGGGTAAATTTATTCAATAAAAACTGTAAGTTGGTGGCTCTTTATGTTGACACAGAAGTTCTTTTGAAGAAAAAAAAAACCTGCCCAGATTCACAACAAGAACGGCACGTCCTTTCAACTCAGCTCACTCACTCCCCCAACCCCAACACACACACACATACACCCTCCTACACCTCCCCAATACACACAGGCACATTCCCAGTCACATAGAGCTGAATGAATAGGACCGGGGTAGGACTGGGGTCTGCATCTGCAAAGCCGGAGCAGCCCTGCTGCATCTCCATCTCCACAGTGCAGCTGTGTCAGCAGTCACAGCTGCAGTCTGGCAGGAACACTGCGTCCAGGAGCTGCAGGAAGGAGGAGAATTGTGGACGGGTCTTCCTGTCAGGGCAGAAGGGTGTCAGACAGGGCTGGGGAGAAGGGTCAGCGGGGGCTTATGGCAGTGAACTCATATTGGGATGAACCCTGTAACTATTACATGCACAAGGAACATGTATGTGCACGTTTCTTATGGCTGCTCCTTCAGAGTCAGTTGGTAACAAAAGTGTATCACATTTCTCTCATGGACTGATTAAAAAGGGGAGATCTGAGGAGGCTGGATACATGGTCATTTTGTAGAACATATAGAGGCTGTGTCGTCTGGTTGGTGAGTGCCGAGAGGAGCAGAGTGCGCTGTCCGGGCATTTGATACCAGATATTCTGAAGTGTGTGGAGTCTGCTTCAGGCACATTTAAAGAAAGCAGTAACTGAATGTTGGACAGCCAGTGAAACGAATGGGTTGTCTTGGTCTAATTACCCCCCCCCCCCCCAAGGATTACTCCTCCATTAGCCAGACAGCAATCTCCTCCGTTGTTTTTCTCGAGGTCCTCTGCAGTGTTGCTTGTGAGGTACCTGGTTGCTGCTCACTGATCTGGTGGCATCCGTGCAAGAGGTTGGGTGTGTCGGCGCTGGACCGGGACCAGGAGCGGACCGGGGCTGTCTGGAGCGTGGCGTTCCATTTCTCCTGCCAGTCTGTCTCTCTGATCGGAGATCTGAAACAGGTGCACTCTGAGACCCCTTCGAAATTTAAAAAAAACATTCCCCTCTTTTATTAAGCATGTTCTCCATAGCTCCATAATGAATAGCACGTTTAATGGCTCTACAACATTTTTTACTTAATTTTCACAGACTTGGATCTGCCCTCGTTTCTTGGCGCAGACGTACAGTGTCAAGCAGTGAAAGTGAACTCCGGTGATTAAGCAATTCCTGCCTCCACACCTTAAATGTGGAACACATGACACTTGACTTGACCCACGTAAGGTCTAAACGAGTCTGGCTTTTGGTGTGCCGTTCCAGGGCATTCAGGGTTTCTCTGCGGTGCTCCAAGACAAACAGGGCGAGCGGTGCATGCACTGGGAGAGGTAAGACCATCTCTAATGGGGCGTCTGAATCACCGAAGCCTTAAAACTGTGGGGGGCGCTGTTTTAGTTCCACAATGGGAGGGAGGGGGATGGCAGTGATCTATTTCATCTGAGCTCCATTCGCTCTCTGCAGAGACCTCTGTACATCAAGAATAATATTCCATAGCAAAGTGACATTTTTACAGGTCTGGCTGTGCTGCTGAATGTATGGTTCAGCTATGAATAATAAAAAGAGGTCTGTTCAAAGCTCTGCAAATTAAACATTTGAATCACTCTTGTGTAAATACAGGGGGCAGGATCCCGTAACAGACAATAGTTGTGCTAAGAGTGATTGTATAAAATCTTAGAACAGACGTCCAAAGCTTGAGTTTATGATTTAAAGGTGAATGAATGATGCAGTATGCACTCTAGTACCTTATGATAAAGGATTTTTCCACAGATTTCATCTTTACCAATGTAATATAATTTATAACTGGCTATAATTCACTATCAATTATTTGTGGCTTCCATCAGGGGGATGCCTGGCAAGTACTTTGCATCAGAATGCTCAGTTAAGATGGGGAGTGAGGTATTAATTCTGCCAGCTATCCTGTGAGATGTTTCAATACCTAAATTGAGAGAGCCAAATTGGGAATATTGTCAGGACCCTGGGGAACGCCCTTCTCCTTGGAATCTTTAAGGCCCACAAAGGGTGAAACTTTCGGTGTAAAGGCTCATTCAAAGTAAGGCATCTCTTAGAGCACAGTGTCCCCATCACTATGCCTTGTGCATTTTACTTTGCTCAAAAGGACTGTCCTCTCCTGGGCCAACACCACTTCTAGCAGCAAACCTGTTTTCCAAGGTCATCTCACATCTAAGCGTTAAAGAAGCCCAACCCAGCTTGGCTTTAGCCAAGTGAAATATCCTGAGGATATATCAGAGTATATCCAAGTGATTTACCCTGATATATCCTGAACATGTTATTGTGTTTGGCTGAAAACTAAAGGACGGTTCATATCATGAACATAAGAAGCCAGCAGGAGGCCATCACTCTTACTGCTGCCATCATCAAATCAGGTAATCAGATAAATACAATAGCTACTACTGCTGTTACCGCTGTTACTGCTACTACTAATAACAGTAGTAATAAATAACAATCATATGCTTATCAGTGTTTTCATACTGTCCCACTTAAAGACCTCTTTTTATACAGACCATCCCTGTATGAAAAGTCTGCCACGTCAGCAAAGCCTGTTCCTGCCATGATCCTGAGGGGAAAATGTGATCAGACAAAGCAAAAATCCAAAGTGCACTGGCGTCTGCTTATGGATGCGCGTCTCTGTTTACACCCTGCCTACACAAACACTTACGGAGTGTTTGTTTAAAGCTGTACAGGGCGGCGAGTGTTCAGTGTCAGATTTTCCCCCTGCCTTCTTGTCTCTCAAAAATGTACCAGACCCCCTCTGGTGTCTATGCTATGTGCTCTGCAGGTCCTTTCTCAAGCAGTCATTAATCATGAATCGCATGTCGCACCAATGCTCATTTTTGTTCATATTTTCAAAAAGCTATGTGAAGAACAAGAAGTGTTTCAGAGCCAAAAAAATTGAGAAAGTTTATTCATGAAAAACAATGTGTTTTTTAAGTTACATGGCAGGGCAGAGTTTTCGAACCTCAAACTACTGTAGAACCTTAAACGTACAGAAATTTAAACACTAAAATGTGCAAAAAAAGACTCTCTTTTCAATTAAGGTGTGGTTGCACACCTCAGTTGAAAAACAACATCTTTCAAATCATTACATATTCATGGTTTATGACAAAAGAGGATTCATCAAAACTGCACAGAAGTGACTATCCACAGGATCTCTGGCCCTAATTCACACAGCTTCTATGCCAGGCGCACAGAGCTGTCCTGCAGAATTAGCTCTCTGGCTGGGTCACGCTTTTCATCTTGAACCCTGGTTGAGGGTTTATAATTACCAGGAGAAATATATTTATATAAAACATGGGTGTGACCCAAAATTGAGAGACTGTCAGAAATCAAACCCGCACGGGGGTGGGCAGACTTGGCTGAGGTAGCGGGTGTATGACGGATCAATAGGATAGCCTGTCAGTGAAGGAAACCTAATCCCAAGTTTCCTTTAGGGAGACCGAGAGCTCTGTGATTGAGTGCTTGCCATTTTTGGGAGAAGCACTGGGGATTTGTCCAGACAGAACAGACGTTTGTCATTATAAAGGGAGGAGGAATGAGGGAGAGAAACGCAGGAGGAAATATGGAATGTACTGTATATGAGAAGGACGTCTCGGTCCAAATCAAAGCTGCTCAATACAGGGTAAAAGCGCTGGAGTTCTGGACTCTGTCCGAAGGTTCTTGGCATTGCTGTCAGTGAGAAACCTGGCTGGGTTTTCTTGGGCAATTTTTTCTTTCTCTGAAAGGATGCTTTTCACTTATAAGAGGTGTAACTTGTCTTTCAAGTGCAAATACTCAGAAGGCATCCTTTGGTTAATAAATCATGACCATAAAAATTCAGCTACAACTTGCTAAAAATACTGTTTCCTCCAAGAAGATGTTTGTCCTGCTGTCTCTAATGCTGTGTCTCAGAAACACCCTTGGCATGGTTGTTCTTGCATGTCTGTGGTTAGCTGTTATCTAGGCTGTGTTTCTTTAGCTTAATTTTGGTTCAGAACCTACATTAAACACCAAATCAAACAAACGGTCATTAAAAGCATGCCACAATGAGGCAAGCGTGTTTTCCCAGCTGGCCGTTTGTCCAAACATGCAGCCTGGAACAGGACTGCTTGGTCGCAAATCAAGGAAGTGGTAACAGTTCTTAAGCAAAAAAAAAAGAAGACTCTGATCCATCTTCGGCTAGCTGCCCCCCTCTGGTCACCATGTCGTAGTTGGAGCACAGCTTTAAACAGAGGTTTCCAACTGTTTTACCTGTGGATCTGGAATAGACCCTGGGTGGGCTGGCTGTGCTGTAGAGACCACAAGAAGCCCCCTACCTCCTCGGCTGCCAGAGGCTTGGCTCAAGTATGAACATGGGAGATTCTTGCCCAGCAAGCCAACAGCGGAGGCCTGGCTTTTCAGGCTGGAGCTAAAACTCCCTGCTTATGCAGCCCAGCATGGCTCCAGTTGCGGGAAAAGCCCTTCCCCATCATCCCACTGACTTGTCAGGGTCACATGTGTCCACAGACAAGGAGTTTTCTGTCTGTACTTATTGTGTTTTTTTCCCTTAATTCAATTTGCATGTATCCTTGAACCAGACAAAACACTTGAAATCGTTATATTCCATTTGTCCCATGGTTAGCCTACAGTACATACTAATCCAGAGCAATTTACTGAGCATGAATTTTTACAGGGTATCCATCCCCACAGCTGGATATTTACTGAAGCCACAAGGGACATGGAATGCTATGATATTGTATGCTAGATTTGAAACAAACAACAAAAAAAGAATAAACAGTGTATTGAATGTATAAATTTATATTGAATGAATAACACTTTACATAAGTGCACACAGAGAGCAGCAAAGATGGGGGAAAAGTAAAGCTGTGGTATATTATTGGAATAATGTGCCAGCTGCTGTTTGTACTGGTGAACGTTTGATACTATGGACACACCACTTTGTTGAACAGAAGGATATGGAGAAGAGGTGGCTTCAACCCTCCTGCCTACGAGGTTCATTAAGGTGCCATGCACCATTAAAGTGTTCAAATAGTGACTCCAAGGTGGTATCTGCATTTCTGCATAATTTTCAGTAATTCTCTGCCACAGATTGATGGGAAATACTAAAGTACATTCCGTTTGACTTCAAAAGCCTTGAAATAAAAGTTTTCTGGGACACGTGAGCCTGATTATGTTTTCAGTGGATAGTCCTCTTCAGCAGATGCAATGTCAAGTACAAAGTACTTAAAAAAGTAACAAAAACTATTACTATATACAAAATGCTGTTGTTTCTAGGTGCCAGGTGTGTACCATGTCAGAGGCTGTTCTCTCTCTTTCTCTCTCTCTCAACATATATTTTCAAGTAACTACAAGTAAGTACATTGCATTTTTTTCATATTACTACCATGTTTCATATTACCATGCCTCTGCTATAAGAGATGTCTTTAAATCAACATCTGTCCCTGAAAGAGGTCAAGTGGTTGGTGCATCTGTCACAGAACCTGTAAAATTATGTGTAAAGGTGTCTATGGTTGGGCTGCCATTCAGCATGCAACACCTTAGAACCTGCTCTAATGATGACAGTTTCCCCAAACACACTGCTATATATGGATATTTAAGAGTAATTTCATGAATACCAGGATGAAGTCAGAAATCTTCCTTGGCCTCCTCAACCACCAGATCCAAACATCATTGAACATTTTTTGGGAAGGTCTGCAATGTAAAGTGCAGAATAGATTTCCATCTCTTTCATCTCCCAAAGAACTGGAGGCTTTACTTCTTGAAGAATTGTCTGGTATCCCACTAGAAATAGCCAAATCTTGTATAACAGCATACCAAGAATTGAATTGAAGAGCTGAATTGGATTGAAGCTGTTCTGAATGCAAAGTCCACCTGAACTATTAATATTCATCTATATATATATATATATATATATATATATATATATATATATATATATAAAGAATATACACAGTAATATATAATCATCCAAAAAATCTGCATGATTTTCAGCATGTCTGCTGATTTGTGTGTGTGAAATGTCCTCATAATGACCTGACCTGTGAGTTAGAACCTAGGATGACATTATTACTGCTTCCAAGGCACAGGAAACTCTGCAGCGCCCCCCTGATAGTTTTAAGAGGAGTCACAAGTTCATAGTCTGCTTTGTACAATGTGTTCCATTCAGTGCGCACATTAGAGCTAGCCTTTGATTGAGGAGCGGCGTTCTGTTGCATCTGCAAGTGTGCTCTTGTAAGTGAGGTGAGTGAGAGACAGGTCGACTGTCAGGTGTTTTCCCCTGTTTCCAGCTCAGAGGACATTTGTTAATGAACCGTGACGACAGACTGGTCCCATTCTCCGAGCAGAGCGCTTTGAAGCCCCGCCCTGCAGAGATCAGATAGAATCTGGCTCACCAATCCACCAGATGTGTCACAGAGAGAACATTCTGGGCTTTTTTTTTCTTTTTTAATCTCAAGACCTTTTTTCCTCTGGTAGTATCCTCAGTATCTGGACAAGAGCTCAAAAATGTATACTCTTTTTCCACTGCCGCTGCCAAATTCAATTCTTCTGATCTTTTGATTTGTCTCCTCTCCATCGCCTTCTTAATCTGTTCAAGCAAGATGTTTTCACTTTTGGGGAATAATGCAGTGTATTTATCCTGCTGTAATTTCCGTGGGGCTTTTTTTCAACATGCGAGCTACATAATTTCGAAGAGCCTCACTGCACGCAGAATGAAAATGTACAAACTTTGTGCGTAAGTCAGAGTGTGCCTTGGCCCTTTCTCTCTCCTCCATCACTGAAGCTTGAAATGAGCTAGTCAGTTGTTTAAAGATTCATTCATGCAAATGGTTCATTTCTCTGATTACATCTCCTCCTGGACCCTCTGCATGAGATCACTGAGCTCTGTCCTGAAACTCCCCACACAAAAGTAAGGATGTAAGAGCCATCTATACAACAGTAATTAGGATTTAAGAGTATGGGTTAGGGTTGGAGTAAGTAACAACTATTAACACATATTTCCTAAATGAACAGGACACCTCATGGAGCAAAGGTAGTCCAGGCTATCCTAGTTGTCTGTCCCAGCAGAGCTGTTGAGCTTCATTATACCTTCCCTGTTTACAGTTGGAATGACGCCTTACATATTGGAGTTGTTTTCTTACATTATTCACACTTCTCCCATCACTTTTTGTCAGTTTCCCTGCATATCCAAAGCCTTCTATACCCAGTGGTCGTTGGATGACTGTGTAAGTGTAATTAAATAAAGGAGCATGATAAAATAAACTGCCTTAGCTATAAGCCTTAGTATCCTATACAACAAGGAGTGATCATTTCTCGACTAAAGTATGATGACAATGTGTCTTGATTATTGGGGTTAGGGTTAGGATTAGGTTGATCTGTAATTACTCAACAAAATTTCCAAATGAACATATAGCACCAACCACACTGGTGGCCTGGTCCAGCACAGATTTAGTTACCAGCACTACCAACCTTTATTATACCTTCCCTATTTGGGGCTGGGTCAGGGTTAGGGTTAAGGTTTGGGCTGAAGTTAGACTTCAAAAAAAAAAAACACTGTGAGAACTCATTGAGATCACCTGGGCAGGTGAAAAAGCCTCACCCATGACTCTTTCATTCAAACTCCTCTCAGAGCCCTCTGAAAGCCTCCTGATTCTCAAAAGTAAAGTCAGAGCCAACCAGTGTGAGGAGAATACAGGTGAGTTCCTTGTGATAAGATTTGCTTATCCAAATTTGCCTGTCTGCATTAAGCTGTCCCACTCAAGATCTAACTTGATTGCTGAAATAATTTGTCATCCTGCAGGTCCTCTACTGTTGCACAGTATTGGAGATGTCTGTCTGACACAAAGTTCGCTAGAATCACGGAGTGTTCAATCCCCTCAGCTCCGCCACTGCCCTTCTCCATCACAGGCGTGATTCTCACTTAGATTCCTCCAGCACAACACCATTCCAGACAGTTTATTAACGATACTATAAAAATGATAGATCATGGTTGTATAAAACTTCCATATTCCCAGCACTCTCCAGCCCTTGTCCTGTTATGGTTGGAATTTCAGCGTTTTGCTCCTGCCCTATTTACAGTGGATCCTACAGAGACTGATCCAGGCTAGCCAGAGAGAAATCTCATTGCTTCACAGGGAATTACTGCTGCCAAAGACACAATTCTCTCTTTTTCTCTCTCTCTCACGCACACACACAAACACACACGCACACACACACACACACACACACACTTCCCTCAGACATGTTGTTTTATCTTGCTGTTTTTGAATGACTCCCAGTAGCAGGTGGGCTGATGTAATGCATTTTTTTTATCATCTCTATTTATTAAAAACTACTTGGCCCTTGTCATTTCAGACCACCTCAAGTGATAAATCAACTGAAAATGAATTTTTTTATAAAGTCAACTACCTGGTTGTTTCATGAATGACATAGATTACATGGAATTGAATTACATAGGGTTACCACCTCCTGTGTGTGTGTGTGTGTGTGATGCCTGCTGACCTTTGACTCTTTTCTATCACCATCTTTTCTACTGAAGCTGAGCCCTCTATCCTTGCCTAACACCTGTTATCTTGGAGACCATGTTCAGTCATGGAACTAGAGGGCTTCTAAAGTGTCTTGTTGAGGCCTGTTATCTGAGGAGGGGGAAAGTGGTTAGAACCAAACTGCTGTCAAAGGTCAAAGGTCACATCCTGATCCTTCTTGCTGTTTATGGAGCACATTAAGGGGCTTGTGGCAGATGGAGCAGAGACAAGTAGCTATAAACCCACCTTCTCACATGCTGTACTTGCACATTGAACGCTGCACCCTGTGCTTCACACCACATACTTCACACTGCACCCCAAACACTTTACACAGTCAGAATCATTTAAGGCATTTAAGAGCTGAGCTCAGGTCTGTGATGTGTTTCCTGTTGCTGGGTCATGTTTTCCTAGCAAGGCATCAAATGCAGGTGGCAGTTTCCCTCTCCTTTCACACATTTCACAACTGCATACTCGGCTTCCGTACAGCACATACTCAGTTGTGCTGTACAGAAGCCGATACCCTCTATAGCCTATGATACCAGCAATTAAGTACAACAAAAGTTCCCCTCAATTAGGTAGGCATTTACTGACCAGTCCAATGGGTAGACAGTTGACCAATGAACCATCATCACTTTGCATGGGCACGCTTACTTTGCACGGCTCCCTTTAATGCAGGTCTCTAGAATCTCTCTGTCTGGTTCAATCACTGAGAGAAGCAGTGGTATTGTGTGTCTTGGGAAATGGAAAGAGAGAGAGATACAGAGAGAAAGAGAGAGCTCACACAATCCTCAAAAAAAATAAATAAACACACTGGGAACAGCCTTGGGACCATCATTTTGCAGGGATTGAAAGTAACTGCAAGCAAACTAATTCCACACTAAATTAAACATTCCACTGTTGACCTTCCCTCATATAATTAGTTTAATCAACGCTCCCATAAATATCAGCCTTCTATACAGACATCCTGGAGTCTCCGGGATTTGAACACCACATCCTGCATTGTGTGTGTGATTCCATACATGTTTTCCTTTGCATTTTATAAGCTAATGACACTGTAAGCCTATGATCAGGGTTTAGCTAAGCACGTGCATTAAAATATGAATAAAACCACTCCCACCACTGCAATCGAAACGTCTCCTGTTGTCTCGCTGTCTCCTGGAAGCGAGGGCCGTCTCTCAAATAAACATGTGACTCAACAGAGTCATGTCGCCCGCTCTGGTTGTACACCGTTTGTTCTGGGGATCGGAAGCTCAAGATTAGCGCTAATCGACGCACTGGAGACGAGCAGGCTGACTGTGACCCGTCGGCCCCCCCCCCCCCCCCCCCCCCAAAAATTTGTTTCCTCTCAGTCCTGACTCAATCCCAGAGAACCGTGGGCCTGCTCGAACCCGCTCTCACTTTCCCCTCCACAAACCACATCAAACGGAGAACTGAGCGGGGGATTCTCCACCAAGACTTCCGAGTGCCACCATCGGGGGGGAGAGACAGGAACAGGAAGTGAGGGAACGTTCTGGAAAGAAAGCCACAGAGGGATGAATGAGGCATCAGAAGTAGGGGGGGCAGGATGCAGTGGATGAGAAACTGGAAGCAGGGGGCAGTTGAAGCAGGCAGCTGGTCACTCTCTGAGAAGGGGCTGGCTCGAATCAGCAGGCGAACACAGGCCCCTCGCCTGGCTCTGACTCTAATTAGCCCAAGCGAACAAATGCAGCTGTTGGTTCAGGAAAAGTGCCGTAACTCGGTCACTAAAACTACGCACATGAAAGGCAAGGGTGAATGAAGGCACTCTTTAAACTTCTGTGAGTTTCCTCGCTCTATGTGAACTCAGGTGACCTCAGCTGTTGAGTGTTCATCCCTTATAAGTGTATACATGCCTTTTCATCAGAGGAAGTAATCCTCTTTGTGTTTCATATGGTCGGAACTCATTTCTGAGACCAGAATCTTACCGGTTTCACAGTTTTTCTTAAATATGTCAGTACTAGATTGTCTGCACTATAGTATTTTATATCATTTTACAAGATATGACATCAATCCACACGGTCCAAGAAAGTCCTCCTCCTGAGTTTGTGCAAAAGGAACAACATGATTTTTAGAGTTAGTTCACAGCTAGTTCCTTTTGTTTTATTTTTTTTTAATAGCAAACAGTATGATTATCACAGATTGCAATGGACTTCTGGCTATGTTTCCATATCGATTTGTATTAGTCTGTATAACACATGGTTTTCTTAAGTCAGGTCCAGCAGATCCTCTTCCTTATCTAAATGTTTTTTTTTCTTTCTTTCTTTTCTTACAAAACTACCTTGTGACTTGGTGAAGCAAATGCTTTTTCATCAGTCTAATTGTACCGTGTCCATTTACTTGGTGTTCTATGTTACCAGGTGATCAAGTGCAAATGCTGTTCCACTATCCATAACACGGTCGCCATTGGTATCCCATAAGCCCCTTGCATCTCTGATTGGCTCAGGGTTGCCGTAGGAGCATTCATGATTGTACATTTAGATCTTTGGCTATACATTCTCTTCCAACTACCCACTGTATCAGCCAGTGGAAAGGAGCCTGTCATCAGAAGTCATCAGCTTGACATTTTTGACCCTTAACTCGATTGCCGTGCCTCTGTCGTGGAGTGAGCAGGTGGCATAATGCACCCATTGTTCGTGCAAGCTTGAGGGGAACATCAGAGGAGTAAATACCACCGTAAGAAGAGAGCGCTTCATGACGAGAAGCCTCGCCCCCAGGATCACCTGGCCTGCGTTACACATGTCATCATCAGTCTAGTTAAAAAACGCAGCAAGGAATGGAATCAGTCGGACTGCGTCACAGCAGGGTAACCTGTCTCATTTATAATGGAAACGTTTCCTGACCGTTCATTCAGAGCACACGGCAGCCAAAAAAAGAAACACCCAACACAAATTTACTCACAGCTAATTTTGCTAGCAGGGCATGGCACAACGTCACACATGCGGAGAGTTTAATTGTACCCGGGTACATTACATATAATGGCTGTCCTGAGAAACTGATATATTGTGTAAGCCCGATGACTTTGTTTCTAGCAACAGTACACCATTCCTCCGAGACTTACGTCATCCCCAATCTCATTACCTGACAATAGGACGCGCCGTCTAAATTTAGAACGTCCGTGCATGTGCGATTTCATGGTTTTGAAAGAGTTAACGTCACACACAAAGGAAGCTCTGTTTTCGGTTGGAGGTGATATGATCACAGCACATGGAACAGAATCCTCCAAAAACACTTAGTCATCCTTTTCTAAGCCCTATAGATACCACAACAAACACCTGGAATGTTTATGTTACTATACCTGCTGTAAATTGCATTGTTTTTTATTAATATTATACGTCATGGTATAAAAGCAGTAATCATAATGAAAATGTCCTCTGAGCAAAGATGAATCAGCCCATTTCTGTTGCTCTTGGAGATCATTATGTGAGCATAAAGTCAGAAGGAGCAGCTTTAATGAAGTCCACATGCAGAGACTTGTTCCTGTGATCTTCTGCTCTGCTAGCTCTGATCACAGCAGAGGATAAGTGCTGGGGTGAACCACTGCATCAATTACCATTTAACCAGATCCTTGCTAAAACTACAGCTGAAATATAGCTCTGACTAGCCTGAGGTGTTTCCAGGAACTAAAGGATTTTTTGTTTCTAGTACATTATCTAAGAGGGAACACTCAGCTAACAAACAACCTAGTAACACCACCAAAATGTATCCACCTGACAACACACTTAAATGGGGTCACATAAGTTATCTCTCAGGCACAAAAAGGTTGAATGAGTTATATACCATAGCAGCAGATGTAACAGCATTGCATAATATTCTCTCTCAGGTATCTCTCATTGGTCATATATGCATGCATACATATATCCGCAAATAATGTCCCTGATAATATTGTTTTTGTAAGAACAAACCACCGTGTGTCCCATTCTAGATGCTTATAGATTCTTGAGATGAATCAGTGGTAAGATCTCAGGTTTTCTCCAACAGCAATAACTAGCTAACTAACAAATACAACATTGTTTAAACTGTAGATGGCTCTAGACAGGGCATAATACTATAAAATACCTGGCACAGATATAACCATTAGAAATCGTCTCTGACCACTTTCCTAGCTAGCTACCTGGCAAGCTATAGGCCCAGAGAGCAAACTATTACAACCTCCTGTCTGTGGCAATGGCAAATGAAGCAAAGCAATTGACACACAGTTTGCAGTGAGAGCAAGGCAAGAACAAATGAGAAGCCTTGTTGACAAGGAATGGTTTTAACTCTGTGAGAAAATCTATTGGCCACCAGGCTCCTGGCAGGGAGGAATGCTTTTTTCAGAGCAATTTCCATTTATAAACCGTAGGCAATTTTAAGGCTGTTAAGCTTGAATCCCAATAATTGACAAATGTGTAAGTGTGGGAGTGCACAAAAGAAAAAAAAAACACTTAGTGCCCTTAAGCCTGAATCGGCCCCTTGGTCTCTGTGTGACCTGAAAAGAGATGGAGCAAACTTTTTGTCAAAGAACATTAGTCCCAGGATTATTGTATCAGAAGAGACTGGAGGCTGAGAACAGAGTGATTCCTTGCAGCATTATTAAACTGGTGTGTCAAATCTTCAGAATTCTGTCGCACTGTTACTTAATCATTAGTCTCAGTTTTATTTATTAATATGGGTCACAGAAAAAGAATAAAAAATAACAAAGCTGCTTTCCTGTGTTGAGGAAGTGATTCACATTGCCTTTTCTGCCTCCATCTCTCTATCCAGCTGTTTCTCCATCTCCCTCTCCTTTCAGGGATCCCTGCATTGCTGCTGGCTGCACCCATTGTTCCACAGTGACTGCAGATCACAGGGCCAATTAATGTGATAATTCAGCCATGTCTGAAAAAAATGTGGAAATGGTGTTTGGCCCTTTTTGACATCTGTCTGAAATGATTCCTTGGTGAGATGCAGAGGGCCCGTGCCGATCAAACCCCAGGCTGACGTGTTCATTTGCTGAGAGTGACTCAGTCACGGCATTGGGAACAGCGAGAGGCGGCTTTCCAAATGGGAAAAACATGTTTCGTGGACCAGAGAATAATTGGCAGTTTTGGAAAAAAAAAATCCCCAGACCTTTCACCTAGGTTATTCATGCCAGGGTTTCCCGGCCCTTTGGGAGTGTCATGATGAATTAGCAGAAATTAGAGCAACCCACAGGTCATTTTTCACATCTTGGATGTCCTCCTGTGCTGTGTTTTCATACTGTACAATGCCATCATTACCTCTTGAGGTTTTGATATGTATTTGCAGGCTCTTTATTGCGCAATGTATCTTGGCTACAGGTTGTAAAGGCCAAAAAGAAGGTGGAGATGGTGATCTCAGTAGTTAGATGATTTTTTGTTAACATCAAAAGATTTGTACAGTATACATTGAATAGATAATGAAGCTCAGATCTATAGTTCTGAGATTAATTGCTGTCATTTTTTATTTTTATTATGGGGCCTTGAAATCTTACAATACAGAAATGTTTGTATCATGGCAGAGGTTTCAGTACCTTGGTTCACTATTGTGCCGCTCTATGCGTCAGCAGTCTTGACTTACATGACATATAAACCAAAATCCTATGGTTTTAGGGACAAAAACACAGTGAAGACACACTCAACATTTGCTTGATCTACGTTAAAGCCAGGCATCACTGCTTTGCTGATTGGTATGGTGCTGCATGTGGATTCACTTCAGACAGCATGAATTCACCCGTGGGGAGGTCAGTGCATTGATTAGGATTCAAACATTTTATAAAAATGAAGCACAACTTCTTTCTTTTGTTATGGTAGTTGATGTCAGGTATTATTTGATATATATCATCATGATAAAACATGAAAAAGACTTTTTGTATTTTCTTCACTGTGATCCCTCCATTAGTCTGTATATTCAGGGGTTAATTGTATTTAAATCATGATTCTTATCTGGCCAATAAAAGAATGATATATAGTATCTTAGCTATATCATATATTTGAACAAGAAAATGTAGCTGTGTCATTGCTAGAGAGACTGTTGCTTACTTTATAGAACGCATCCATATGTTGGCATTACAAGTTTACAAGAATATTGAATAAAAGTGAATGGTACTGCAAATTAAAATAAAACAAAAAGACCATGATATCTATAAACATGATTCCACCAAAATGCAGTTCTCAGTGACACTGTTTAAAGGTATGTCAAGTTTAATAAACACTCAAACAAATACCTGGTTCTGTGTACATACCTATTAGATTAGACTTACTATATTGGCATAAATGTATGCCAAATGAACCATAGTAAAAACAGTAAGCCATCCAGCATACTGAAATCTAAAGAGCTGAAGACTATAGAGTGAAGAACCATATCTTAACCACTGAACCTTTTGTGCTTATCCAGAAAAAAACAGAAATGAACAACATTAAAGAACTCCACCTGCTTTTTATTTAGTCTTCTTCTTCTCCATCTCCATCTCAGAAAGAAAAACAGGAAGAAAAACAAGGGTGGGGGAAAACCAAACGCCTTTTGCTCCAGTGACTCAATCGATCCGAGCAATACACACAGCTTGGGCCTGAACTGTGTAACAAGCTAGTCTGTCTCACTGTCTGTTTGGACACATGGATACTAGGACATGACTACAGTGATGGTCCACTGTGTAAGACATGGACACATAGCTGTTGGGAAGTGGCATTGACAGACAGCACTGAAATGGGAAGGTGGGCATGACAAATCCTTTGCCTTATAATTATTTGCTTAGGTGGCGCCCTTATCCTGGGAGATTTACACAGCTCACATTTTAAGTTTAAGCCATTCAGGCAGCTGGATATTTACTGAGGGAATTCAGGTCAAGTACTCAAGGGAGCAATGGTATCCCACAAGTTGAGTTGCTTTATAGCCTTGCCCCGTATCCACCCAGCAACACAAATGTCAAATTCTTCCATTGGATTAAGGGGTGACTTTGACTTGCAGAAGAATACATCGCCCATGATTCATTATGGACTCCTGTGTTGCAAATCCAAAACAAACAGTATTATGTTGAAGTTAGAGTTTGAATGTAGGGCACATTGGGGGCACAAGAATCTAGCATTAATTGTGTTGTTGTCTCACATATATCGATGATCAAAACGTGAAGCCTCACGTAATTTTATTAACTACATATTCAAATAAAAAGACTAAAAAAGCTACTATATCTTATCCATTCATACAGCTGGATTTTTACTGAAGCTATTCGGGTTTAATACCTTGTCCAAGGATACAACAGCAGTGCCCCACCAGAGAATCGAACCAGCAACCTTTGCATTACAAGCCCTTCTTCAATATTTAACTTATCTACCAAGTGAAATATTTCAGACCCCTAATCTACAGTATTACAATATACAGAATGTCTGCTGTAAATCAGGTGAGTCCTTTAGAAAAAAATGCAAAAAATCTGGGCAAGCTAGATGGCTGTCAGTTTACTTGCAGATGCCATGTCAGAGAAAGTGGAGCACAAAAGTCATATTGCTCGTGATGCACAGCACTTGGGCCCAGGTAAAGACCGGCCGCTCAAAATGAATATCCACCATTTTCACACCTGGACAAGGACATCAGACAAAACAGACCTTGAAAAGTTGAACGCAGGGTAGATGCTGAAGTGAGCTCCGGGGATATGCTGACAAGGTATTTACACCACAGTAAACAGAACGGCACGTGCTATTGCCTCATTCCAGGTCTGGAGCCCATCCTTTAAGCTTTGAAAGCAGAGAGCTGGAGAACTGAGAACAGCACTCTGAATAAGGGATGGACTTCCTGCCATCTGGATGGGGATCAGGCATGCGGTTGTCGGGGATCCAGACAGCAGCAGAGGGAACTCAGGGTTCTGTAATAAACCTAAACTCCCAAATGATTCAGTAGGAACTGAAAAGATTCCTTCAGTCTTGTACTGAAGGATACAGCTGTACTCAAACTAAGACTTGAGATGGAAAAGGGTCAGGGTTAAGACCAGGGACAGTCAAAGGGATTGCTTTGATTGTGGTGGCCCGAAACGTAAGACTGGAGGCCAATACGTCTCCTAAACACGGGTTAGTGGATCAGATTCACAAAGGATGCAGAGGGTGGAAGTGGGCAGAATACTGTGGTTTGGCAGACATGCAGAGCTGTGAGAGGCTTCCTCCTCAGCATGCCAACTACTCGGCTCTGTGGTCTGTGCAGCGCAGCACCAGTGTCTCCAAATCAGCCTTTCACCCTGAAGGCTCGAGTCTTCAAAACACGTTCCTCTCCTGGAAGCTGCCGCCTGTCGCTCAAGGCCTTTTCTCTTGCAGTTTAAACCAGAAATAACACAATCAAAACATCTCAGAAAGGATTTGGGTGGAGGTCTGGAACATGAAAAAACAAACACTGAAACATTTAAAATCACAACACTTCAGGAGCACCTTGCATGAAAGAAAGGTAACCTGTAAAACCTTGGTTTTTGTCATGAGCCAAAAAGAAAAGCAGTACATGGTGAATAGAGACAGCTGGCAACAGCTTCACACAAGCCAGCAGTAAAGCTTTTCCCAAACCCATCTGAAAAAATACTACACACAACATTTTTGAGCATCACAAAACAGAGAAAAAAAATGTTGTACTTAATTTATTGTGTTGATACACAAATGTGTTTACTTGTAACTAGTGAGAGAACATGGTTACATAACACATTCTCTACTCCACTGTCAGGGCTGCAGATCAATCCATTAGAACAAAAAAGGTGGCAACTACAGTATTAACGATTAATGCTTTAGAGTTGTCAGTGCACTTCCAGATGGACAGCATTCTGTCATGAGACTGCAGTTCACTGTATGGTCACATTGAGTTCACTTTTTTCAGTGCAATCTCACACCTCTAGTCGTCCAAATCCTGGAAAAACCACATGATGCTGGAAGGCCTGTCTGAGTCATTTACAGCTTCCCCCCATTCACACCAATGCACTCTGAAATACTGCCTCTCTGTGCCCAGTTGGCTGTGCAATGTCTTTCCTGCAGCCCCAAGGGATCATGATTATGTTCCTAAGCTTGAGGAGGAAGAGAAGCTCTTACATACATACAGTACAAACTCGCGCACACACACGCACACGCACACACACACACAGTGGTGTAGCTGTGTAGCTGCACTCTGCACCCTGTGCAGGCATGATATACAATATATAGAGAGAATGTAGAATGCAGATTTGTCACTGCCAAATAACAAAGACACAAACAACTCTCACTTTATTGGACTCGCACCTTTGTTTGTAATGGTAATAGCTGTTTTTTTTTTCCCAGCAGGATGCCATTACTGCAATGAATGCCCTTGGAAAAGTCAGCATTATGTCATTTTATGATTGGCAACAAACATCCCACCTATTCATGACCATCAAGTTGCCAGCTAAACCCTAATTTGGGGACCACTGCCATTTGCACTCATGTGGAGGTTGTCTGAATACTCATCGGTCACCTTGACCAAATATTTCACCAGCCCTTCCCTCTCCCCCACCCCAGCCCAGCTGGTTGGCTTTAATAAGCCTTTAATTCTAACCTCTGTAAAGTCAGGCACCATTTACTGAGCATGTTTTCCAGGGCGGAAGGGACTTTGGAACACATGTGCCACATGCTTGCACAAGCAGATTGATTCCACAATTCTCTGATCCGTCTGGGTGATGGGGTTAAACAGGGGGAACCTTCACTGAAGGAGAAAACTGAAAGTAGTATATGCATCAGACCATTTAATTCTGTGGATATTTCACTGTTTAGAGATTCTAAGATCTCTTCAGTCTGAGCCAGCAAAGGTACTTTACAGACCCCCGTGTGGGAGGAAAGCACCGCTGATCGCCCTATCATGGAAACCAGATCTTCTTATGGTCTGCTTTTTGTTATTTTTATATAGATGACAGTGAAAGAAAGGAGATTGTAAGGGATTTTCTCAGGAGTGCACACACCCATTTTGAAATGGATTTAAAAGTACCTTTGTAATACTTGTGTTTCTCTTTTTAATAATAATGAAGAAAAAAGTGGCACCACACCAGATGGTTATGGATGGCTTTGCACGGTGTTTGGACAACACTTGAAGGGTTGGCGTGACTGGGTTTTAGAAGTTTGTGTACAAGTGTTTACCACAGGGACTTTTTGGTGAATGCTTGGCACAGTAATGTAAGCATGTCTTGGATGTCTACCTGGAGTGCAGGAGTCGTTAAATGGCGCAGGGCGTTCCCCCGTTTCACCTCTGCCAGCCTGATCCTGACAAACACAAACTGATGAATTACAACCTGACTGGAAATCGCCAGTGAAAGGAGAAACAACTTTGTGACTTTGGGTAATTACGGCTTCTGGCCACGGGAGCAGAGAAGTCATGTCCCGGAAACAGGGGAGCGCCGGTAGGGTGTTTTTTGGATCAGAATTTGCAGTTCCGTCAGTTGGGCCACCCTCCCGCTCCAGTTCTGTTCGCTCTGTATGAGTGCTCCTTCTGTGGCGTTGTGGCCACTCAGGTCCTGGCTTCAGCGTGCCTTCTTAAGTCTCGCTGTGGGATCGCAACATTTCATAACACAGTTATGTCTTTACCATCTGTCCATTCTAAACACGGGAGCAATGTACGGGCACGACCGTCCTGTCGCCATGGTGATATCATTTGCACTCAAAATAGCCGCAGTCTGTGGTTTGAAATCTGCCTTCAAAATGAAAAGAAATCCATTCAAAGTTCTGTCCTTTCACCACACACCTGTTGATTTCAATAATGAAAGCCTTAACATTACTTCTCACCCACTGATCTGAAGCCCAGGTTTATATGAATCTGTGTATAAACACATGTATACACACACATCCAATTTTAATCTACTTGTATCTACACACACACAAGACAACACACATACACACATACACACACACACACACACACACACACACGCACACACGCACACACACACACACACGTGGGTGCACATGGCATGTACATGCTGCACATTTTTTTGTACTTAAAGGGGTTTGAATGGAAAACTTTAAAACCTTTACCATCCACATTCTATGCAAAAACAAGGGTTAATGATAATTGGACCTTGCCTTCAGCTGTGTTAAAGCAGTCTCCAGTGCACAGGAAAAAAGCTGGCTCCAAGATGACAGGAGCTGTCAGTTGAGAGATGAACTCTCTGCTCCAAACGCATGATGTAAGTCTGTTTGTACTGTTCAACGCCGTCCCTCCCAGTCCCACGCACATAGGCACATGCTTGTGCACAAACATGCAGGCATGTGCACGCATACACATGTACACTCACACACACACAAACGATTACTAACATTCCACCACAGCAAATCCTTAGCTCTGGCTGTCACATCTTCCATATCCCTTTGGGTGGGATTGCTGTGCAAAACACAAACAGCCTCAAAACTGAAACCTTTTGTGGGTATTTTCAACTGTCCCTGCAGTGCTGGAAGGCTGGAAGCAGTTCTAATGAAATAGACTGGTAAGATGTGTTTTTTCCCTCTGGTATAGCTCCATTCTGTCTGACCAGAAACTGTCTGAGCAGAGAGAAGCACTTTCCCCTCTGACCCCTGAGTTACCCTGTGTTACTGAGAGCAAGAGTTTCCTCTGATATTACAGTTTACTTTCAATGTAACGCTCAATTTCCATTTCACCCAATGCTGGTTCCGAAACCGGTGAATATGTCAGCGATCACTTGTTGTAAATGCAGCGGATATTCACATGGCTTTTTGGCAAGGGGTGACACCTCTCCAGTTCACACATGAAACTGGGACTAATCTCTTGCGTGGTCATGCTGGCTTCCTGAAGAGTCATCTCAGAGAAACGAGTGGGTAGCCGATTTGCTCTTCCACCTTTTCGCGTGGACTTCCAGCCAAAACGAGTTAATGTGTTGGAAGCCGGGAGGATTTTACCATCTGTCAAGCAAATGGGCTGTGACAGGCCAAGCCGAGGCTTCTCCTAGAAGCCAGGAGAGAGGGTGCTCCCACTGAAGCCTAATTAGCGCAAATAAGCACCTTCTGAGATCCTCAATCCTCCAGCAAGCCAAGCGAAAAAAAAATAAGGCAAACCTGGCAACCCATGATTTAAACAAAGTCCAGGTTTATCGGGAAACCAAGCGGGCTCTCTGTGGAAAAAAAAAGGGTGATGCGCAGCCCGGTCAGCAGTGCCTCATCACTTACGAAGCCATAAAAGGTCATCACTGTAAAGGCTTTGCTAAGTGAAGGGAAATAACATGATCGTCTGTTAAGATGAGCGCATCTGATACATCTCTGAATATATTGCTCTCTTAAACCGAGACTCTGTTCCAAGAGATTTAAATGGATTGTTATATCGTCCGGACAGCAGCCCTGTTAAAACAACACGGAGGTGCAGCAGAGCCTCCGCTCACACGAGAGGCCAGGTCCCAGGCTCTGCAAAGGGAGGGTGACTGCCATCTTCTCAGCCTCTCGATTGGTAAGCATGATATGAAGTGAAACAGACTGATTTACAACATATTTCTGTTGTTGTTTGCTGGACTGTTCCTCCGATCCAGACCATCTTCAAACAACATTTCAAAAGTATTATTTTAGTCCGTTATAATGTCTAACTGCGAACAGTATCTCCTGCATTATGACAAGGGACGTATTTCAGCTGACCTGATACTGTAAAGATAACTGTAGTGCATATGACTGGATAATACTCAATTCAATTGTCTATATGTCTACAGTAGATATATTAGATAAAAAATTATTCTTTACACAACATAGCGTGTCCAGAATACATGGTTTTTTTGTAGCTGATTAACTAAACGGCAAAGGTGAGAGATAAGGGGACTGTCCACACTCCAGCTGAATATTGCAGGAAGGGGAGCAGGGGTATCCCGTTCAAATGAAACAGTGACACAGCTCTCACTGTTTTCAAAGTCACAGACTTCAGCCCATGCATTCCATTCCATGCGGGGTGCAGCTTCACGTCAGGAAGCTCTAAGGGATGTCTGTGCCGGTGACCTGCAGCCCTGAGCTCAGTCAGTTCATCATGCAGCGTGCTCGTGTTGACAGCTGCACGGAGCACGCTCAGTTCCTCGGATAGCATGAGGGTGTCTGCAGTCTGAGCAGCTCAGAGTGCACTCAGCTCCTCATATAGTACAGCTCACTTGAGAAGAGCAGCGAAGAGTGCACCTGGCTCAAGGCCTGAGGACCAACGGACTGCAGAGCACACAGGGAAAAGAGCTGAGCTTACAGGATGATGCGAAGGGGAACTCTTGGATTCTCAACTGAGTCGCACCGCATTAACTGACTGCTGCAGGTGTGGCACGATGGATATAAAAGCAAGCAAAAACCAAAGAGTTGTTGTTCCTTGTCCCGCTGGGAAGCATTGGGGAGGGGGGGGGGGGGGGGGGGGGGGTGACTGTGACCAGGTGCCACACCTGCAGCTTGCTGTACTATAGGTTTGCAGGTTGTCTGGCCTGACATGAGGGAAATGAAACAGCTGAAATCTGCTGCCTGTGCACCATCCTGGCATCCTGGGTGACCTCTCCTTTGCATCATAACACAACATAACACTAGACTGCTCACTGCTAGTGAGAGCACACAGCCTTGTTCGGCAACACTGTGAAGTTATTCTTGCTTAATAAACCATTAATAACAACATTTATGAATCATTAAGGACACATTTTTGACACACAGAGATACAATTACACATAGCAGTACAGTGACACAGAGTAAGGCACTGACAGACAGTAGTAACTATGACACAGTAATACCCAGACACTAACAGTAACACAACACAGCAATGCAGTCACATGGCTATGATTCAGTGTTACATTGTATAGTATGGATCTCAGTCAATCTTCTCCGATTACTAAACTACAGTCTAAAGCCAAACCAACAGGCTTTAAGATTTATTGCTGCCATGAAACACAATCTATGTTGTATTTTTTAAAGCCTTCCACAAAGCCTCTTCCTCTGCAATATGTTATTAGAGGGACATAAATGCGCTGGTTAGGAAATGTCAAATAAACGATAACTCCGCATGGATCTACGCAATAATATCCCCGTGTGTTGTGAAGGTTTTGGAAAGGCAGAATACTCTGAGACCTAATTTCAGACAGCTCTGGTGAGCCTGACCAATGCCTGATATGGATACCATCCCAGGAGGGGTCATCCTCGTGCTGAGCAAACACAGCATGGACCACTATGCCTTTGGGGAAATGACCTCTGCACCTAGAGGAATGACCATTATACTTGTAAGAATTTTCCCACAGATGCATACATCATTGAAATTGCCTACTTTAGAAGAGGATGTCAAATAGAAGTGAAAGATGGTGTGTGTGTGTGTGTGTGTGTGTGTGTGTGTGTGTGTGCGGGGTGGGGGGGGGGGGGGGGGGGGTTGTGTACATACAAGTTTGAAAAGGTATCCTAAAAACCATGTTCAGAAGTAACCATTACATCACTAAACGCATGCCACTGGAAACTTTGCCGAACAGTGTGGTAAAAAGATCTGCACTGATCTGTGAGAATGGAAGTGAAATTATCTCTGTGGCCGTGCTCTGAATTACAAGGGATTATCAAAATACTGCTGACGGGCTCCAGGAAAATCTAAGCGGATGCTGTCAGAGGAGAACTGTCAGTCAGCACTCGTGAGGACCAGATAAAGATGGTGAAGGAAAGGTTTGTTTTTTTCCAGGAATGTTTCAGTTTTCTTCTCTACCTCAGTTTGCACAATGTTAGAGCTGGAGTTCTGTGTTGTATTGAACCCTGCTGTGTGCACGCATAGTTGTGACACATTGGGGTTCACATCTGGTTTTTTGTTAAGGAAATTTTGAATAGGTTTTGAACTATCGTTTTTTGTGTTGACATCACCACATTTATTGTTTGTTACAGCAAAATACCAGTGCAAGATGGGTTATAAATATGCATTAACAAAAACCGTTGTGGGAGGTCAAAACGCTTTGAAGTCAGGATATTTCTGTGCAACGTTCTATGAAAGAATACAAGCCAATGGGCACAAGTAAATCTTTTCAGTCATGTTGTGAAATGTCAAGCAATGCCCACCAGGCAAAATGGAAGATGCACATATCCTGTTTATGATGGAAAGTTTAGATCATTTGAACAGAATAATCAGGACCATACCGGATGTGTGTGTGTGTGTAAAACTGAACACATGATTTTCAAACCATCTCTTCTAACCAACACAACTATGACTGTTTATCACATGCTCTCAATTCATGCTATAGAGTATAGCTTTTGGAGCGTTAGCTAGTGAATGAAAGCCTCACAGGCTTGGGAGTACACCTGAGGAAAAGTCTGTGAGCAGTGAAGTCTCCTGAAGATCCATGGTTTAATAATCATGTCTAACACTCAACTACACAATCATTACTTAATTGCAGTCATTACTCATTTGTGGTCTGTGGTGAACCCAACAGAGTAGATACACAGAGAGCAAACCTTACTCAGTGATGACATTTCAAACCCTGCTGCTATACAGATAAACAGTTGGAATCTACCCCTCATCCACCATCCACCATGAAAATAAACTGGTTGTGCTGGAGATTTGTAACATGTTTTATTTTCTACTGTGTAGAGAAGTTCAGGCTCAGTTCCTGTCACGTATTTAACGTGTGTGTCGATGTCTGCACATTGTGCTTCGCTTTGTGTTGCAGCTCGTGATCGAGTTAACCAGGAAAACTTCTGCAGGGTGCCACTTTACTGACTGACTTCGGAAGCAGCTCTGGCATAAGACTCCTACCCACTCTGTCCATCTGGCCATGCAGGGCCTCATCAGCCTCAAGAACAGCACCACCAAAAAAAAAATGACAGCGCAGCTCTCAGCGGAGTGATGCTGATGCATGCCCTGCACTTCTGCCCTGCACAGCAATATACCATCTCTCCGCACCCCTTCGGTCAGAGGAAACCTGGAAAGCAGGAGAGTCGGACTGCAAAAAAATAAACCCCCATCCTGATGAGAGAATGGAAACACATACTATTCCAAACTGCCAATGGATTCCAAAATCTCTTTAAAATAACCAGATAATAACCACTAAACCCCATGTTTATATTGATTTTAAAGGGTAACTGAATTCATATTGCTCATGGTGTACGTTTCTGTACAATCCCACACAATAACATTCTTTCATATTCTTTGTGGAAAAAATGAATACATGTGTATTTTTGCTGTACTGTTACTCCTACTCACATGTTACACAGCATTTTAACCCAATAAATGGAATAGCTGCATGTTTAAATGTTGTATTATATTGTACCCAGCAAAGGACAACTCCCTGCACAGGGAGTTGGTAGAGATATATGTAAAAAGTGAACAAATAGCAGGAGAGAAAACATCTGCATGTAAAATGTCTTTCTGATTAAATATGCTACAATAATATGCTATTATATCAAAAGTTAAAAATAATTACTATTTGTTTCAGAGCTTAAGAACAATGACAAATATTTTGATTTAGGGGTATTAGAAAATAAATATTGTCTTTTCGTGCTTGCACAGTAATCTGTATCCAGTTTTATGCCATTTCATGTCATGTTGGTTAGCTCTCAGTACCATAAAAACCGAGGACATTTTTTGTTAACTTGCTCTCAGATGTCCTACAATTTTATTACACCCTTTGATCAGCCAGTAATTGGTTGGATCTGTTTGCCGATGCCATCACGCAAGAACGCCTCCCACCCGCAATTCGAGAAGGGCCCCAAGATCGAATTCAGATGAAACGAACGCAATCACAATTACTTTTTTTTTTTGCTTGTAGCAATTCTGGTCAGAGGGAGATGTGGGTTTCCTGTTACAGTGCGGTCACGAATCCGTTTTGCACTATGGCCGCCCGGGCCAGATTTAGCACGCGTGTTCTCCCCAGCTCGCGTGCATGTACTTGCAAACAAAGCGGAACGCCGTGCACCGCCTTCACTGGCATGGACGAGAGGATGTATGTTTTCCCTCGTTACACGTTACTCACACGCATCGCCTCGGCGTGACGCAATAGGTTCCTCCAGAGGTGATCTCATAGGCTGCTGAACAGAAGGTACGTATTTCATTTCAAACAGAAATGCATGGGTGGAAACCCAATCCCCTTCAATTAAATTGAACAACGGTGCATGTGGCATCAGAGAGGTTTCAGCAGGTTGCCTCTTTCCAGATTTCTGACATCTGAAATAGAACAACACTAACCCTGACTAGGAATGAAATGTATTGTATACACGCAGGTAATGTCTGTTATTCCCTACTCCACCCAGCCCCTGTCCCACTAGTAACTATTCCTCCCTACCTCCCTCATTAAAATAAATAAATAAAAAACACAGCACTCTTGAACAGAAAAGTATGTGAAGTTAAACAAAATTGTACCTCTGCATGCTATTTTCTGATAATGACGGCATAAAGGTCGATTACAAAGGTTCCATTACTTACTGATACCCAGAACATGCAAACAGTTTGATGCTGACAGTTATGCAGTCAAATCTTGACACCAGAGCAGTGAGTGATAACGTTCTGACGTTCAGAAATCAACATTCAGATCAATGATAGCACTGATGTTTGCTTACTTCAGAGATAAGGAAGTTGTAATTAAATGTCACACAGACGTTACCCAAATGCGTCACCCATTATAGGAAACTTCACATTATTCTGATGCATGGTATTTCTTGGTCTGATAGCTGGGTAATCCCAGCATCTGGACGTCAGAAATGTTTAGTATTTTGAATGTCTGGATGAAAATGAATCCAGCTACTGCTTGTATTGGTAGTTGTGATCTTTGAAAGTTTATGCTTCAGTCTATGGACTTGTAGAACTCTTTGTGTGTGTGTGTGTGTGTGTGTGTGTGTGTCTACCCTTGTACATGCTCAACGGAGCTCACTCTCAAAACACATGCAATTGACACATCATAGCTTCATCATTATAACCACATAATAACATTGCATTTATGTTAGAGCACATTATGAGCCCACAGTGTGTTACCAGGGCAAACAGATACAATGGCACTCATTTACACACACACACACACACACACACACACATCACACACACTTATCCTGTCCAAACCTCTCAGTTACTCATTTCAGTCTGCCCACACAGGGCAAGAAGAAACACACGTCTGTCAGAACACATCCTCCAGCCTGCAGTTTCTGTTTCTTAATGACAGTAATAGAGACCATTTACAGTAGCTCGTGCCAGTGGCATTGGTGTGTGCTTGTCATTACCGATTCAGTGCCCTGAGCATGACATTAATGCAAATCCTTCCCTGGCACTGATTCAGAGTCAGCCGCAGCTCAGCGCCCGACCCCAGACACCTCACTATTCACACATGCTGTATGTGTACAGGCAAACATTCCCAAACACAGGTCCCTGCTCCCTGACTCTTAACAGAGGGCCAGAGGGCAGTCATGACAGGAGTAGGGACTCACTGAAATTTGCTGTTTATTGTCCTCCTTTGTTTGACATACATGGAGGTGAATCACTTCAAGAAAACTTGCAGTGAACAGTTTGCCTTACAGACATGTTTTAGGAAATTGAAGGGGGGATCTCATTTCAAAACCTGAGAAAACATGTATTACGATGATCTGACAACTCACTTTCTACTCTTCATTGCAAAGACTTTTTGGAACTGCAGAGTTTTACTTTCTTACAGAAACACTTTGGCACAAGTGATTCTTTGGTTGAGAACAAATAGCAACAGGCGTGCAACTGTAGAAGAGTTTTTTGCTGACAGAAAGGAGAGAAAGAGAGAAAGAGCTAACGTTCTGTTTACGCATGCACATGTGAAACACCAAGTTCACCCCGTTCTTTGCCAACGTTTCATCAGCTTTCATTTCTGCACGGGGCAGGATTTGAGGAGATCTCTTGGCTGGGACAGGGTGATTCCCCCTTTCCCAGGGAAAAGGAGAGGGGGTGGAGATGGAGAGCACCTACACACAGCTGCAGATCTGCAGTTGCCCTTTTGTGCTTGTCCGTGTCTCATCACGGCTCCTGGAGTGTGAGTGTGTATGTGTGTGTGTGTGTGTGTGTCTACCCTTGTACATGCTCAGCAGGGCTCACTCTCAAAATGCACGCAATTGACACATCATGGCTTCATCATTATAACCACATAACATTGCATTTATGTTAGAGCACATTATGAGCCCACAGTGTGTTACCAAGGCAGACAGATACAATGGCACTCATTTACACACACACACACACACACACACACACACACACACACACACACACACACACACACACACACACACACACACACACTTGTCCTGTCCAAACCTCTCAGTTACTCATTTCAGTCTGCTGACACAGGGCAAAAAGAAACACACATCTGTCAGAACACATCCTCCAGCCTGCAGTTCCCTTTCCTGGGAGCACTGCTGAGAGGCGGAAGCTCCCCCATGTCTACACGTCACATGAGCCTTCCACCTCAATGCACCTCCACCTCTGGACCTCACATGTCCAGTTGCCTCCTGCCCCAACACATCAAATGCCAGCTTCACTCAGCAGAGAGCAGCTGTATCCAGGAGCGGTGTTGTACGAAGGGCCCGTTTCCTCCTGAAGTAACTAAATTATTACATATAGCCACTTGCATGACTGTTGGAGGTGGGGGGTTTCTCTGTTGTAGAGTGTCTTTGAAAAAGGGGGTAGGGTCTGTGCATTTTTATTTAGGTATTTATTTAAGTATCATTATGTTTGCATATTTATTTATCTGAAGTTATTACAGTCCCTTACCAACATCAGCTTTTTTGTCTGATTTATAGCCAGTTGTAACCAGAATGACTTAAAAGGCTGTCATGGCAAGATCTATTAAACTCATGTGAGAGTAGCAAGGCCACAGATATACAACAGCGAGTAATGTAATAAATAAGGAGCAAATGAAAAAAATACTGCTGAAATATAAGCATTCAACAGTAATTGTTTCAGTATGAACACAGTGCCCAACAATTGCCCTCAAGACCAAAACACGTACATCATTCTGATGTGCACACAGAGTTGTAACAGCCTGATCTAGATAAAGCAACATTAGCCTTCTAGCAGCTGTGTGGCTAAGAGTAATTTTGCTCTGTATAAATGCCAGCTGTGTAGCCATTTCTCTATCAGAAGTAGAGAAGTAGAAAGGTGCATAACCTGCTTTGCTGGAAAACTGGAGCTGTGACATTGCCCTCGGGCTAGTGTTTGTAAAGGACATGCATAACTCTCCACTTTTCCACTTTATAATTTTATTATGTTGCAGTGCCTCATTAATGTCGTGTAATGGCTATGGGGAAGGGGGGGGGGGTCTTTGTAATTGGGGTCTGTGTAATGGTTAGGTTATATAGCCCGAGCTCTGATTGCTTCAGTACTGTTCTGCATGCCTTGACCCTCCCTGTCTCACCACACTGATCCAGGGATTTTCCAATCAATTGCTCGCATATACATGAACACAGGGGCATTACTGTGGGTAGAGTGAGCGGGATTAATGGTGAGCACACAGCCTGGGCGTAGGAATTTCCCATGGCTTTCCTCCCCAATCAGTGAATGGAAAGTTAAGAGGGTGGTGGAATGTTCTCCTTTTTTCTCCCTCTTTTTCACCCCCAGTGTGGAATTGCTAGCTGAAAATTGCACAGGAAATGAAAGGCACACTACAAACCATAGAATGTACAACAGGCAAGACTGCCAAGTTTACAGAGGGACAAGTGCATCTCTCACCAATGGCAACCAAGTAATCTACAGGCACCTGACAATATGCAAGGCTCCCAAAGAGGAAAGATGGCTGACACAGGCCCACCCTAACCTGGTGAGATGAAGTCAATTTGTGGCTCACCATGAAGGACTCCCAGTCACTGCCAGCTAGTGGCAAAACTGTCTTGAATCAGTGATGTTTCTGTCTGTGCTTAGCACTAATTCCTTTGGCAGATGAGGCATTTTGTAGCCCTAACAAAGTCCTCTCTGAGACCACAGGAACTACGAGAAAGAAACAAGATGGGGTCATTACACAGCTGTTCAACAAGCAGTTCACTCTCTCTTTCCTGAATACAGGCTACTTTGGTGTACAATGATGTCTTGAGTTGGTTTGGGTGACATAATATATATGCATGAACAAGCAATTATGCTCCATGCCCTCCACATGCTGCCTTACCCTCCTTGACCTTGATGACAAGCAATGGTGAAAGCTGACCTGCTCTGTGATAGCTATGACCTTCAGGTCTGTCAGGGGCTTTTGTCTTACCTTAGGCTGATCTAAAGACAGGCTGTTTTTCCAGAGAGGACACCCCCCAGCCCCTAGCTTCCACCCACTTCCTCAGTACCCACTGGCTACTTCCTTTTCCCATTTCTCTATTTCCCTATCACGGTGGAGATGGCAAAGCCAGATGTGGATTCATAAATACTCTGTGGCTCCTTTATGGAGCTCATGTTTTATTTCTTGCAGTTTATTCGAAAATCAAGTTCAATATTTCAAAACATGTTTTTTGCAGCATATGAGAAACAAGTCATATTTCAAGTCTTTCTATGAATGGTGAAAATAACTACAAGCAGTTTGGCTAAAATTAAATTATTTCACAAGAGCTGCATAGCAAAAGGCCAAATGCATGCATTTTATCCACGAGGCAAAACAGCTTTTCTTGACATAATTGTTTGTTATGTAAGCTGTCTATATTTCTCCTTAAGTTAGAAGAAAGAGGCAAATCTAGGACAGGAAAGGTAATCCTGACAGTTTAATCATCTCATCTATAAAAAACTGGTCTGGGTTGATCCTGTGCCATCAGCATCTGACTGTTTATGGTAGAACATCACAACTGCACTGACAAAGTGGAGCCCCCTGCTGGCTGGCAGAGCATTTCTGCTGCTCCAGAGTGCCAGGTCTGGGCCTGGATGATGTCTGTGTCCTGACTTTGCTCACACGCCCTGCTGTCCTGAACTCCTAAAACCTTGGCCATGAAGTATAATATTGTGCATAGCTGCCTTTCTGTCCTCTCCTGACTGTCCAGTATTTAGCAGCCCTCTATAACACATGTTACATTTCATTCTGATCAAAGGTTCAGAGATGGACAGCGGCTGAAGCCTGGCCCTGTCAGATCAAACTCACTCGCAAGCCTGACTTCTCAGATCACACTGACACAGGAGCCTGACTCATTCAGATCAAACTCGCTCATGGGCCCAACCAATTTGAAAGAATCACGCTCTGGGATTTGACTCATTCAGATCAAACTCGTTCATGGGCCCAACTCTTTCAGATCAAAAGCAGTCAGGGGCCTGACACATTCAGTTCAAACTCATTCATTGGACCAACTCAGTCAAATCAAATGCATTCGTGGGCCAGTCCCCATTTCATGTCAGTTTCACTCATTAGCCTGACTCATTCGGATCTGACTCATTCAAGGGCCCAGAGACTTCACTCTGGACCAGACGGGGCCAGTTCCCCTCCTCTGCTCTCAACAAATGACAAATGAGTGAGTAAACTGAGAATGACACTGAAATAATGGAGATTCAACAGCCTCCCAAAAGCCACGCCCCTCCCTTTAAATGGGCCACATTCCACTATTTTACTTCATTGTTGCCACCATACATTTTTCATCTGTGATTTATCTGAGGTGGAGTGAGCCAAGAGTTGTTTGTATTATCTAAAGGAACAGGATAGATTCATGCGGAAAATAATACATTGTAGTGGTTTAACATTTATGTCTGTTGGGAGGATACGTTCATACATTCGTCAGCAAATCCACAGGGAGCCAATTGTTGTTTGATTCATCACTAAGTGGGACCATTGTTATTTGCATCAAGTCTTTAGTTTCCTTGGAAACCAAAATGAAGGATGAAATAGTACACCCTCATTCTCCATGCAACTTTTAAAAAATGTCAGCTGTTGGGACAGTGCTCCATCCCATGAAGGTACTTCACTTAGGTGAAAGCATCTCTGCAGAAGCACACGTGGTTGCACTTTCCGAATATCACCAGTAAAGGGCTTGCTACGAGGTCGCCAGAGGCAGGCAGCTTTCCTGGGAACTTTCCATCAATGTAACAAAGCAAGCAGCAAGCTGTGACAACTGGTGAGGTGTGGCCTGTTCCCAAACACCAGCTCCCAGCAGGCTTCCCTGGTGTGCCCCTCCTGTGTTACTGCCTCCATTGACAAGACTAACACTTTTATTCATGAGTCTCTGGTCTAGGTATCAGGTTATTCTACGGGCATTGAGGGACACAATGTATGTCTAAACAATCAGGTCCATCCCACCATTTCCAGCAGTATGGAAATGTAACAGTACATTTTTTAAAATAAAATATGTCATTGTCAGGGTCATTGATCAGCATTTTTGTAGTATTTCTCATGATAATCTTACCAATGAGGACCTCTAGCTTGCCATTAGAAGTAAGATAAGTTCATTTAAAGTAACCCACACTAATGTCCTGGTAGGCCCAGGATTTGCACTAGGAAATTATTGTTTTACTGACAGTCCCTGCCCCCCTGGAGAGCTGTCACAGACTCACCTCTGTGAAAGGGGGTTAGGGGGCTGGAGTGCTGGGGTGCTATGGGGCCACCTGCTATGCGGAGGCATTGGGTAACCGGAACAGAAAGGTCAGCAGGTCTCCATCCATTTACCAGCACACCAAAGCAATGGGGGGTGCTGGTCCCTGTCCCTTAGCCAGCTGGGTCACAGGTCAGTGAGGTCAAGGTCAGAGAGGTCCAATCACATCCAGCAGCTCCAGCGTGTGGAAGGAAGGTGAAACTTCCGAGGGAAAACGATCCCTCAGTGACCTCTGGGGGCCAGCAGGGGGGTGTTGAGACAGCCACCTGGCCCTGCTCATCAGCACCAGTGCCCCCTGTGTATGCGTTCCTGTGCTGCCGTCATAACCATGGCGCCCCCTTCCGGCCAGGTCACATTATAGACACCTGCTTCCTATTAGGAAAGATGATTCTAGCCCCCTGCCACTGCTGCGCCCGCATACACTGCACTTTTTGACCCTGGTTTAAGTGGAGAGTTCCTCTCCGAAGGTGCCTTTCTTCTCATCATGTTTGTTTTGGTAAGGCCTCTGGACTCACATTGGCCTCACCGTGCGAAATGAATCAGCCAAACCCAGCCTGGGCAGCTCGCTGCTGAAACCACTGTCTTTCACGGCTTCACGATCGAGATGCGAATTGCTGCAAGCCCCTCTCTCTGCAGTTGAAACACTTAGTCTCTGTGTGTTTTCAGTGATCACTGTGTTTTACAGCATGCTTGTGTTAATGCTGGGCCCATGCCACTGACCCATGCTGGGTTCAGCAGGCTCCGATCAGACACCACTGCCAAACCCACTCATCCCACTCATATGAGCTTCCAGTATATGGTACACAGTGAACCAGATTCATGAAACACCTCACATAATAAATAACAGGAACTTTCCTGTGATCATTAATTTAATCAGAGACCAGTTTGGGAGTTCGATTCTGCAGTTTTTTCTGCAAACTTTCTTTAATATTACTCGTAAAAACTCTGTATTACCTTCTTAGCAAGGTAATTGTAACTCAAGCATGACATCATCTGGCTTGCTATCTAAATATTTAGCTGTGTGGATGCAGTCCATTTATCTAACATACTGTTGTATGCATTGCATCCCATGCTTGCCAACAGTGGCTGAAGGTAGATAGTGACGCAGATAAGTCAGTGCACACAAAGCAGTGCTACCCTGTTGTTGAAACAGTTGCTGTCTGAGATTAGAGTGATGGACAAAAAATAGACCCAGTATTTCTCTATGCGAGAGCTTGAGGTTGTTGTCAAAGAAGTTTTATTGAGGAGAAAGCAAACTCGTCTGGTGAAATGTCATATTAAAAGTATTGAAACAACAGTGCTAGGGTGGAATTAAATGGCTGAAGTGGTGTAGTTCCATAGTAGTTTGTGTCAAAGATGGTAAATATTTGTGAAATTGGGCAATAGAGGCAATAGTGACAGCAAGAGGTTGAGGGAAATCAAAAAATGGGCGGGATCTCTTTTGCTTCAGGGGTAAGACAGGTTTGGGGGCTGGAGTTTTTAGTGCTGAAAGTTCCCACGATGACATACAGAGACAAGGACAGTGAGAAAGAAAGACATCCACATATCCAGTATGGATTCCCTGTAGCGAGAGAGAGAATCCAGTACCAGCACCAAGTGGTAAACAATGATCACCATTTATACAGCCAATCCCCTCCTTCCTGAGGTACTGTGAGAGACTTACATCTGTGACTCAGGTCTGGCTGAAGCAATGAATTTTGTCAAAAATATATCAGTTACAGTCTCTGAATGCTGTGTTCACTACCCCAACACATATAAGCATGCATGCACATGTGTGCCCGCACACACACACACACACACACACACACACACAACGGCAGGTGGTAGAGAAAATGCAGTGACAACAATGGGGACTGGTAAAGGATCTGTGAAGTGGGACATGGTCTGGTGTAAGGGCCAGGGTGTAATGTCAGAGACAGGGTCTGGTGGACACGACAGCGTGCAATGTTAGAGACAGGGTCTGGTATAAGGGACAAGGTGCGGTATTGGGACAAGAGTCTGCTGTTCAGGGGAAGATGTAGCATTAAGGACTGGTATTAGGTACACAGTGTGGGTTTAGGGACAAAATATGAGGTTAGGCACAAAGATCTGGCTGATGGATGCAAATAGAGTTTCAGCTCCAGGCTCTTTCCAGAGAAGGAGAGCACAGTCTGTTCTCTTTAGCTCCTCAAACCCAATCACCCCCCTTGCTGCATACACGTGCGCGCACACGCACACACACATACACACACACACACACACACACACACGCACAAACTGCAATTCCAGCACCATGGTGACGTGAACAAGGGCTAGTAGGGAATATCAGTTAACAAATGATGTTCTTACAACATTTCGGCAACATGTCACCTCTAGAGAACGTTATGTATCAGTTGGCTGCATCAGATCACGGAGGGAATGTGAGCGCAGATGCGTTGATGTCGGAGCATGACATTTGCCTCTGGACAGCAGCGGTCTGGTGTATCCCGATCAGTGCTGCTCTTGTGTGTCAGCCCTGATGGACCTGCATGTGGACACTCTGTTCTGTGCTGCCACTGAGTGAGATTAGGACACTCTACACCTGTGAGTCTCACAGGGGAGGGCGTAGTGATGTCACCTGCATCTCTCTAAACACACCGGCTGTTTCCCGGACTTACTGTCTACAGCAGAACAGAGATGAGCCATTAAAACTGAAGAGACAGTTGTCCGATCAGCAATTTCTGTGATGGCCCTGATGTATCATGTGCTTAAAATATCCTTGCAGCTGGGCTGTCAGGTCAATGGGTCTAACGCTGTAAGACACTGAAACAAGAACATATCAGGAGCTGGAGATCTTCCAGATGTGCTCTGGCACTGGTGAAGATCTCTCAGCTGTGATTTAGGGTTGCTGGAGTAACACATCTTTGAAGATCTCTCATTTGGTAGTGGAGTGAAATCTCTAAAGACCTCTCAGTTGTGATTTGGTGTTGGTAGAGTCTCATATGTTGAGTGATCCTCTGCCCACAGGCAGTGATTGGGTTTGTCTGTGAAGTGACATCAGCAATGTTGTAACTACAAACATTCCTAACCCGTCGTATCAACTCCTATCTGACTTCTGTACTACCTGTGATTGGCTGTGAGCGAATATACTGCTGGTGTACGGGTAGCCATGCGGGACACACAGAGCACAAGAGCAGCAGTGTAGCATATGGGAGAGGAGCACAGTTTGTAACAGAAAGGTTGCTGGTTTGATTCCCTGCTGGGGGGCTGCTGCCGTGCTCTTGGGCAAGGTACAAGGTACCACAATTGCCTCAGTAAATATCCATGCAAAATTTGTAACCCATGTAAAAATCGTAGCCTATGTAGGTTGCTCTGGATAACAGGGTCTCCTAAATGACAATAATTTATTGTAATGAAATAATGTCATCCAGTAATTTGTAGTATGAAGTATGTACCAGGAGATACCTTTCTACAAACAAATGTGTCAAATACAATGCAGTCACATGTATGTGCAGGTGCGTGCATATATGCATGCATAGGTATGGGTGTGTGTGGGTGGATGTACATGCTTGTGTGTATATATGTGCGTGCACATATATGTGTGGGTGTGTGTGTACATATGAATGCATGCACGCATATTTGGGTATGTGTATGCGAGTGTGTGTGTGCTTGTAAACAGAACTGCAAAAGCAGCTGTCCCACTAGGAGAGGCAGGAGGCGGATGGTGTGAACTCTCCAGGGGGCGTTTTGTACAGGTGTGTTTTCTCCATCAGGAGGGGCAGCTCTCACCAGGGGACACCTCGGGTGTTTTCTCCATCTCCAGCCGAGGGACGGGGCCATGTGCCCCGCCTGTCAGCAGGAGGGGAAACCCGATCCACCCTGCAGTCCAGACCCTAGGCCCCGCATGGCCGTGACCCCTGAGCCCTGACGCCTGGGCTGAGTCTCAGACATGTCCTTAATGAGACGCAGTTCCACGCTGGCCTACAGGGTAGCCCTGACACCAACACACATGAGGTCTATGGGAGACAGACAGCACTACTACAGGTGACAAAAAATATCACACTGTAACAACTGGTAACATCATTGCTATGAACAGATACAAGAAGTGAAATGCCTTCTGCTTTTCTGCGATAATACTAGAAGGAAAATGTACAATATACAAAAAACGTGAAAAGAAGTTTGTTATACTTGCTTAGAGAGCATCCCGTGTATGCAAACACACACACACACACACACACACACACAAATATTCCTCTGTCATCTCTGTCTCACAGACATGGGCACACACACACACACACACACACAAACAGAACATGGAACACTGCTGACTGCCTTGTCCTTGAATCATACAGGCACTTACTGGTCAATAATAACATTAATAATGCACATATGCAATACAAAGACCCACTACACAGCCCACGCTCTACACGTGAACATAGATGCACACATGCTGCACACGGTGTGCTCACACTTTTTATCCTCAACTGAACTGCGGCAGAACATGCACCCGCGTGCAGGTTTGATGCCAACAGATCACCGATATGCTGTAGATCAGGATTATATAAACACGTGAGACCTGCAGTTGCTCTAGGTGTCGACTGGCCGCCGCTGACACTGATTTACCCAGCATGCCACAGTCAGGCTTGCCTTACACGTCTGTCCCCCCAGCCATAACAATGCCGGGAGCGAGAGAGGGTAATTGACATTAGAAACCTGTCATGTTATGATATGTGACATGAGGACAAGACACTTTTTCGAGGAACGCCCCCCCCCCCCCCCCCCCCCCCCACCCTGTTGCAGATTGCCAAATCTGTCCCATCGTGTTGTTCTAACCCCGTCAAGCGCAAATTAGCATTTTCAGGAGCCAGGCTGACATGTGAGCAGGAAGGTTAGCACATTATGGAAACAGAGCCTTCTCACGTGCACTGAAACAAAGGTTCTGTTATATTTTCCGTACATTGCTGTCCATGTCAGACAAGACAGATATTTCCCTGTTAACCTGCAGCACATACAAACTGTTGAAAGGTATAGGCCAATTGTTCAGGCTTTAAGGCAAACCACATTGGGGGCCAAGAAAAATTTACATGACATTGAAAAAGGAAGTTCACCCCTGGCGATTTGTTAATGATAGTCATGATTTTCATACCAGAATCACGTACCAGCAAGTGATCTAAGGGTGGTTCCATGGGTTGTTCCATAGGTGCTGAATGTATAGTGAATCCACACTGGTGGGGTGGAAATTGCTTAGCAACAGTACTGATTAGCAACAGTAATCAAAGCAAACTGGGCAATGAAGCAGCAAAGAAACAGTCACCTGATGATAGAAGGGCAAGGGTGAAAAACATTACTGATTATGGTGGAAAGCAACTACTTATTCTTGTAAAAAAATTGCAGATTATTATGCACACCCTGATTTCTCCAAATAAAATATTTTTGGCAGCTGTTATCTAAATAAGTTTGGGTTTATTATTTGAAGCATAATGGTTGTACCAGCATCAGCATGGCACATAAACTCTGTAAACAGAAGACAGCGTCACACAAGCGGCATTACTCACCCATTCCTCCGCGGCTGTTCTAAAAAGGCAAACAGTGACACCATGTGGGAAGAAAGTACACTACATGTCAAGTTGTCATTGCAGTCAGATGGGAGTCTCAGTACAGACGCAGGATTACATGTAAGCCTTGCTTTCCCTTCCTGTAATACTACTACAATTACTACATTACAATAACCAAACCTCATACTGAGCACTTTTCGATACCACTACAGTCTGCCCCATTTAAATGTTTGAAAATTACATAGTTCTTCCAAAAGGTTTGTGTGGAACCCAAAGCACTTTCGTCAGTGATATGGTCTTCATGAAAACCTGCTCCAACAGCAATCCTTATTTCTGTGTGCACTCTTAGTATTACGGCAGATCATACACTGACCCATGTCAGAGAAGGGCCTCCAAGCAGTGGTCCAGTCAGGACTTCATTCTAAAGTGGAAAAAGTGAATGTTTCCAATGATTAGTTTTCCTATGACCTGATGAGCGCAGACCCCATCTCCACATGAGTTCAGGGACAGAACCTCTTTCCTGTTACTCTGAACAGCAATATTTCCCTTGGCGGACTATGTACTCCAGCCTCAATCAAGGACAGATGCTAACTCAAACCTGAGAGACGTGCCACTCCAACAATAAAGCTGGAATTGAAAGTACTTCTTGGTATGTGTGCAAACATGCATGTGCATATGTGCCTACAAATATTATAGACCTGTATCTGGGGAGCCTTCTAAAAGGATTCTCTCAGTGACCCTATTAAAAACATTGAAAATATAAAAATAAAGAGGCATCACCCTGTCTTCATATACACAAAGGTAACAGAAAATAGTGCATCAAAGAAAAAAAACATCTTTCCAAGCAGCAGTATTTTAATATATTTGATTTGTATTGCTTTTTAATGTGTTTTTTTCAGAAACAATAAAGCCATACATTATAAAGCAAATGAAATTACACATACTCTGTACAACCAATGTAGCACATCCACATGTTGTAGGTCAGGATCTGTCCATAGGAGATGAGTACAGATCAGGACAGTGTGTTTGTACACAGAGAGATAGGCTATTTGTGAGCCCTATGGGAGTGGTTTACACCAGTGAAATGTCAGTTTCCAGTATGACAGTATGAGCACTGCTTACCAAGATAATACAACTAACAACGTAAAGGCCAGGGTGTGAAGATTCCTTGAAAATAAATAATTTAAAAACAGTCCCTTGTGGGACAGTGTTGGTTGGCAGGATTCAGTGAATGGCAGAAGTGACAAAAAAAAAAAAAAAACTGCAAGACTGTGAGGGACACATTTAGCGTCCAGAGTTTTGTCTGTCTATTTTATAGTATCACTCTTAACAAACATTATCTATACAAAACATGGGAAAAAAGCAACAGTCAACTTGAACATGCTTATCTTATCATCTACGCTTGCTGTGTCTAATTACACAAAGTGTATTTATTTACTCTTTTATAAATATATGTTTTTTAGTTGATCTTGCAGCTTTCAAGCGATAAGTGCTTTGCAGTCAGTCTTAATGGGGTAAAACAATTTGCCACCCAATAGGTGGTATATGGGGTAGGGGGGTGGTGGAGGGGTAGCAGTGGTCAATACCTGCAGTGACAGCTGATACACCTGCATACTCTAAAGGTGCATAAATGAATTCATACGGGCTTCTATGTAAATGCCAAGGGCTTTCTCTCACAACATTTTAAAAGTAGAAAGGTTGGACAGTGAGATTGCAGAAAAAAATGACTGACTGTCTTTGCCAAACAAAGATGCATTTCCATCCAAATCCAGCCAATAGATACTGCCACACTGACAGGGGTACTGTCTGTGTTTATGGTAATCTCTGTAAAAGTCTGAACCTTCTACATTTATTCATGGTTGTTGGGAGGGATTTTAAATTCCTGCGCATAAATAAAATCACAGCTAAAACACTGCAGTAATTTTGCGTCTCCGCGTGGGGCGATTGGGCAAACGCAGTGTAGGCAGTGTTCATTTCACAGCACGCTCCCTTCACCATGGCGAACACTGAAATCTGGCTCATCTCTGACATCACCACAGGGTGGCAGCACTCACAAATACAGCACCATCAATGTCTGACTGGATACGCTTCCATGAAAGATACTGCACTTCTGCTTTACTGAGTCAATATGGAAAAACTGTGTGACAGCTGTAGAGCATCCATTTCCTTAGTGACAGGGTTAATGCGCTTTATACATGCACATTTGAATATCTTTATTCTCATTGTAACAGGAACATAGATGTTGTGTCATTTTGAAACAATATAGATTAAATCGACTAAATGTTAGTTATTCTGTTTTTTTTCTTTTAATGTGAAGGGATTGTACATGGCAAATATGTAAAATAGTTCTGCTGATGATTTAGTATCCTCTATACATTTTATTTTTCAGACAAAATTGTTCCTTTAGGTAATTTGGGTAAATTACATTGAGCCCTGAACTTAAAATCCCCAGCAACGTCATATAACCTGAACAGCTTTTACAATGACAACTTTTTAACTAATGACTCACATTCAAGACTTTTTCATAGACATGGGAAATATTTTCTGATTTTACACTTGACATGTCAACTTCATTCAAAAATAAAAATAACTCAGTGACAAAAATATTCTAAACATAGTGACAAGCTTAACCTTACATATACTATACACCTTATGTTTAAATGTTTCTCACAATTTCTCCTCTTTGAAATCTTAAACAAAATAAAGAGCATTTTTCAGTTGCTTTAGGTAATCTTATGTAGACTATACATAATATGTATATATGAGATAACATAAAGTGACAAAGGAAAAAATAAATATTTTGTAAAGTCACTTTTTTAGTTAATGTATATATATATATATTTATATATGTTTTTGTTTTTTTACAAGCTTACTTTTCAGCATGGGGCATGTGCTTGCATGTGCGTGTGTGTGCGCATGTGCACGCGTGTATGCGCGTGTGTGTGTCTGTGCATTATGCATTCAAGCATGTCTGCATGTGTGAGGGAGTGTATGTGTGTGTGCAAGTGTGTGTGTGTTGGGGAGTAAGAGACAGAGAAGGAGACAGCCTTCTTTAAACTCTGCCCACCCCCCACCCCCCACCCCCTAAAAACAAAGCATAGCAAAGCGAAACAACTACAGACAAACAGTTCATTCAGGAGTCCTGTGTTCACAGGCAGGAGCAATCTCCCACTGCTGAAATCTACATGCTCAAGGATTAACTAATCAGGCCTGGATTAACTAATCTGGCATTAGTGAGATTGCCAACAGAAACAGAATTTGGACCACAGTGCATCTAACTATTAGAAATTTGGTCATTTTGGAGCGGGACAGAACGGTTATTTACAGTAAAGCCCTTTGCAACCCACAGTAGGCCCTGCATTTTCCACTCTAGATACACAAATGCCTTTGATACATTATTTGACTCACCGAGATAACATGCAATATGTCTTTCAATACTCATTGCAAGAAGGTATGGATACAGCCAATTTTCAGAAAAATACATATCAATACTCTTTATGTAGAAAGCATACTTTCGTCTGTTTTTTTTCAGCAGTCCTATTTTACAAAATATTATATGTTTAAAACAGACAATCCCATACTTACATCCTTGTCCTTAATACTTTCTAATCTTTGGTTGATCTATCCAAAAGCCTGACAGATTGCAGCTTCCTCATTGCTCCTCTTTGCTTATACAGGAATCTCCGACATCACTTCCTCTTCTTCTTACACCTGACAGAGAGGTGGAGTCTCCTTCCACTCCCACGGAATTTCCACACCCCCAGAAACTGCCAAACCCCCAAAACTGCCACACCCCCTCGCACTTCCTCTGCCCCACATTCAAGATCCACCCCAAGTCCTTCCAGTACAAATGAAATCAGGAATTAGGAACGCCAAAAGTCAAAATAAAGAAACACTAAAAGAGCTGTTCTCCAGGAAAAAAAAACAAACAACAAAAAACTGAACAGCAACAAAGGGGGGGGGGAGGCTTCATCGTTTCTGTGAGCTCATCACCTTGGAGACAAAGTTGACGATGGCGGTGGCGGGTTGGTTGGGGTCCATCTCAGCGAAGAGGTGGCTAACATTATCTGTTGTGCTTCCTTGTTTGCGAGCCACAAACCCAAAAAACCTGCCAAGTTTAAAAAAAATAATAAAAAAAACGTCATTAAGAGATGCCTCAGCTGGAAGCAGACACTGGACAGTACACAGGTACCCTGCACCTGAGTCTTCTGATGTCTGTCTTACATGGTGATAGTAACGTGGTGAAAAATTACTCTCCAGCTTCAAATAGCTCACTTTTTGGCAAAATATCACTAGTCAGAAAACAACAGAACACAAATCTCACAATAAACTGAAATTTTTCTCCTCCAAATTGTGCCATTGAAGAAGTAAATATTAAACCCGTTATCTG
This sequence comes from Megalops cyprinoides, assembly GCF_013368585.1. Lineage (NCBI taxonomy): Eukaryota > Metazoa > Chordata > Actinopteri > Elopiformes > Megalopidae > Megalops > Megalops cyprinoides. The sequence continues at coordinate 19,098,378 of NC_050596.1, forward strand.
GTTTTATTAAGTCACATTTTTACATTGTTTAATCCAAGACTCAAAGAAAAAAAGAAACAGACTTTGACCAGACGGAGACATCCGTGCCTATTAGCGACACTGATCAGAAAGTCATATTTAGAATAACGATGCCTGTCTCTATGTCTTTCTCTCTTTTGCTATGTGTCTCCCTCTTTTCGATTATCATTTTCAAGGTGCTTTCTTGAGCGTGTCATCGTTCTCTCCCTTCCTCCCTCCATCTCCCTCTCATGAGTACCTCAAAGCAGCACATACAAAGAGTTTAAAAAAACCTCAGAGTCTGCTGGAAATTCTGTGACAGCTTATGGATCTTGCAAAGTCCCCCAAGGGAAGACAGCAGAGAAATATGTCTGGAGGTCCACTGGCGTTCTATACTTGAAAGCCCCATCACACACACCAAGTAAGTTACTAAGTGGAACATTTGTGGGATGACAAATAACATATACACTGCAAAATATTCTTGCCAAAGAGTGTTGCGTGCCTAAACATTCCCCTACATGACCAAAGCGCAGCCCTAAAAGCATTCTATGTGCATGAGAATGCCATTTTGGGTATTCTATCCCACTCCCTACTCCACTTTGCAACTCTAGTTGTTTCAAATATAGTCAAGCACATGAACTACAGACAAAAAAAAATGATACATCTTGATCTAGTGTCCAACAGGGAGGAAACGGGAAGGAGACAGATGAGAAACAGCAGGAGAGACAGAAAAAAGAAATCATACAAAAATGAAAGACAGACTTACTTCGCTGACCCACCCTCTGCTTTGCTCCACCTGTAGAGAAATGTAGACACATGAGGTAACTTCTCAGTAAAATAACAGTGTCCGTGTTAATATATCAGAGCAACTTTCAAGCTGTTTGACCATACTGCCACACTTTGAGATTGTGGTTCTGAACGGGCGTATCTCTTTGTAAGCACTACTTCCGTTATGGGTATGTTGCTTTCTAAACACTTACTTCCTCTCCTGGGGGTCAATGTCACAGAAAGTGACAGTGTTGATGGGGTAATGTCGCCTGAAGAAAATCCTGGAAGGAAAAAAATGAAGATGAGAACTGTGTATCTATATATGTATATATGTGTGTGTATGTGTGTGTGTGTGTGTGTGTGTGTGTGTGTGTCAAGTGTGTGAGCTAGAGTCTGCTCCTCTTTGGATATTCACAAGATCACAAGATAAGTCAACAAGTCTATGCTGGTCACAGGTAAAACTAAAAAACAACTCTTTTGCCATTCATAAAATACTATGTCAAGATGATAGTGTTGCCACATTACAGAACTGTGAAGATGTCATGCAAACTGGACCACACACTGCCACATCCCCTCGTGCGTGACCCCCCCCCCCTCCCATGAGCCTTTGGTGCAGGGTCAGCACTCACTTCCTCTGGTTGTCTGTGAGGGTGATGCCTTGTGTGGACACCTTGAAGTGGACAATGGTGGCGGCAGGTGGCGGATTGGCTGCCAGGGTTTCCGATATCGCCTTGGCAACAGCCTGGGGCCCGGTAAGTGACTCCATGTCCACAGAGTTTATGTAGAGGACGTTGCAGGCTGGGGGGAGCAGGGGAAAAGCAGGGGGGTCAGCATACCATAGGATCCCACACAGTGTGAAAACCCAACAGAAGACATGAGAGTGGGAGTGGGAACTGCGGGGTACTGTTGCGGTGGGGAGACGATGCAGGCTTTCTTCCCTCTGAGCCAGCAGCTGAAATACTGCAAGAGAGAGTTCTTTCTATTCCTACTACTCCCAGGATGACCAGAGCTGCCATTAACTCAGGCAGTGAGTCTAGATGTGTGCTGCTAGTACTAGAGTAATGTCAAATACACACAATCCAGAGTATATTTTTTTTCTAAAAGACACATTTCTAAAACATACAGTGATATCCATGTCACTGCTTTTAGCAAATATTTGTATTTTTAATTTCTACTTTCTATAAATCACCTTAGAAAAGGGTGTTTTGTATGACTTCTAATAAGAATCCTGATCATTATCATTATCATCACCATAATAATCATTGTCATCATAATATTGAATACTAAAATAATTACCTTTCAATATGCACAACTTAACCTTGGAATGTCTAGTTTCACACAGAAAACACAGCTGTATTTTTTTTTTAGTTTGGAGATGCAGTTAAAGGTTATTAACATCATGACAATAGTAAATATTAGTGAGTTTGCATGTCTGCATGTCCTTAATGCACTTCACTGTTATCAGCACTTCCATGCACTGTCTCTGTCATGCTGCCTAGACCCTTTCCAAATGACAACTGCAGGCTTCAAACATATCAGGGGTCACAAAGACAAGTGGGCCATGAGGAGAGAGGCTCCTTGGCCAGCCATTAAGAACGCACGCTCATGCACACACATCGCAGGAAACGCAACGTCATGAGACTAAGTCCCTGCTTCTTACAGGGCACGGGAGTCAAGGACAAAGACTCAAGGACAAGGAGTCACAGAGAAAGCTGTATTTACCCTGGGAGTCCGCAGGGACCTTGGGCCCTGTAATCACAGAATAATGACATGGTGGAGGGGAATGAATTTAATGAGTCTGGGAGGCTCCAGAGCGGGAGAATGTACCAGATAACAAGGGAAAATATGACAGATTTGAAATGAATGGTAATTGGTCACTGACATTCACCAACATGAATATGTATATTTAAAACCTCACAGTGAAATTATGATCAAATCAGGGAGATTATATGATGAATAACAGATACAGACAATGCCATACATAGTCAATGAATGTTTAGTATACCTGTTCCAGGAAATGTGTGACCAGTGTTTGAAACTGACTGAGGATAAACCGGGAAAAAGCTTAACAACCCAGCACAATAACATGATGAATATGTTCTTTCCTGTTTTCAGATGTTTTCACCTCATATTTATCGCCAAAGAGTTGCAAGAATAATTACAAATATGTTGTGTACAACTGGTTATGCAAGGCATATTCAACAGAATGGGCCAATGCCAGCTGCAGCAGAGCAGGGTGGGCGTGGTTATAGAATGGGATGGGTGTAACTGCACAGTTGGTGAGTGTAGCTTTAGAATGGGAGAAGAATGGGTTGGTGGGTGAATTAAGGCGTGTCTGAAACAGGTGGAGACCCTCTCATTTTTACCTGCTCCTTGTTTCAGGGGGTCCACTGCTGTACTGGTGGGTGTGGCTATTTCTGGGGTCTCCTCATGAAGATCTGGGAAAAAAAAAAGTTCAAAGGTTACTTCATATCAGCCAAGACGGCATTTTCAAGACTCAGCTTTATGTCTTTCGGGTCTCCTTCGCTGTCAGTGCACACGCAGTTCCGATGACACTTAACACCTGTCCGAAGCATAACATGGTGAGGTGAACCCAGATCAGTGGTGTGTGTCAAGTTTTATGAGAGGTTACGTGCGATATCAGAGGAGCCCACATGCATTGCGAATGTCACTGATTAAACGCGAAGCCTAATGATATCCCAGCACTACAGGGAAAACCACACCACGCACATGCTCAAAGTGAAGATGACTGGGACTCTTCCTGGATGGCAGAGAGAGTGACCAAGACACAAAGACAAAGACACACAGAGAAACAGAAAAAGACAGAAAGACTGAGACAGCACTGGAGACAGGGCTACACAGAGAGAGAAACTGGGAGAGACTGGGAAACACTATAACCACGAAAGCACACAATTCAGTATAACTGCATTTATATGCTGCTTATTCTGTTTAATGTTACTTGTTTTAAATTGCATTCCATTTAATATTGTTTTTTTCTACCTGATTCTATTTATAGAATGAAGTCTTGTGATTGTAAATAAGCTGTAGTCTTATCTTTGCATTAACTGCGCTGTAGCAGTATATCTTCACTCCTTTTTTCTTGCCATGTACACGGTTTAGAAGGATGAATGTACAGTTCATTTTCTGATATGAATAAAGCAAACTGAAATGAATTCTCACCTCTCGTGGGGATGACAAGCTTACACGGAAGAGCCAATGCAGTGATGGAGTGCTGGTACACCAGTGCAGACAGACACCCTGGAGGCAGACAGAACGACAGACAGACGAAAAGGGAGGGACAGAGGGAGAGAGATGATTATTTTTTCTATTTTTTAATGAGAACATTGCATCAGTTGGAAAGGGTGAACATGACTCATGACAAACAACAGGGGAAAGAATTGTATTGTGTGGTAAAACAATAAATAATGTTTCATAAGTATCATAAACTGACACTTGACTCGCTGAATAAATGATAAACGTGAGGAGCCAATGAATTGTTTATATGAAGCCTTATTCTAAAGGGATACCCTCACTGTAGCTGATGTTGTTGATGCCATGGTCATTCTGAAGAGGTGCATCTTGGGTAGCTAGTGTACTATGTGCTGGGGTGCTATTGTGATAGAGCTCCAGTCTTTGCTTAACTCTATAGTAAATGAGAAACAGACTCTGGGCTTTGACTCAGGATTAATTCCTGTCATGTTACATCTCCCTGGCTTCCAGACCCTAAAAAATCTTTTCTTGTGTGAGAAAAATATTGCACTATATATGGGTAAGAGTGCTTAATGTACACAGCCAAAAGGGGCAGTGTCCTTGTTTGGACAGAATGTTTCTCTGAGCTACGGTACCCACAGGGGCTTATTGGACCTGCACAGGCAATAAATCACACGGTGTTTGATTCCACTGGCACGAGGGGGCCAGAGTGCGGTGTAAATAACAGAACAGAGGGGCTAAAAGCCGTCTGTTTCACTGCCAGTAGGACCTCTGTTATGCGGGGAGAGAAATTTTCAACAACAACACCATTTTTAGACTGCATTCCCAGTCCATTTTGGCCTCTACACAATGTGCTTTAGACTTGCAGTCAAACTCAGGCTGAGCAGGTTAGAGTGCAGGGAAGGCCTTCATCAGCCTTGCGCTGTCTAATGGAGTGTTCTGACTGGAAGTAAGACCTTTGATCCACAAATCTGTCTGAGTCAGATAAAAAGAGATCTTTTTACCAAAAACCTGCAGGGGGCTCATTTCACCCTGAAATCAGAGGATAAGTGATGAAACACATGCTGACTCCCACGCACTGACGTAATGGCTTCCATATCAGGATGTTTGGAGCTTCTGCAAGAGGACGATCCCAAGGTTTTGTTTTTTTTTTTTTTTTTCATTTTTACAGTTGCATGGGGAAAAGACCGTTCCATCCAATCAGCTGACAAGGCCCCCAAGTAATGTGGTGCATGGATCGAATTAGAGGGAGAACATCAGAACCACAGCAAACAGATCCTGTACTAAAATTAGCACTCGGTGTTGCAGACCACAGCTTTGAGTGGTTGGGAACATCTGCAAGCTCAAAGAAAAACTGCAGAGAATTCAGCACCACTACTAGCAAGAGACTGTAACAGAGGGACTTAAAAGTACAGTTTTTGTTCTACTGTTGTTTTCAAATGGGACTGTACAGTTGGTGTAATGTTATTGCTGTTGTAAACAGGAGATGTAGGTTTATTTCTTATTTTAATTTGAGGGGCCCAGTGCAGGCACAGCAAACCGCCAGGCCTACGTGGAGCACTCACCGAAATGGGGTTCATTGGGACAGCCCTTCAGCTTCACCCCCCTGGGGCTGGTCTCAATCAGGAAGTGCCTCACCAGCTCACTGGTGACATCACCAACTATAAGCGGAAAAGATAGAAAACAAAAACAAAAAAAAAAGAAACAAGGTCAGCTGCTCGGTGACATCACAGTGTGCAGGGGCAAGATATTAGTGATGTAATGTAATGAGAGACTCTGACCCCCCTGGTCCACCCTGAGAATAAGAGAGTGAGAATTTGAAAAGCGTCAGTGCTATCCCCCAGGGAGAAGCAGCTGACGTAAGACCATTCGACACGCACCTCGCTCCTGGCTGCGAGGCCAGGCTGGAAACCAAATGACTTCCACCCTGACATTAGGAAATGCCAAAGAGCTTTGATACGCTTCTGCAATCTTAATGAAAGCCATCTCCACAGCTGTCTTTGCCCGAGGTGCCTTTATCCCAATTACACTTTTAACGACTGGTCTAACTTCACCAAAATGCAGCTGACCAAACAGGCTTACAGTAAAGCTTCAGAACATTGGAGGCTTCATGGATACTGACACATACAGTGACCATTTCCACCAACACATTAACACATACTTATCTAGCTCTAGCATCTGTCAAAGATCTATAAATGACGAGTTATTGTTTTTTTGGATCGATCCAGATGATTGTTTCCTGCCGGCCCTCTAACATCAATTCCGGCAGAAATAGTAAGAGGGGCCAGTTTAGACAACCCACTTTGTGAATACTAAGCTGAATGCCTAGGTGTGCCAGATGGCTCTGGGAGCTGTTGAGGGAAGCTCTCTAGCTAAGAGACAACAGAAGGCTGTCAGTCAGGTAACGGGGCAGCTGGGGCATCCTCAGTGACTATACAAAACACCTCCTGTGCCAGTGGGGGGACGCTCAGCAAGCGGGCTCAGTGAGAGAGTCCTGGACGGAACAGCACCTTTCTTACTCTGTTGCGCAGTGGGCGGGGGGGAGGACACCTTCATGGCCAGGCCGTACGCCCCCCGGAAGGAGTGGCTGTCCCGGATGACGAAGGCTCCAGGCTCGCGGTCCTTCAGCAGGGCGATGGCTGTGAGAAAGAGGAGGAAGAGGAGGAGGAAGGTGAGGGCACTGAGACCACAAATTCCCATTTATGTTCTCCATGAAGCTTCTGTTCAGCTAAGAGAATAATGGAGATAAGGAGCAGGTTTTCTGTTTTCCTGTTGGAAGAGAATTTTCATGCAATATTACGGGCTGGAGACATCTTCATAGGGATCTCACATACAAACTTGCACTGGCCACAGGATCTAATGAGTCACATATGGCTCCCTGTGTGTGATGTCATTGTAGTTCAGCATGTGCCAGTGTTTACTGCTCTCTGTAGCACAGGATATCTAATTCAATAAAGCTTATGAACAGAAACAGATGTATGGGTCCAAATGCACCGCTCTCCAACTTAAAGACACAAATAAAGGGTCACCCGGGGTCACCAAGAACACGCTGTACTTTGGAATTCGGCATCCCCTCACCCCGCCTCAATTTCACAGCTCTGCATGCCCTGGGTGAACCCCCACCCCCCCCCATCCCTGCGACCTCTCACCTTGCTCCCGCGAGATATCTGGCTTGTACCAGAACCTGGAGGTGTCCTGGACGAACTTCACGTTGAGCCTGGACTCCGGACTTCCGTCTGAAAAGAGAAAGAGTGACACAATCAGATCTGATCCAGGCAGCTGGCAGCGATCCGCACCACTCGGTCCAGCAGAGTGTTACTTCTGGGCCTGCTGCAGGACTTTGGAGAGGATATGAGGCTGGGGGGGGGGGGGGGGGGGGGGACACATGCTGGGCATATGTGCAATCCCTCCCCACAGAGGGAACAAGGAAGTCTTCTGATGTGAGGACAAGGGGAACTTTTCCTTTAAACTGACTTGGAAAATCATAAGTCAACGCGAGCGTGACGCCACCCTGTGACACCCACTCTTACCCCTGGTTTAAGATAACTCATTTTTATTCTCTTTTTATTCTCTCACAAAGACAATGATATTGAAATATCACGCTCACATTGTATGCAACTAACCTTATAGATAGTATAATTATAATATAATTTCCATATGGTCCTCATTATTATCATTGCTCGTTTACTTTTTATCAAGCATCGGTTGCAGTGATGAGCAGAGAAATGTTAACACTCTCTTACCATACATGCCAAATTTGGAGAAGTCATGCGGCAGGGTGTTGGAGAAGGTAGAGCTGGGCAGTGGTGAGGACGTTTTCCCGTTGAGTGTCCCGTAGGACAGGACACCGTTGGGACGCTCCCCGCTGGACACGCGCCTCTTCTCTGGGAGCTGGGGCTGCGGGGCAGGGCTCCCCTGCCAGAGTGCTGCCCCCTCCATGGAGCCCATAGGTGAGATGGGGAATGAGGGCGTGGAGGCCGGGTGGTGCCCCGAGGAGCTGCTCTGCCGTGACAGTGTCCCATGCTTCTCGTCCGGCGTGGTGTAGCCGCTGTACGTCACGTGCCTGTCCAGGCTGGGGCTCCTCGAGGACGGCTGCCGGCCCAAAACTGGGCTGCCGGCAGCTGGCTGTGGGACAGTAGGCTGCCGGCCCAGCACTGGGCTGCCGGCGGTTTGCTGCGGGAAGGACGGCTGTCGGCTCAGCACAGGGCTCCCTGTGATTGGCTGTGGGACAGCGGGCTGTTGGGCCAGTGCTGGGCCGCTGCCAATTGGCTGTGTGATGGCTGGCTGTCGAGCAAGCACAGGGCTGCCAGTGGTCGGCTGTGGGATCGCAGGCTGTCGGGTGAGCACAGGGCTGCCGCCAGTTGGCTGTGCAATGGGAGTCTGTCGGGCCAGCACTGGGCTTCCGCCGGTCGCCTGTGTCACGGGCATCTGTCGGGCCAGCACTGGACTCCCACCAGTTGGTTGTATGACGGGCATCTCTCTGGCCAGCACTGGGCTGCTGCCAGGTGGCTGTGTGACGGGCATCTGTCGGGCCAGCACTGGGCTTCCACCGGTCACCTGTGTGATGGAGGGCTGCCGGACCAGCACTGGACTGCCACCGGCTGGTTGTGTGACGGGCATCTCTCTGGCCAACAGTGGGCTCCCACCAGTTGGTTGTGTGATGGGCGTCTCTCTGGCCAGCACTGGGCTACCGCCAGTTGGCTGTGGAATGGCAGGCTGATGACCCAGTACAGGGCTTCCCTCTATCCTGGGCTCACTGCTGTTGGCTGGCATCACATGTCGACCCATGGCAGGGCTGCCTTGATTGGCCATTTTGCGCTGTAGAGCAGGGCTGGGGGGTGTGTTAGTGGCCACTGTCCGGTGGAGTGTCTTGGGGCTCCCGGGAACTGTGTGGACACCCATAATATTGACCTGGGCATCCTCAGGACCCATATAGCTGTCTGCCATGCTGCCTGAGTTGGGGTATGAGAATGTGGGTGCGCAGTATACATTTTCTGAGTTCTCCACAGGGCTGGCAGGGTTGACTAACCCCACAGCACTGTCAATCAACGGAAGAGAGAAACAGGCATGGTTAGTGAAAGATGAACACACTTGTGTATGTGAGTGTACGTGTTTCTACTTGAAACACAGCAGCTGACTGAAGCCCTGTGCAATTTCATCCCTGCAGAACCAATCTATATACTGTGAAAGCCATTTGTAAACTTCTGAATCTAATCTGTTTGGCAGTAAACTTAGAATAAGTCAAACAGTAAAATAATAAATGTGATATCTGTACAGCGCGTTTACTGTTGGGAGGGGTGAGGTTATTAACTGTTTATCAGCTACTTCTTTTCTGGTTTGCTTGTAAGTGCAATTCATGTGAATTCCCTGAAGTAACAAGTGAGCCAAATTCACATCTTTCACATTTCTATTTCCCTGTTTCTCCCTCTCTCTGTCCCTTCCTTGCTGTCTCATGCTCTTTTCCTACCTCTCCTCAGAGAGTTGTGAGACAGCCCTCGCTCCCCTGGCAGGTCCACACTTCAGGAAAAACTCACTTTGGGGGCTTTGGACTTGGGGGTGGACCAGGTTGAATAAATAATGATCTCTGCACACACAGCAGCCTCCTTTTCTCTGACACAAGGCATTTTGGGATTGTGGTAGAGAATGGCCCTAGGGAAAGTATGTACCCATCAGTGATGTCAACAGGGCTGCTGGAGGGGGCAGCTTTCCTGGCAAGGCCATCTTCAGGGCAGCCGGGGGGGACCCCCTGCTTGCCAGCTCCAGCTGCAGCTGCAGACCGAGCCACCGACTCCACATAACTGCGTGGCTCTGTGGATGAATGGAGATGAATCTGAGACCGGCGGGAACCACTGATGGCAGCACCAATGGCAACCGGTAAGGAAGACCCACACCACCAATGCCAACACTTGTGCAGCTAAGAGCTCCATAAGAACATTCCATAGAACCATCTCAAAACAGCAGAAATACTTCCCATTGTCCTCTGTTGGTTGTACACCATTCATAACCAGACCGGCCTATGTATTAGTTTTCATTAAAATCAAACTATTATTTGGTTAGCCATACCAACAGGAATGAAAACTGACAACTTTAATGTTAAAGAAAACCTAGGTGTTATTATTCAAGAAATAATTTAGCTGGACTCCAATGCCAGACACCACAAATTAAATCCCACACACCATACATATTGTGGCTGCAGCGTGAACCCTAACATTCTTGCAATATAGCAACAATGAAATTACTCAGATATAATGTTTAGGCAACTGTATGTTGAAAAGACTCCTTCTGGCCTGTGTATAACCACCATAATGTTAATGTTAATGTTATCAGGAATAGAGTTTGACAAAACACATCTGCTCTTGAGGCCTGTGCCGCAAGTTATGTTTAAAGAACACGGGGATACAAAGACCTGGCCGGTCTCAGGGCTACGTGCAGATCGGCTCGTAAAAACCCTTCCAGCAGCTGTAAACACCTGCGTGTCTGTGATGGAGCCCCAGAGGCGATGTAGCCAGAGCATGAGCCTGCTCAACTACATTACCCAGACAAGACAGAGGGAGGAAATAATGTGGTCTTCCTGGACAACGAGTAACCAGGAAATCTGAACGTGATGAATGTAATGTAGTACAGACAGAGAGACAGAGAGAAAGAGAGATAAAGAGAGAGAGACAGAGAGAGAAAAGGGCATAGGGAGAAAGAAAGACATGGAGAAGGTATTGGAGTGGAAGCTAAGGAGGAGTTTAAAGAGATGGAGAGAAAGAGGAACAGAGGCAGCTTTAGGGAAGACTCATCTATGGTATAGCAGCTGAGCCTGCCATGATTATGAGTAACGGGGCACAGGGCAGGTTGGGGGTTGTTGAGGGGGGTATGGGGGGTACTGGGAAACAGGATGATCTAATGATCTAATGACCTTACCTTCCTCATCATCACTTATAGGGCTATATTCTGCATCTGATAGCAGAGGGGAGGGGGGCATTAAGAGAGAGGACAGAGGAAGAAAAGAGGACACATTTGAAACTGAAGCAAAACACTGTGTCTGTGTGTGTGTGTGTGTGTGTATGTCAGGAGGTTAGAACATGGGAAATTCTGCTGAGGGTGACAGTTTACACAGGTACACAGGTTCTGAGCAGATCAGATAAGCAGGACTGGACCTCCATATCTGCCCAGCCAGTACAAAGAAGCACACACCAACACACACACTCACACACATACCAAACCTGAGCCAACAGTGCACCATACACCATTATCCTAATACCCAATAAAGGGCTTCAAGAAGAGGTATATGAAAACATAATTAGGAGCAATAAATGAATGTACTTACTAAATGTTATCATATGTCTTTGAATATTGCTGACACTAACATGGTGAAGTGGAATGTAACTATGGCAAGAGAGCTCTCAGAACCATTTGGAAGGTGGTGGGCAGACTTACCTGAGCCGGTCTGGTTCAGCATGATCTCAGCCGGGTTGTGAGGCTTCAGGCCCAAGGCGGACAGGGGCGTCTTGGCCAGGCCAGGGGGGGACCGACCTGCGGGAGGCGTGGGGGGGGGGGGGGGGGGGGGGGGGGGGGGGGGGGGGGTGAACAGCACATCGTTACTGACCTGTATAAAACCAGTGACCTCGCCCGCGTTAACAGCATGTGCCCGTGTGTGTCTGCAACAGAACACAAACGAAACACGCAACAAAACTGAACACATGAACAACGTGTTCAGTTCAATGGCACTAGAAGGACTAGAGCCAAGGCATGAGGTATCAGCGCAGACAGTGCACACAGGCTCATATCTGTTAAGACCATGGCGAGAGACGGGGTGCAGGAGTCGGTTACATGGAGCTTATCAACAGTGACGCAAATAGACAGGGTGGTGGAATGAGGCTCGGGCTGGTGGCTCCTGCTCGGTGGCCATGCGGGGATTCCCCCCAAACAGTGTGAAACGCCGGGCGCAGCACTGTTCCTGTCACAATGCAAAAGTGACAGCAAGCGCACAACACACACCATGCAGACACCACGCCAAAATGATATGACCAAACACTCGAATTCATGGAGATCGCTCCAGCAATCTTGTGGTCACATTCACAAGGGATATCATTTCAAAGCCTTACAGCCATGGCTGTGTGGCACAATGAATCCGCATGAAAAACAGGGGTGCTTGGCAAAGTAATACAGACGAGAAACCAAACCAGAAATACACACACAGATGGAATGAGAACAGCACCCATTCGGATAGACATGTCATTTCCTTGAATATCTGTGCACAGGTAATTGCCCTAATACTTTGGGGATGCATAGAAAATGCAACAATGAAACAATGTCAATTAGACACACTAGTCACAAATTTTTGGACAATTCATCTTAACTGAAATGTCACTTAATTATTAGACCCCCAATGTAAACAAATCAATAGAGAAATCATCAAAAAGGAGAGATGCTAGAGATGCTAGGAGATACTAAAGATGTGTGTCTGACTCCTATCTTGTATTAAAACTGATGCTGCTCTGTGCAGCAGCAGGTGGGGAAAAATCTAAGTTGATTTGACCTTTGTCAAATAAGTTGATTTGACCTTTGTCAAATTTGACATTTGCCTGGATTACTTATTACAATATTTTAATTGGGCAAGAAACAACAGTTAAATGAGGCAAAGAGGATTGGTGTACACCAGTGATGACTTGTGCTACTCTCTTAATCTTGATGTATACATCCAGTATGTGGGGACGGGAGCCAATGAGGACCAGGATTAGACCAGTCTAACTGAATGGTGCCTTTCTGAAGCAGGTCTGCTTCGCATCTGCACAGTGGATGAAGCAGTGCAGGGATAGGGGTGGGTCACTGAGGGGGGGGGGGGGGGGGGTACACAGTAGGACCAACACGTGCATCCTCCACTTACCAAAGAATCCCAATCAATTCTTTGTTTGGCAACCCTAAATGCCCCATGGGAGAGGTGCGGGCATTTGGGGCAGTGCTACAGACAGGCTCCTTTACACCCCTTACATTTCACTGCAGGAGGAGGGAGCTGGGACAACGTCGCATTACTGTGCGTTTAATCGCTCTGCCTGCTGCACGACCTCTGCAGAGAAGACAGCCCATAATCTCTCCTGCTTCCTAGGAAACGCCCAGCCAGGAAGCCATCCCCACCGAGGCCGCGTGCAAATGTAGTGCACCGCAGTAACAAAAGTGAGTTACCTCACACTCACCTTTAGTGAGGAATGATCCAAGGTAGAAGTGTTTGATGCTCTGTGTTATGTAGCTTTAGATATATAAATATTTTTCAGTTACTTGCTTGGTAAAACCTGAACAGTTTTAAAAGGTGGTGTCAGGTTGGAGGTTGTCTCCATGACTCCAATGTGTGCTACATCCAAAACAGTTCTGCCCCGGGAAAAGATGCATTAAAATACAGTGAAGGGGAAATAAACTTTTAATGCCATTTATAGCATCATTGTGTTGTAGATGAAGATGAGGCAACGGCTGATAGTCATGTGACGAACCTCCCAGCTTTCCTTTTACTGCAGAAATGTGTATGTATGTGTTTGTGTGTGCCTATCTGTTTTTGTGTGTGCGTGTGCGTGCATGTATGCCGGTTTAGGGCAGCGATTAACACCACAGATTGTCTTATGCCCAGCACAGCACAGCACTTCAAAGGAAGCAGGAGAGAGCTGGTCTGTTTCTGATCGAGGCCTGAGGATCATCTATGAGCCAGCACCAGCACCGCCTAGCAGAAGCACAGCCTCATACCTCGAGTATGACTTTCGGTGTGATTTACCCGAATCAGAAGTGTGTTCAGTTCCCTCTCAGTGTCAAAGCTGGGGCATTGAAAGAGATTAACAGGCCACCCTGTGTTTTCTTTTTTCCCCCCCTTTCACCCAATTTGGAATACCCAATCATATTTAAAAGCTGTGCTCACTGCTGCTCACCTTACAAGCTGCTTCTTTCAACAACACACAATATGCTGGAGGAAGACACTTCATGTCACTTCACTTACAGGTAGACAGCGGGCACCCAAATGACCCGTCGGGGGTCACTGGCATGCAATGAGACACGTACATCCCTGCTGACTGAATCCGTCCCTAGGCAATGCCACGACCAATTACGCTTCACCCTGCGGAGCTGCCAGCCACAGTCTCGCACGGTTCAAATTCGACACCAGTCCATGCGGCCCATCCACACACTGTAACAGTGCCTTAACAGGATGAACCACCCAGCAGCCCCCTGTCATGCTTTTACTTCCTGACCTGTCAGCTATATACTTCCTGGGCCCAAAAACTAAAGCCCTTGTTTGTATTGTTGCTGGCCGTTTTGAAATTGTTGGTCTTGGTGCTGGCTTATAGAGAGAGTATTAATACAGATTCACTGCTAACAACTTCTTCAGAGAGATGAGAGAGGTTATCTACAACCATTAAAAACCCACCACCAAACCAGATCTGTTAGGTCATATCCAAACATCACCCACACCATTTCAGATAATAGCACTCACCACACCATTCAGAAACAGGCTACAACAATCCCACATCGTACATTTGTTACGTACACCTGCATGACTCCAGAATTCAGAAAGAGGACCTTGCTTTTTGGACTCAACCTTCATGCATACAGCCCGCTTCATAAATTCTAAATATTTCACATCTGTGTATAGTGTTCAGTTCATTGTTGTTTTCTATGCAGTTACTTGCAATTCAATGCATTTAAAATGATTGCTATTGAAATAAGCAATAATGTCATATGAAACCATTATAATCAGAAAGTACACTTAACAAAGCAGGATTGTCAGACCTCCAGAGAGATTACATTATCAGGACATGTAAACAAAGTAAATAAATCTGTTTCTCATTAGTCTCAGGCAAGGCTGTTATTCATAATTTGATTTACGACTGTGCCACTGACTGACAAATCACTTCCTTTAAATTCTCAACTATTTATCTCTTTGATTTCAGAAATTATACATATAATATTATATACATATAATATTATTTGATAATTATCTGACCAGCAGTGATGGGTTTTTAAGAGACATTCATTCTTTAAAAAAAGATTTACGATATCTATCTGATCTAACTGCCTAGAGCTCCACAGCGCCCTCTTCCTCCAGAAAGGTGAACTTACACATGTTGAAGTAGGGGGTTTGTGGCGACACAGGGAAGGCTGGGGTTAGGGGGAGGGCCTCACCGCCGGAGCTGTGGGTGGGGCTGATGGGACCCCCTTCCATGTCCTCAAACGCCTCCCTGTAACTATGCATGGGTCCCTAGAAGACACACAGACACGCAAGCACACACACACGCATACACACAGATATACACACACACACCCACACACACAGACACATCCATGAAGACACATGCAAACACACGTGTGCATGCGCACACACACACACAGACACACACATACACAGGCACACAGACACACACACACGCACACCCACACAAATGAGCACACAGAAACAGTTATTCGCATTGACACCGCACTTGGTGAAACAGTGGGAGGATGCTGTAGGGGTGGGCAGGGATTCCCTATACTCTACCTCCTTAGGCCGCCCCCCGGGGTTGAGAGCGATGGCATTGACAAACTCGGGGGAGACGCAACGAATGGGGGAGCGGACCTTGCTCCCTGGGGCGGGGCCTCCGTCAGGGCTGTCCTGGTACTGTCCCTCGCTGGTGGTGCGCCGCCGTATGGGGGCGGAGCCTTCATCTGGCGACATCGCCTGAGACTGCATCCCTGTCAACCAAAGAGGGGTATGACATCCTCTTCCCAAAGTCATAACCTGAACACACTTCTGGTTATGCCCTTACTTTTCACCACAAAGTTTGTTCTCATGCTGTGACCAATTAGCACTGCAGATCCATGCCTCATAAATAATTGCCCCAGTTTAAGCATGCATTTATTAATATTAGCATTACCTCTTCATACCTTAACAATATTATCCTTGCTAAATATGTTTTTACTGGTATACATGCTGCCTTCTCAGGCTCCCTACAAAACTGACAGTAACTCTACTTTATCATACTTTTACTGCTACTACCCTACATATCAAGCCTATTTTACCATGTATTTATTGATATGTAAACCATTTTAACACATTCTTTGCAACATGGACATTGATCCCAAAATACCATCCTTTTATTGGCATCATTCCTAGTTTAGAATGCTTGCAGATGAATGAACCCTGATTTAATACATCTGAAAATGATTAAAACCCTGCTTTACCACACTCTACCACACTGATGTTAACTCTCTGTTACTATGCTTTTTACTACTATTAGCCCCGCAGTCAATCTCCAGCAGACCTAGGTGCAGTTCTACTGCCTTGAGATAGTATTTGTTTTGACATTCTGTTGAAGGAGCACTCATTTGGTGTGTGTAAGGCAAGCCTGAGCAAAGACATGATGACATAAGAATATCCACTAGCACACAAATAGATATGAGCAACACACCCCAAAACAAACACGCACATTCACACACATCTCCAAGCCGATCCAAACAGACCCGCCTAAAGACTGGAAAAAGAATAGTGTCAGGGTGTGGGAGAGCAGCATGTGAAAAATGTTTAAATGTTTTCAGAATCTGGTGTAAGAGCAGCCCGATTGTCCGTACAGTTTGGCGTCCCAGCCTCCAGCTGTGACAGCCCAGCTGTTTAAGCAAATCACAAGCCACAGACAGCCACAGACAGCTGTACTGGACTTCAGTGATTCGCAGCATGATGAAAAGTGCCACAATAGGCTGTAGTGGACCACAGTGAACTGTAGTTAGAGTGGGAAGTTGGCTGTAGTAGGACAAAGTGGGCTCCAATGTGTTTCACTGGATCATAGATGGCTGGACCAGGCTTTAGCAGGCAGTAGTGGGTCACAATAGGCCACAGGGCAGCCATAGTGGACAGCACTGGGCTTTCGTGGGCTAGCCAGATTCACAACCTCACACAGGAGTGGGAACAGTGTGGCTTTATCACACCAGACTGACAGGTTTCAGCCTGATGAATAATAACACAAACTTTTTATTTATTCTGTCCTTATCATTGGGGAACTACACTGACAATTTGCAGGATACCGGACCAAAAGTCCATTCTGTTTTTTCTCCCGTTGCTATGTAAATGTCAACATTTGGGAGGGGCCGTGACTGATCTGGGAACAGGCAGGGTTTTCTAGCTGCACAGTTTGTAGCCCACTCCTCCTCTACCAGGTTACCCTGGAGACCTGGGACCTGCAGAGCAGATGTCCAGACACACCACTATTTTCCAGTAGTGTCTGTCACATACTAGGCCTCGTTACCTTGGTGACAAAGTGGGTGAAGCTGATAGATTCCAGCTGTTACAGGAGGTGATCTAAAGACTTTTATTCTTCTAAATGGTCGAACCAAAAATACAGAACAAAAATATTCTCCATCCTTCCTTGTAATCTTCCTTCTCTTCAGGAAAAAACATTCTCTGTCTGTGGGGGCCAGTGGGGATTCTGGAATAGGTCAGTCTCTTCAGATAACGTCAAAATAATTGATGGGTCTCTCTACACAGAATAAAAATAAATACATTTATAAGGATTTTCCACTAAGGCTACTGTAATGAGAGGGAATATACTGATGATCCTAAGGGACGGCAAGACCTCCGGTGTGGAAATGCTAAATAATATAAGGTTGTTCTGTGTGAAATACTCTTCTGTGCTCATGGCACATACATTTATCACTGATGGACGAAACCTGCCCTGTAAATGAATGAATCAGTCAGTGGGGATAATGCATGAGCAGAGTACCGCACCATAATTAATCCTGCCAGCTGTTTCTATCTGACCCACTGCATCTAAAATGGAGAGTGGCTTTAGAAGGTGAAGATGAGTAAGTCAGAGAGGAGTGTGAGAGTGTGAGTGAGGCAGGAAGCAGTGAACAGAGTGTGAGAGAGAGAAGGGGCAACGCATGCAGGTGAGGAGAGGAGAGGAGAGGAGGAAGGTGAACAAACCAGAAAAGGAAAAGGAGCGATGGCGATCAGACTGGGGCATGGCCATGCTGTCACAGATGCCCCGGATGCGAGCGTTATACTCTGTGGAGGCGGGAGGAGGGGGATGGCAGGGGAAGGGGAGGGAGTGAAGGTGGGAATGGTGAGCCAGCAGGTGGAGAAGGAGATGTATAGGTGTGATGGGCGGTTCGCAGGTTGGAGGGACAGTTGAACAGACAGACAAAAAAAGAGGAAAACAAAAAAGAGAGGAAGAGAAATGAAGTTACTTTCAGCTTTGGTAACACTCAATAATCGTCTAAATGTGAGCAGAGCACTGGAGTCTGCTTTACTATCATTTTTTCGTGCTGACCAGATGTTTCAACAAGTCACAAAATCTCCAGAATCGGTAAAATAGAATTATCAGTAGAAAGAAACTTGTGACATATTTATGTCACTCTTTAACTGTTCCAAATCTGCTACAGTATGCAGGAGAGAGTGCTTATATCTCTGGAGGACACCTTGACTAACAATGACTGATGACTGGCTGGGGTCATCTGTCACAGTTACAAATGGCTGAGTCAGAAGAGGTCAGTGAGTAAATGGGAGGTTAATACCCAAATCAGTGCTGCTTATCTCCCAGCACCCAGCTTTACCGTGCTTCCTCTCTGCCTCTCCACCTGTTTTTAACTTCCAACCATTATCAGCCTCACTTCCTCAAGTGATCACCTCTGTGCCATGGGGAGGCGCATATCCTTTTTGAGTTACTGGGAGCCCGGCTGGGCACTGGGGCATTTGTGTAAGATACAGTAAATAATCAGTTAAGCCTCTGACCACCCTGTGATTCAGGGAGAGGGACCTACTCTTCCACTCCTGTCCTGTAATATATCCACCGGGTTTAGCATACACTGTCACTGATGACCAATGAAACTCTTTTCAAAGTGAAATTTGTATCGCAAATCTCTCGCAAATATAAGGTATATTTTTGCCTTTAATGTACAGGTGATATTTTGGATATAATTTGTTGTGGGCCATAAGGTCTTGCATTAGAGCTAACTGCACGAGGAGTTCACTCCTAAAGGTACTGGACTATAAGGCATTTAAAAGTATTTCCTAGGGGCACCACTGGATGGCGCATTTGTGCCCCATGTCATGAGCGTCTGTTTAATAACTATCGTGTTAGTTATGGCCATTTGGCTGCCTGAGTTAAGGCACAGACAGTCTGTTCTTACCTTTCACACTTCATATAAAGAGACTTATCTCTGCTCTTAGATTATGATACAGCTCACATTATGTATTTGCACTTTAGTGTATGTACCTTACTAAAAATATCCTTGGTCTCAATTTAATGAGACTTGGCACTGGACACTGTAACTGCCGCCGTCATTTTTAGACAAAGAGATCTTAGTTTTCTGTGCTGTTAGTTAAACATTATAACATTAGGGGCTTGTCTGGACTGCATTCATGCAGCAATGACAGTAAAGATAGCGCTATGTGGTGATATCCACACAGACAGTAGAGTCCTGAGCCCTGCTGATGTCTCCATTGGCCCTGGGGCTTTGAGTTTGCAATTCTGCCATTCCAAGTGAGAGGGAAAGAGGGAGAGAGGGCTGTAAGTCAGGACTTTGAGGGAGGTAGAGACAAATGGAGGCCATGCTACTGAAACAGAAGAGGGGTGGTGACTCAAGTTCCTTCTACAGTGGAGAGAGACAAAATATTTGAATTTAATGTCTGAGTTGTTCACAAGAGTCTCGGTATGTGATACAATCCCAGACTCTGAGTCCTTCTCTCTATGCCACGACACAAGATGATCAACAGAGATCCTATACCCGTTTGGGATCTGAGTTAGGCAGAACCAGATTTGCACTGGCTTACTCACTGAGCCTTTTCTTGACCAAACGACTCCAGTGAGACAAATGGGCAGATGAGTCAAGCCCTTGGACCTGGTACTATTTGGGGGGGTGGGGGTTGTTAGTCCCACGCTGCAGACTTCAAGGCCCCGCTAGTGTACTGGAACCGCCAGTATAATGTGGAAAAAAGCCTTTTTGTAATCTCAATGTGCCTGTACTATATCCACGCCAACGCAGCATGCAGAATGAAGCACATTGTGCAATAAAGGCCACTCCTACATTTTAATGATCCAAAGCCAATCCTGGGGAGAGGAGGCATTTTCTGGAGGAAATGTTCGAAGCAGTTCTGGCCCTCTGGCTTGTGCAAGGTATTTAAAAGGGAAAGAATCAAGTCTGAGAACTCCTCACTTCACTTTGTGGTTTTGCACCTGAGGTTTATCAGGTGTTAGTGAATGCCAACGACCTTTCGTAAAGCCACGTGTCATTTTAGTTCCAATCCATTGCACTCCTTGTATATGACATGGCTGTGTACATTTGGTGCTCTTCTAGTTTTTCTATGCATGTGAATTTCATCTTAAGATTCCATGGCGAAATATTGCTAGAGGTGCCAAGAGGAATCAGCCCTAAAAATGGTAATGTCACTGACTGACTGGTCCCCCGTGTGAACAGCTTCTGCAGAAACAGAGCTGTCCTGGAACTTGAGGTATCTTTTGAATTCCTGTTTTGATTAGTATGTTGTTAAATTTATTCCACAAGAAATACATATCACTTTAGTGAATCAAAATATTAAATAACTATGAGCTAAGCTAAGAAGTGAAGCATGCATCCAATGTTTAATCAATGGAAAGCAGGCTAAAAATGAAATTCAACAGTCATAACTTATGTTGGGATATGCTGGTGGTGAGTCAAAAGTGTGTCCTGTGGGGAGTTAGCACACACTACGGGGAGTAAGTGTGCGCTTTATGTGGTGTCGGTTCTTACCGGCAACGCGGTGTGCCACCAGGCCCTCTAGGTTGTAGTTCTGCTCCTCGGGCTCCTCTCCCTCCTTGGCAGGGATGAGGGAAGGCAGGGGGCTGGAGGAATCGCTGTGGCTGCGCTGCACCCCCGCGTGGAGGGAGGGGTCAGGGTAGCTGGTCACTGTGCTGGCGGGGTATATGTTGAGGGGCTTCAGCTGCAGCTGGCCAACGGCAGGGGCTGGGGGCTGGGGGATTGGCTGATCCTGGATCAGTGTGCTGCAGGGCTCCGTGGAACTGGGCTGGGGCGTAGCAACAGGCTGCTGCTGCAGGCTTGTGGGAGCAGGAGGCTCAGCTACCTGAGCCTGTGAGGCCAAGGCAGGTGGGGAGACAAGGGAAGAGCTAGGTGCGGTGACGGGCGGGGCAGAGCTCTGGATCTTTGATTCCTCCGGGGGGTGAGAGACACGGGCAGGGGGCACACTGCCCTCCCCGAGCACCACAGGGGCGCTGTAGGACTTGGGCATCTGCGTGAGGGCGGGGTCCAGGTCGAGCATGAGCATGTTCAGGGCCTCGATGGAGCGCTCGATCTCACGCTGGGAGGTGGCATCAGGGACCTCCGCTGGGCCGGGGGTGAACTGGACGCCGTCGGTGACTGGCTCCTCGGGGATGCCGTACTGATGCCACACGTTCAGCCCTCTCTGCACCGCCTCCCTGCTGCTCGTGCTGCGGGTGGGGGCCACCGGTAGAACCCTGCCTGTGGGCTCCATGCCAGGCGCCGCTCCAGCAGACTGTGAGCGGCTGAGGGCACCGCTCAGCTCACCGCGACCGCTCAGAGAGGTGGGGTCCGTGATGCGCTCATCCAAAGAGGCAGAGCTGTGTATCTGCTGCACTGGCATCTCTGGGACCTTGGCTTCGACGCTCTGTTCTGGAACGCTCTGCTCCAGGGCACTCTGTTCCAAGGTGCTTGGCTGCTGGATGCTCTGCTCTGGGACTGTTTGCTTTAGGATGACTTCTTCTGGGGTGCTCTGTACATGAATAAGCTGTTCCTGAACACTCTGCTCTGGTATACTCTGTTCCGGAACACTGTGCTCCTGGACGATCTGCTCCGGAATACTCTGTGGGACACTCTGTTCTGGGATGCTGTGCTCCTGTATGTTCTGTGCCGGGATGCTTTGCTGTGGGACACTGTGTTCCCTGACGATCTCCTGTGGGACACTGTGCTCCTGGATGATCTGTTGTGGGAGGCTGTGCTCCACAAAAATCTCCTGTGGGACACTGTGTTCCTGGATGACCTGCTGTGGTATGTTGTGTTCCTGGATGATCTTCTCTGGGAGAACCTTCTCAGGGGCAGTCTGTGGCTGGGTGCTCTGCTCTGGGATGCTCTGCTCTAGGTAAGGACCGTCCTCACCATTGATCACTGTTTCGGGCTGGTAATAGAGATCTGCAGGAGTGGCCCGGCCCTCGCAGGAGGAGAGGGTGCCCAGACTGTCGACACTAACGGGCAGATCGTCGTCAAGGATGTCCGTCTCCCTGTCCAAACTGTTGTGCCCATTGACATGGACCTGGGCGGGCACTAGGTGGAGCACTCCTCCGCCCCCAGCTCCGCCCTGCCTGTGCATGGGGGCTTCCAGGCCACTCAGCAGCTGATCCAGCTCTTTCTTCTCTTCTGGAGATATGGCCTGGGCCTGGGCCTGGGTTTGGGCTGAGGGTGGTGCGGCGGGTGGGGCAGCGGGCTGGGCCGAAGGCGTGGTCGATGGTGGAGCAGCGGCCTGGGTCACTGGAGCCAGCTGCTGGCCTGGTTCATCAGTCCGGTCAGTTTTGATAGAAGCGGTGGAGTTCCCCGAGTCACTGCTCACTGAGAGGGCGTGGTCGACGGCAGGGAGGGCGTGGTCAACAGTGGGGAGGCCGTTGGCAGTGACCGCCCCCTCAATGGACTCCTTCTTACGGACCTTGGCGTAGAGGCTGCCGTCAAGCGGGCCTTGCGTGTGAACAACGTCTGAAAGAAACAGAGAAAGACTGTTCTCATCCACACCCACACAGTCCTGTCACATCCACTGTTCACACGGCTGACAGACCTTTCATTTGAATGCCATGCTATTTCTCCATCCTTCCTGGAAGAATCAAGTCTGTAAAACCGATGCTCTGTGGACTCACTGTTGACTACATTATCTACAAGCAGTCATTATTGGGGCATAACATTGAAATTTTCAACAAATGTCAAACACTCATATCCTCAAGAGTGCCTTTGAATACCTCCCCCTTGGTTAATGGTTCCCCCCTACCAAAGTGCAACACCAACAGAAGAAAGGCCACATTCATCCCTGAAGCCATTCATATACTCAATATTAATCCAATCCACAAATCCCCACACGGACACAATCATTGCTCAGTATGTTTTGCACTTGAACCTGGACTTTCTGTCACACACTTTCTCCCTCATAAATATTGCCTCTGCACTTGCACTACCAATCGTGTCACAGTATATGTTTGTATTCTATGTGGGGGGGGCATGTTTAATGTGATATCTGTATATGATCCTGTCTTTGCTTATGTGATTAGGACTTGCATGTAAAATTAATGGCCCCATTGAGGACAAATAAAGTTGTATTGTATTGTAAGCACAACATGTCACATTGCTTCTTATTTATTGATTTGACTGTTGCCTTTTGGACTCTAATGGAATTTAACACAAAGTCTCTGAAAAATCAAAGTATCAATATACCACACACCTGCACCGAAGCAGCCATTCAAAACAGAGTTGATGGAGTTAAAATCATGTCACCAGAAAACTGATTTTGAATTGAACTTGACTTTTAAATCAATGTTTGAAACTGAATTTCAGCTTCTTGAGTAGAGCAATTTAACAACTGAATCTGAATTAAAATATACGTTCTATTCAACTTCTCAATTGTATTCAACCTCTTAAATGCATTGGTGTTGCTTAATTCAAATTAAAAAGGTGAGAATGACATACAGGGCACTCAGGAAAAGTAGTAGAACACAGATACTCGGAATCCCTTACAAGAAACAAAGCGATTGGCCTGAAACCCAGGAACGCACTGCGCTAGTATATCATTCCCCTTGTCCCTCTTTCCTTCCAAAGCACTGTCAAAGTTTTGCATGTGTAGCTCAAGATATGGTGGCGAGTAAGAACTCCATGAGAGTTCTTACCCAACTCCACCCCTGCAGCTTGTCTCAGTACTGACTGTCCCCTCCCACCCCAGCCCTGCTCCACTCCTCACAGACCCACACCCACTCCCCTGGGCTCTGGCTAATCCTTCTAGCCAATGGGATATTCCCAGGAAAAGCTGTGAGCAGTGAGTCAGACATGGAAAAGTGGCGTCAGAAATAAAAGCCTTAGGCATTTCCTGCCTCATTGGAATCACTGCAAATCCTTTCCTACACACACACACACACACATACACACACACACACACATAAGCATGCATAGGCACACACTCACAGTCACACCCACTCATTTGCACACACTTGCAGACACACATACACCCACACACAGTCATGTGCACAGGCACACACACAAACACACTCATGTGCTCATATTCACAGTCTCATGCAGACACACAAACACACACACACACACACACCAACACACACGTGCACACACTATAAGATAAATGCAAACACACACATGCACACAGCATATACTTTCATAGACATGCACCAAGAAATAACGGATGTAGGAGTTCTGGTTATGACATTTTCTCGTAGATTGTTCTTTTTGCTTCATGTTGCTTTGTGTTGTATGGTATCACTACCATTATGTATTTCACATAGAATACATTTGATCAAGTTATACTACGTAATTTTGATTACAACAAAGAGACCAGAGACTGCTTTTAAGTAAAAAAAAAAAAAAAAAAAACAATTAAAATCATTTCATATGTCTTGTAGCAAGGTAATCCTTTTGCATCTCATGCTAAGAAAGTTTAAAAAAGAATCAGCTGCTGACGGGTGATTGTAATTTCATTGGGAAAGTAACAACACATGCACGGGCCCCTCACTGCTGCAACACCAGACAGCCAAGACTCCGCCCCCCCCTTTCCAGGCCCTGCCTATTAATAGGGCTCTGGGCTGTGCCTCTGCAAGTCCGAGGCGTTGTGTCACGTTGTGTCCGCGCTTCCCCCATGTGACGCGCCGCTCGTCTGTTTACACCGCAGGCCTCAGGTCAGAGGAAGCCCCCCTCGCCTGCAGCGCAGCTGCAGCGGGTGTGCTGTGAGACCGGGGCTCTGAAAGCTGCCGCTTCCCATAATGCAATCTCCTGTCAGCGCATCAAGTGATCTATTAGCGCAAAACCGATTCAACGAAGCTACGTACGTAGACTTTGAACGGAGCCGCGACCGTGAGCGGTGGAATCTGCCGTCTTCCAGCTGGACCCCTGCTATCTGCTGTGTCAGAACGCTGGCTGTGTTGACTATGCGTCGGGCCTGCGCCGGCCCACTCCTGTCTCCACATCACTCTGTCCGCATTTGTTCTTTTTCAGCCCACTCCTGAGTCTCAGATGTGCAAACTCACAGGCATTGTGATTAAGCTGCCCATTCATCCACTATTCTCACACTTGAGCTCTGCTTGGGTCGAACCAATGTACAAAAATGGAATTGTTTTCACATTGTTCTACCCAAATAGCTTACATTTTCCACCTCCAATTAAAGTGGTCAACAGCATACACCTGGGTATTTACATTATGGTGAAAACATTTAGTTCAAGCGGCTACCTCGAAAAAGTACAACAACATCAACTTATCACAGACAACAACACATGATCCTGTGGTTACAAGTTCATTTTAATTATCAGTATTTCACTCTGAGACTAAGGCTATTAGAGAAACCCTGCTACTAAAAGGAAATCTGTCTCTCAAGCAGAACTACATTTAGAGAGTTGCTGCGGCCAGGAAAGAGCACAGTTGTGTACAGTTCCTGCCAGGTATTGGATAAGGGACTCCTGTTCACAGTATTCCGTTCAGATTCACAGGATTCTATTCAGACTTGTCATTTGCTATAAAATGGGGCAAATTCAATGATGTTAGCGAGAACAGCTAACAAGTGTCAGGTGAATTTGCTAAGCATCATGTGCCAACGGTGTCCAGTGGATTGGCTAAGTAATACTCATAGTAAGTTATAGCAAACAGCTATAATGTCAGCAAGACATGATGGTCCATAAGTGCATGGCTCATGGGTGCAAAAACAGATTCAATAGCACAGTTAAAAAGAATGTTTTTCAGGATCCCACTTCTTCTAAAATGGGAGGAAAAGAGAGTTGAG
Organism: Megalops cyprinoides; assembly: GCF_013368585.1. Taxonomy (NCBI): domain Eukaryota; kingdom Metazoa; phylum Chordata; class Actinopteri; order Elopiformes; family Megalopidae; genus Megalops; species Megalops cyprinoides. The sequence continues at coordinate 19,124,326 of NC_050596.1, forward strand.
AGAGTGTAGGCAATGCTGGCTGGCCAGGATGAGCAGAAAACATTTAGGGCCATCAAAACACATCGAAGTGTGCTCCACCCCCTGTTCAACGTAACTAGCTGGGTAATCTAGCTAATGCCCTGACCTGCAACGAGTGCAGCTATGAAGGGGTGACCTGCCTAGCCTGGTGGCCAGCTCTCAGAGCCCCTCTCAGGCTGCAATACAGCTCCTCACTGCGACCATTTCCCTCTCATCAGCACGGCAACGTTTCCTCTTACAGAACCGCCTGGAAAAAGTGAGCTTTTTCCCTCATCTCTGCTGCAGCCGCAGTTGCCTCGGGCAACCTCCTGCATCGTTTCCTGAGGAACGACAGTGCAGGGCCCTCCAGAGCTCATTTAGGAGGGAGCAGCAGCCTAAAACCCAATGGAAGAGAGGGCTTAAACCCAAGCATTGCAACCATTCAGCAGAGCCAGGGAGAGGATGGATTTACTGTTCAGTGTACCCTCACCTATGTTTCCCTCTCATGTCAGAAAGAATGTGCACACGGCAGCACTCCCAATAAATGCACGCACACCGGCATCTCGAAAAAGGAACCGCCTTCTATTCCTGCACCTATTTAATCACAGGCCAATATGACATATGATCAGCTAAATACTATAAATCATAGCATCAGCTCTGCATACCCACCAATATAAATAGCGAGACGACAGCAACACATGGCAAAGCAATTTAGCCAAAGTTATTTCAGCTTTGTGTCTCCCTCCGATAACACGGCCGAGTGAAAACAAAAACCCTACCTGTCTCACTTCTTTATGATCCAGAGAACCCTCCTCGGGGATTTTGGGGGGAAAGTTTTTTAACGTCCCCTTGTTTTTTTTTTTTTGTTGTTCTGATGGAGCTCTGAGTAGTGACAACTGCTGCCACTGCAGAACTTCACAGAACTGAACAGGAGCAGAACTCCGGGCTCACGTAGTCCCGTCCTGCCCAACAGAGCCAGAGGGGGGTCAGTGCCACCCCCAAACCGCACCCCTGTCCCCTCCCATGGCATGGGGACTCACTGAGGCCAGAATGCCCCCCTCCCTGCTACTGTGACATCACACACACACACACACACACACACACATACACACACACACACACACACACACACACACACACACACAACAGAGGAAGGGAAAAGTGCCAGTTCCCATGTGGGCTCCTATACACACACATATGTCATGGAAAGAGCTGAGAGCTCAGAGGGCAGACACTTTTCCAGTCGTCAGAGACTGGGCTGGAATACAGAGACACACTAGGAGAGACATGCCCTCTGCTGCTGAAAGGAGGAGGAGAGAGAAAGAGAAGGATGGAGAGAGGTGAGAGAAAGACAGGGAACAAAAGTGAGGAAGAGAGGTAGGGATAGGAGAGACAGAGAAGGAGAAGGAAAGGGAGGGAGGGAGGGAGGAAGAAGAAAGAGTGAGGGAGAGGGCAGAGAGAATGAAAAGCAGAGAGGCATTAAGAGAAAAACAAGGAGGGAAAGAGCAGATAGGTGTCGAGCAGGGAGAGATCGAGGGAGAGCGAAAAGAGAGAGAAAGTGGTGAGACAGCATATAATTTTAGGACTGAATGAATTATGAAAAGGGGTGCAAGGGTATCAGTGGGAAGCCTACTGCAAAAAAATCTGGTGTTGACAAATCATATTACTTCATATTCTATTTATTTTGCAGCCACTATCTTACAAGGTTGTCATAGCAAGATCCATATACGACACATCAAAAGAGCAAATGCTCCTTTTACTCTAGTCATTCCACATTTTTAGCAACATGCAATTTATTTGATCATCAGATTGTGGTTTTGGTCAGCCATTATTACTATTTTATGTTATACTGAATGATACTTTCTCCCCAGTGAAAGAAGCTGTATGTGATAAAACCATTAATAAACATTACTCTGCATTATTTTCCTTTACAGAAAGCAGCCTCACCTCTCGGTTAATCTAGTTAATCTCTCCTTCCTCGAGTCCTTGGGACAGTTTGGCTCATTCACTGTTTTCCGTTTACAGAGAAACAGTGGCTTTTCTGTAGGAAAACAGAGCTGCAGCAGTGAACAAATGTGCAGTTCTTTTCTAAATCAGATAACAGAGACACGCACACCCACAGGGGCTGGACCAGCTCAGTGCAGAATACACAGAACATTACGCTGCTATCCTGAGCAATTCTCCGGATGTAAGATGGACACTGTCCACATAAAAAGGCTTAATCCATGTATTATTTCAGTTTAAACTCTGCACGACTGGTTCACATGGCAGTTATGATTTACTGACACAGCATGAAGAGAGTTTTTTTTTTTACCCTGTTTGTTCTTCATCTATTTGGTTGTGCTCTCCTTGTCCCACATACAGCACACAGAACAGTGGTGTCTTTTTGATGGGTTACATAATGTCTTCTTAAATGCCAACACTGAGTTAGTCATGACTGTGCCACTTTGATCCCACAACCAGTCCATAACAGGTACTCTCCGCAACCTCCACGCAGTTGGGCTAAGCCCTGGCGGAGTTATATCTGTCCTTTCATCTGTCTTTGATAAATAGGGGACCTATATAGCATAGCATTTATCATTTTTATTTTTCACACGGACAGTTTAACTGTTGATTTCCAGTGCTGTTTCAGCATTAGCAGCTGTCATATCAGCAATAGCAGTAGCAAACCTTCAAACAGGCTACTGTATGCATACCTGGACACAGAGCCAAACTCATAAATAGATAATGCACATAAATAATAAAAACAATTCACTAGTGCCTGTGCCCCTCTGATGGACAGGCACACTGCCCCCAGTCCTCACGGTCTAAAAGTGAAATGCACAAAGCCGAAGCCGTGACTCACTGCAGAGAGTCTCCTGTTACCGTGACTAATGTCCACTGCAGAGATATTCATACAGAGAGATGAGGCAGAGGGGGGACTAACAGGGGGCACAGATCAGATTAAAGTGGTCAAGTACTATTACTGTAATATTAGTAAAATTAGTCGCTATGGTGCCTGCCCTCACTGATGCCCATAAACAAGCTGATGATCTATGTGACAGACAGGCCAAGACCTGTAATGGTTTACCTTAAGGTCAACAGTAGGTAATTAGTTCTGTAACACTAAGCCCCCGATAGGTAGGGTGAGATCATACAGACTATTGCTGACTATCCCCCCAAGAGAGGACTGCATATAAATAAAACGTTCTGTCACCGCAACGTGAGAAATTCCCTTATAACCAAATGCCATGATTCCACAGTGCTGAGCGGGCACCCAGACGATGGGATCCAAACTTAGCTGTGATGGTCCGAGCTAAGCATCAAAGGTCCCAGCTGAGCTGCAGTGATCCAAACTGAGCCCCTATGGGCCAAACTGAGCCATGATTACAGCGTCTGTTAGAGATCAGAATTACAACCGCGAGCCTTCTGCTGCTGAACTGGGAAGGGCGCCACGGGGAGGTTAGAGATTATTAAGTGCCTCTCTGAGAGGACTGCAGATAGAGTAAATTGTGTTTGACGCCCCGGTGAACACAGCCGTACAGCTGGGAAGCGGGAATTGGTATCTCTGCGGTAAGACTCCGGTGAAGCGGGACGCGGCGGCCCTTCTCTTACCACCTGCAAACACTTCAACGCTCCTGTAAGCATAAGCACCTATTCAGCAGGAGGTACCGCCTTCACAGTAAAATGCGCTAAAAATGTACTACCGAGATGTCACCCCTCTCAGAGCTGTCAGGAAGCACCCTTGTCAACACAACCTGACAAGGAAAATCATGCGGTTCCAATTTGTAAAACTTGTGTACCTGAATATCATGTCACACAATCAACTGAATCAGCAATAAAAGCATAGCAATTATTATGTAGAATGGTATGATTTTTTGGGAGAATGCAGGTGCATAAAATGACAGTATCTGAGACTGCCCTTAAAGAGTTCCCTCCCTCCCTCCTCCATACTTAACACAGAGCTCTCTCCTCACATGAACACAAAGCTCTCAAACCCTTGTCCTGTGTAGGCCATAAAGGGACGCAGGTCACAAGCAGGAAGCAGCCATCACTGTGGCCCAGGGCGCCTGTGCCAGTGATCTGACAATCAGACGAGGCCTAATAACAGTTCGTTGGAGCGTCAGATAGCTGGATCATTTAACCTAGTTTTGAAAAGGTCCTGACACGTGGAACTGTGTGGCTGCTTTATCTGAGGCTCCGCACGCTGTCAATCAAAGCCCAGCACCGACCGCCTCTCCGGTTCAGACAGGGCTCTGCCTGCACAGCGCACAGCTGTCAATGTGCATGCAGTGAATCGATGGCAGCGAGGGGACTCAGGGTAACGTTTCATTGCCGGTGACGTAACGTCTGAGGGAAGGCGATCGATGCCTGCTGGCTGCTCTGGTAGCAGATGGGCCGTTTGAGGCCACACTTATAACCGCGCACGTTAGCGGGTTGTGGCTGGGCATCCGTCCAGGAGGGCTCGGTACTGAACCATTCCTCGCATACTGAGGAACCAAAGTGGTGTTTTGGAGTGTGGGCCTACTCGCTGTCTCCCTCTCTTTCTCTGGGCCTAAACTGAGAGGAGATGGTACAGATTCCAAACAAATCTGTGGTAGTGATATTAAAACAAATGAAAATATTCACTCCTAATAACAGTAACGTAATGTCGTAAAAGTTTAGATTATCTGCATCTGTTCTATTGCTTCTGGAAGCCTCATGTGCCGCCCCCTTCAGTCATGTGACAGGAAACGCACCCCTCTTTGTGTACGCTAAAACATGCAAAATTGTGCAAAAGGAACGTCAGAAAAGGATTGCCTCACTGTGGCCAGCACAAAGTGGATAACAGTGGGGTTTGTGGCCCACATTCATTAAGCTGGGGCCTGGATTGAGGTGACTCAGTCCCATCCGCGACTCAGAACACTCAATTCCACCCAAACCAGCTCCAGCTGGTTTTCACTCGTGGTGTTTTGGCAGCAGTCACCGTGTGAAGATTGATCAACACCAGCGTGGTGTAGTTAACGCTCAAAGGCCCAGGGTTCATTGAATTCTCCCAACATGTACAGCCAAAGCGTGAAGGTACCACAGCAGACAGCGTTTGGTGCCGATCCCCCGTGTCCTCTTGGTTGTTCAGGACAGCAGAGAGCAGACGCTCTGTGACTGAGGGCTCACTGTCCCCTCTTGCTGTCTCACAAAAACAGACAGCAGTAAATGTGCCAACTGTCAAAGGCACACAATGACGTGTAGCACCAGCCATTCCACAGCTGCACCTGCCTGTGTTTTGACTGAAAGCACTCAAATCCCCTGATATCTCACTGTCTGAGACAGGGGGTAGCGCTTAACTGATCTTAGACAGAAAAGTCTGTGCTGAAAGTCACAGCTTAAACCCTTATCAGGAAGCGCAAGTTTGTAAGTGCTACTCTTGACTGCAGACTCGGGCTCTTAGATGCATCAATGGCATTAGCTTGCTTGGTCACAGAATGTGTGGTTTAAGTGTGGTGGATGAGAGATGGAGAGGACTGGAGGGAGGCCTGCAGCCTGGGCCAGAAACTTTAGGTGCTTCACAAGGCTACTGTGCACCCTTAGAGTGGATAAATCAGGGTTGATATTAGACAGATATTGTGACCACACCCAACACACCTGGAACTCAACTAAACAAGTTTCTCACAGATTACAAGGGAGCACACAAACACACGACCTTTAACCTTTTAGCCCTCCCTCAGTGAAACCACAAAGGTAGTCTCAGTGTCTCAGTGGTCCAGGTGCTAACAGTGTCAGAGACAGTGACACTGGGACGCGGTGGCGTCTCCCGTCTCGTAACCAGAACACACTGACCCGCTTGGATAACGACAGATGGCAGCCTACCAGAACGCATCCTACCTCCGTCCCAGCCCCATGATGTCATTCCACATCGATGCCAGTATGGGCTGGAGATGGCTGTTCCTTCCTGTCAGGACAGTGACTGCTTATAGCTGATGAGATAAAAACAGGCTTTTAATACTGTCCTGTCAGAGCTGTGCCCTGCGCTCCCGTTAAGGCTAAAAGCATTCGCGCGAGTGACCCTGGCACAGTCACAGGTCGGTGCTGTGAGGGAAGGTGGGGGCTAGTATAATGAGCCATAGCCTGTTTCTTAAGTTCCCACCTACTGGATTCCCCACGCAATACCTCAGGGCACCTGTATGCAAGATGAGGGCTCCTCACATGAGCCTCTGTACCTTCACACCCGTGTGGGGGTGTACACAGCCAACTGCAGCACAAACTCTGCAGAACACTCTGTCACCCACGGGGCTGCAGAACTCTCCTAACTGCACTCAAGCTCACAGAGGCATTTATTTCACCTGTGAGAGCTCCAGAGGTCTCATCATTCACAGACATAATCACAACAGGAGTTTATCATAATCCTCAGCCTGACGGAAACCTCAGATAACACTGTTTAGTGATGCTAATGTACACCAGTGGTTTTTGGCTTTGGCTTATATTGTCAAAGAAGATAACACCAATGAAAACACCCAAGGTACAATTCCTGATATTAAAGGCATACATCACCTCTGTATAACCACACGTGGAAAAACTACAATTACAACTACAAAGACTACAATTGATCACCTAGCACATGAATTTGTTTTTATGGCTTTTCAAGATGATTGGTCTTTGAAACGCTACACGAAAACAGGCATAAATGAAGTAAACAATGATCATAATGTTGTGCTTTATCGAGATAATGGGCAGCACCTTTAGACAGGATGATGATGCCATTGGCAACTTCTGCTGCCTCTGTGTTAATTTTGGTTTGTTTAACTCCCCCTCTCTCGTTCTGTGCCATTTCTCCCTTGGCATTGTTACCAGCGTTACATCATTACAGCTGCCTGTCGACAGACTAGTAAAATCAGCGTTCTCCCCTTTATGCCCCTCTCTCTATCCTGTCTGCAGAGAGACAGGGGATATCATTTTATTAAATCCCTCATAGTGACAGTGATGATAAATTAGATGGCAAAACACCTATTGGTTTCATGATTTTACACCTAAAATAGTGCAGCCCTGGAGAAGTTAGAAAAACTGTCATCACTACTGCACCAGCGTCCATGCTGTCTGGCTACCAATGAAATTTCTCATAAGTAGTTATGTCCTTCGTTCGAACAACAACAACACAGCATCAACTAGTTAAAGGCCCTTCATTAAGCTGGACATTTTATGAAGGAACTAAATTGTATTTTTTCAGAAACTGCATGGCAGTATTATTAATCATTACCATGCACCAGCTGGCTTATAAAAAATAACAACCGTTCCCATCATTTTCCACACAGAGTATGTATCCAATATGTCACAACCCTATAAACAGCCATGTTGACATGGAAACATGAAATAAGCATTCCTGCTGCTGCCTGCTGCTGACCCGTCAGTTAAAAACACAAGCAAAAAACACTGATGAAGCGCAGCTTCCCCCCCTCATGTTATCTCACGACAAGGCATGACATTCATTTCTGTACCAATGAGCCCTGACTGCAATTCACACTTTGCTTGAACACAGAGACGGCCTGCAGAGACTTGTGCACACAGAACGCTGGGCGATACATTACACCTGATTGAGGAGCGAGTAGTAGTTGTACTCCTGGAGTTCAATTTACGCAAGCTAGGAGACCACCGAGGGAGAGGCAAAAACCCAGTGAAGTCAGAAACTACAGCACTCTTACAGCTAAGCGGTCACCACATTCCACACGTGTGCCCCTCTGTATACCCCTTTCAGTCGCAGTCAATCCCAGTGAATCAGACCTGCGCCCGGCTCCCCAGGGGTGGATCGAAGTGCTCTCGGGGCACAGCCTCTGTCCGTCTCCCTGTCAGTCCCTCGTGGCAGCGGGCGGGCGGTCCCGTGGGGCTGGGGGGAGCTGGCTGCCGAGCTCCCTCCACTGTCAGAGCCACTCTGCTCGCAGTGTAGTCCTTTCTCCCACCTGCCTCGCGCTGCGCTCTGAGCTATTCCAGAAATGCTGTGGGTTGTGCCCGGGCCAAATACGGGATCAGCGACAGTAAACAAAACCCGAGCGGCTACGCTGTCGCGGGGCTCTGTGCTGGGCTGTGCTAGCGCACGGTTCTTGTGGGCTGTGCTAGCACAGGGCTCTCTGTGACTCTCCGTCCTTGTGCTCAAAGCAGTGTTGATGGCACAGGGCTATTTACGGCAGTAATATTACAGCGCTCTGCATGGCTCTGGTGGTGAAGGCTGAGAGTAGCCCTGTTATTAGGGCTGGTACAGTCATGCTCTGCTCTCGCAGGGAACATCGCAGCTGTGCTGTCACTGTGCTCAAACCGGTGGTTATGTCACAGGGTGAATAACGGCCATGCTGTCACAGGGCTAAACATGGCTGTGCAGTAACAGGACTCTGTGTGGCTGTGAATGTACTGTACAGGGCACGGAGAAGCTGTGCGGTCTCAGGACTCCAATATATTCACATATGTGTGATATCAGGGATTCAGTCACACACACACTCCTGATATTAGGGATTTGGTCATTCACGCGCTACATGTAACATGTTACTTCGTCAGCAATGGCAAGAAAATGAAAAGTTGTCCTTATTCATAGCATGACATCATGCTCAGACATACATAGTTCAGCTCCTGCTCGCTCCTTTGGCACCAAAAATAGCCGCTTCTGTTAATTAAGTGAGAATTACACATTATTAGTGTACAGTCTGTGCTGCTTCATCTAATTTGACAAATATGTCCCCGCAGACTGGCTCGCATTGTTCTCCCAGAGTAAATCTATACGCCTGTTTTGTCCCAGAGAGTTTGGAGCGATCTGTCCTTCACTCATTCCTATTATATTGGTTACATAAACAGCTCCTTAAAAATGTAAACACTGGATTGACGGAGTGGTCGGAATTTTGGGCAGAGACATTTCAACCCTCCCCCCACCTCCCCCGGGGAATTAAAGTGCCGCTGCCCCAGTTGCTTTTACATCATTCAGAAAAGATTCGGGAGGTTTTATATTTAGATGGGCCATGTGAACAGTGCACTGTTACTGTGTGTTGTGCGCTCAGCATGTTTGCAGGTCACTCAAAAGGTGCGTGCAGCACCAGTCAAAGTGTGGACACACCTGATTAAGATAATGGGAAACATGCAAAGACATTTTGATGTAAAGACTCATGCTTAAATGCTTCAGATTTGTTTCTTAGACAAATATAAATAGTGAAGCTGATGCCTATGTATGAATTTCTTTCAAAAATAATTTTAAAAAATCAATTTAATTCAATTGTTTAAATTGAATCTGAAGCGTAAGATAGTTTTGATACGTTTAACACTTTTTTGATCACTGCGTAGTTCCATTTGTGTTATTTCATAGTTTTGATGTCTTTACTATTACTCTAAAATGTGGAAAACAGTAAAAAAATAGGATAAAAGTTGTATCCAAACTTTTGACTGATATTGTATGCCCGGAGTGAGTGACTGAACAGTGCATGAACAACTAACACCCACAGGCCGCTATTGCCCTATTAGAACCTTGGGACCTGTGTGAGGGAGGGTTTGGAAACCAGAATCAAAGGTAAATGTAATATTATTTCCAAGCAGAACTGTATTAAAACAGAATAAATAAAACATGCATCAGGATTTTGTTGTCATGTTGGTTGTTTTCCATTTTTACTAATGTTCCTCCCTCTATGGATTTTCAAACTTTCCTCACACAAAATGCAGCTTATGGCTGAAATTCAAATACATGAAAAACTATATGAGTATTATTTAAGACAACAAGATTTTTTAAAGGTTATGAATAGTTCTTGAAGATATGGTGGGTATTAATGCTTACAAAATGCATTCAAAAGAACATCATTTAATTCCTTTATAGCAAGTAATATTTGGTATTGGTAATAACTTTTACATATGTTTAACATACTATATACATTTAATAAAAAATGTTTGCTATCACAACAACTTGTGTGGACATGACACAACTGAATCTACAGAGCCAGCTGTTTGCGCACTTTCAGTTTTTACCTTGCTTGAGTTCAAAGCACACCCTATTTCCAAACATGCCGCAAGACGTCAACCTGATCCTCACACGCTCCCGGTGTTAACCTTTGCCTGGCCTCCTGACCCCAGGCTGAGTGACAGCGTGACCAAAGAGACATGATTGACAGCTTAAGGTGAAAACACCAGAGACCACGAGACCATCTCAGGAGCTTTAACACACTCTCCAAATCCAGCTGCCCGTCATGCAATCCAGACCTGAAATGCACACCGCTTCCATCTTAGTGCTGCCATAATTCAAATGGTCACACAATACAGTTCTTTTCTGTGTTCCCAGCAATTTAAAGACTGCAGCTAATGGAACTAATTGCTAAATTTCTGCTGACAAATGCTCCCCCAGTCAGTAAAGCACACATTTAATTACGGCGGAATTGCAAACCTCTGTGCTTTCCAGGGCCAATTTAATGAGCGATTACCGAAATCGCTCTCTCTCTCGACGGTGCTCAGTTTCAAGCGTACACCCTGCAGACCCGGCAGAATGGAGCACTGGGGTTCAGCACAATGAAACGATGCATGCGAGCCTGTGTATGCGCTCCGCTGCTGAATGAGGCCGTTTGTCCGTGGGCCCAACGCGTGGGAATTCCTGTGCAAATGTGCCCTTTTCAGCGCAGTGACACTGTGAGGGGCGGTGGGCGGGGGGCAGTGGCAGGTTGGGGGGGGGGGGGGTCGGGGGTGGTGAGGCGTCCCCGCGGTATCACTGTAACGGGCCGCCGGGCTTTGGCTCTCGGTTGCTGGGGAAAGAACGGGGTACCCTGACTCGTGACCTCGGGGCTAGGCTGGGATCACTGGAGACGGGGGGATTAGGTTTTACGCCCCCCGAGCTGGGCACTGACACCGTCCCATTTCTGACCCAGTTATTTAAAGATCCGACCAGTGAGCCAAAGGGACACTTTAAGGGCAGGTCCTCTCAAACGGAACCTCCCCACCTCACCCCCTCCTCTGACATCCCCCTCCAGACATGTGGTCATGGAAGAAAGTATCAATGCATCACTCAGATAGACTCCTGCAATTATTAGTACTGTCATTACTATAAACTGCAGTAGTAACATTATCAGTTGTTATCATAGTAATACCAATTGATAATAAAATATGAGTACTGAGAAGAGGACACTGTTGTGTGTGTGTGTGTGTGTGCGCGCGTATCCTAACATGCTCAAATGCAGATTGCATTCTGTCCTTTTTGTTATGACAATAAATATGTTTATTTTTTTCCCAATTGCTCTTAATTGCAGTATTATCAAAGCATTACCAACAACCACTACCATCATGTAGTATCCGGTCTATGATGAACGGACATGCCTATCCAAGATGGCAATAACATAATGCTGATGCAATATGCAGGTAGGCTTTTACCAGAGCAGTTTGGCAGATTCACCCAGGGGCACAAAATCACAAAAGCACAAAAGTTGCAAGGATTCAAACCCATGTCAGTCTGACCACAAATGTAGCACTCAAACGACTGCTGTACATTATCAGCATGGCTTCATAAGCCACTACAGCACACACATCAGCATGGTTCCATCAACTACCCCATCCCTGACAGCAGAGCTGCTGGACTCACCCTCCACACTGTCCTCACATCGCTGGTTAAAGTTCTCATAGGAGTCGCAGCGGATCAGGTTCTCCTGGGTATTATAGTCAACTGAAACACTTGGGCCATTCTCCAGGTGGTCCATCCCTGGGGAACATAGCCAGATGGTGAGAAAAATGCATGAATTCTCTCTCACACATACATACAGACAGACAGCTCTCCCAGTGCTTGCCTGCTGAGACCACCAGAGCAAGTCTGGAGTACATTAGATTAGGTCTGGCTGAACCTGACATATCTGGGATCTGTATTTATGTGAGGAGAGTCCCTCTCCCACTGTGTAGGAACATGCAGCCAGGTTACAGTCCAGAGAGAACTTACCTTGGATTTTCTCTGGCCCAAAGGAAAATACGAACTCCACCTTCCCGTACTCTGGGAATCTGTCATCTGCTCCAGGGAAGGGACAGCAAAAAAGAAATAAAATGACTAAAGGATGACTCATAAAACTCATAAAGCATCCAGCCCTCCCTTGGATAGCTACAGACAAAACAATCCCAGTATGATGAAATAGCATTATTGACAACAAACAGTACATTTGTTCCATGTTATAACAGGAGTTCCAATGAACACATTAAAGTGCTACAATGTCTAGGACCAAAAAACCCTGCCATGTAGGTGACCGTTTCCCGAGACTCACCTCTGAAGGTCTCATCTAGCTCGTTCTTGCCGAAGACAACGCCCAAATCATGCACGGCACAGGTGTGGAATTGCACCCTGAAGATCACGTCTCGGGCGGGGCTGTGGAAGCGTTTGTGGTAGCATTTCAGCTGCAGAAAGGAAGAGCAGGGGGCATCAGGTGTGTCACATGCTGGAGCAAACACACTCCTCAGAATCCGAACATCAAGCCTTGCCAATACATCTCATTAAAGAGCATTAAGTGTGCCGCTTCCCTGTTAAATCAAGAGAAAAAACTGAATGGGGAGCGTGAAAGTCCTCAGAACGATTCCAAGGCACATATGAGCCACTGGATTGACTGGCCGACAAAATTCTCAGCCTGTTTTCATCCAGGTGGGAAACAAAAAAAATTCTTAGAAATTGCTGTCTGTATTCTCTGTATTGGGACTTCATCTTTCTCATGGCTCTTACCAAAAGAGCAGTGGTCTCTTGATCTGGCCACCCACTTCACTGTCCTACCTACTCTCACTTCCACAGGTCATTGATATCCTGTTTGTGCTTTCCTGGTTAAGTGTTATAATGCCACCATTGGTTTGGTGCAGGCGTTCTCTCGAACCCAACACGCACCCTAACAGAGCCAAACTGCAACAATGTGTTCCAGGACCCAGAGGCAGTGCTGGAAAGCCACGCCTCCGCTCACTGGCCTGGGAGAGGCTGTAATTAAGAGACTGGGCTGCGGGAAGATGGACACACAGCGCGTCCGACTTCTCATATCCAGACAAAGCAAAACAAATAGAGATGAGGCTTCCCATGCCTCCCCCCCCCTCAGCCAACCGCAGTGAAACACAACGCTGGCCTGCTCCCCGCAGGGAGGGGGCGCTCTCGGTTCAGGGGAAGTGCGGACCTGGGCTTGCGGGCCAACTTTGACAAAACGAAAACAAATCGAGTAATAATGAAAACATCCTTTCGGATTCCTCAGCGTCCTGTTATGAAATATGAA